>NC_069501.1:1152150664-1152464193 GCF_027579735.1 Bombina bombina | reverse complement strand
TATCTCCACGGTTACTGGAGGCAAGGGTGCCTTTTTACCGCAAGATAAGAAGAACAAGCCTAAGGGACAAGGTCCTAATTTTCGTTCTGATAAATCCCAACGTCAGCAGCCCTCTGCAAAGCCCGAGCAATCCAAGGGTACTTGGAAAAGGCTCAATCCTGGAATAAATCCAAGCAGAGCAAGAATCCCGCCGAGACAAAGTCGGCATGAAGGGGCAGCTCCCGATACGGTTCTGGATCACGTAGGGGGTAGTCTGTTGTTCTTTTCGGACGCTTGGTTTGGGGACATGCAAGACCCGTGGGTCCTGGAGGTCATCGCTCAGGGATTCAAGATAGGTTTCAAGTCTCATCCACCGAAGGGCAGATTCCTCCTATCAAACCTGACTTCCAGGCCTGAAAAGAGAGAAGCCTTTCTGGGATGCGTGAGGGATCTCTCCTCCCTAGGAATCATTGTCCCGGTGCCTCTCGCAGAAACAGGTTTGGAATACTATTTAAACCTTTTTGTGGTCCCAAAGAAGGTAGGAACTTTCCGCCAGACTCTGGACCTAAAGTGCTTAAACAAATTCCTATCTGTCCCCTCGTTCAAGATGGAGACGATAAGGTCTATCCTACCCTTAGTTCAGGAAGGACAGTTCATGACCACTATAGATCTGAAGGATGCTTGCCTTCACGTTCCATTCCACAAGGAACACCAGGTTCCTAAGGTTTGCGTTCCTAGACCAGCACTTTCAGTTTATTGCACTTCCATTTGATCTAGCTACTGGTCCAAGAGTTTTTACTAAGGTTCTGGGGGCTCTGCTTGCAGTGGCCAGAACCAGGGGTATAGCAGTAGCTCCATACTTGGACGATATTCTGGTTCAAGCACCATCCTGTCGTCTGGCAGGAGACCATTCAAAATCTCTTCTTCGATCTCATGGTTGGAAGATAAACTTAGAAAAGAGTTCTCTTATTCCTAGTGCTAGGGTGGAATTCCTGGGTACTATAATAAACTCCATATCCATGAGGATATTTCTTACACACCAGAGACGTTACAAGCTAACTTCCGCTTGTCTTGCCCTTCAGACCTCCTTAAGGCCCTCTGTGGCTTGGTGTATGGAGGTGATTGGTCTCATGGTGTCCAGCATGGACATCATTCCTTTTGCCAGATTCCATCTCAGACCACTTCAGCTGTGCATGAG
Source organism: Bombina bombina (assembly GCF_027579735.1). NCBI lineage: Eukaryota > Metazoa > Chordata > Amphibia > Anura > Bombinatoridae > Bombina > Bombina bombina. The sequence goes on along the minus strand of NC_069501.1, from coordinate 1,152,463,016 downwards.
ACAGAGGAACGGCTATCATTCGGATCTATCTCAACAGATTTCTCTGGACAACCGGTCGAGAGAATCGCTCTCCTAGTGACTCTGTCCAGATCACCTCTCCCAAAGGACATCCTTCTTGAGACCATCCTTGGAGATTGTGACTACGGACGCAAGTCTATCAGGATAGGTAGCGGTTTGGGGTGCCAGGAAGTCACAGGGCCTGTGGACCCGAGAGGAACCCCTCCTCCCGATCAACATTCTGGATTTAAACAATTTTCAATGCTCTGAAGGCTTTGCATTTTCTGGGTTCGTCCCAGTCTATCAGATTCCAATCAGACAACATTACCTTGATGGCTTACATCAACCATCAAGAGGGAACGAGGAGCTCCCTAGCAATGAGGGAAGTATCTCAGATTTTGGAATGGGCGGAGGCCCACAACTGCTTGCTGTCAGCGATCCACATTCTGGGTGTGGACAACTGGGAAGCGGATTTCCTTAGCAGACAATCCTTTCATCTGGGAGAATGGTCTCTCTATCCGGAGGTGTTTGCGGAGATTTGCAACAAATAAGGGACACCGGAGATAGATCTCATGGCGTCCTGGCTCAATTCCATGCTACCCAGATATGGGTCGCTGTCCAGGGATTCTCAAGCGGAGCTAATACATGCATTAGCAGTGCCTTGGAGCTTCAACCTAATTTACATTTTTGAGCCGTTACCACTTCTTCCTCGTGTAGTGACCCGCATCAAGCAGAAGCAGGCATCAGTCCGCAAAGGATGTGGTTCGCGGACCTGGTGAGGATTTCCTCATCTCCTCCATGGAAGTTACCTTGTCGCAGGGATCTGCTGGAACAGGGTGCTTTTGTTCATCAAAATCTAGATTCTCTGAGGCTGATTGCATGGACATTGAACGCTTAGTCCTAGCCAAGAGAGGTTTCTCTGAGAGGGTTATTGACACTCATTCAGGCTCGTAAGCCTGTTACTCCTCGCATCTATCATAAGGTGTGGAGAGCTTATTTATTCTGGTGTGAAGAGCATGGTTTAACCTGGCACAAGGTTAAAACTGTCTTGATACTTTTCTTTCTCCAGAAGGGTCTGGAGAAGGGCCTTTCTGCCAATTCCCTGAGGGGACAGATTTTGGCCCTTTCTGTTTCTGTTTAAAAAGAAAGATAATACCTTTAATACCCATTCCCATCTTTTGCATAACCAACACAGTTATAATAATACACAGTTTACTTCTGTTATTACCTTGTATCTAAGCTTCTGCTGACTGCCCTCTTTATTGCAGTTCTTTTCACAGACTTGCATTTTAGCCAATCAGTGCTCACTCCTAGGTCACTTCACGTGCATGAGCTCAATGTTATCTATAGGAAACACATGAACTAATGCCCTCTAGTGGTCAAAATGCATTCAGATTAGAGGCAGTCTTCAAGGTCTAAGAAATTAGCATATGAACCTCCTAGTTTTAGCTTTCAACTAAGAATATCAAGAGAACAAAGCAAAATTGATGATAAAAGTCAATTGGAAAGTTGTTTAAAATTGCATGCCCTATTTAAATCATGCAAGTTTTTTTGGGACTTGACTGTCCCTTTAAGTTTTTGCAACGGGCTCCTTGTGAGCTTATGCATTTGGTTGACATTAATTTATTGTCCTGGAAGGTTCTTTTTCTATTGGCTATTGCGTTGGCATGTAGAGTTTCTGAAATAGCTACCTTGCAATGTGAGCCCCCTTATCTGGTGTTCCACACTGATAAGGCTGTCCTACGTACCCGCTTGGGTTTTATACCTAAGTTGGTGTTGATCGTAACATCAATCAGGAGATTGTGGTTCCTTCCTTATGTCCTAATTCTTCTTCTTCGAAGAAACGTTTACTCCATAATCTGGATGTGGTTCGAGCTTTGAAGTTTTATTTTCAAGCTACTAAGGATTTTAGGCAAACTTTGTTTGTTATCTACTCTGGGAAGCGTAAGGGTCTGAAGGCTTCTTCGACTTCCTTATCTTTTTTTTTTTGAGGAGTGTTATACGCTTAGCTTACAAGTCAGCGGGACTTAGACCTCCTCAGAGGATTACGTCTCATTCCACTAGAGCGGTGGCTTCCTCTTGGGCCTTTAAGAATGAGGCCTCTATGGATCAGATTTGTAAGGCGGCTACCTGGTCCTCCTTACATACTTTTTCAAAATTCTACAAGTTTTACATTTTTGCTTCGGCCGAAGCAGCTATAAGGAGAAAGGTTTTACAGGCTGTGATGCCCTCAGATTAGGGTCCGCCTCTCTTTTACCCCTCCTGTTATCATTCAATGTCCTCTAGAGCTTGGGTATAGTTTTCCCAACAGTAAGGAATGATGCCGTGGACTCTCCTCATATTAAGAAGGAAAACATAAATTATGCTTACCTGATAATTTTATTTCCTTCTGTATGAGGAGAGTCCACAGCCCCCTGCCCGTATACTCCTATGGGCGGACCAAAATTAGTTTTTATCTTCCAGCACCATTTATACCCTGATATTTCTCCTACTGTTCCTTGTTCCCTTGGCAGAATGACTGGGATATGAGGGAAGTAGGGGGTGTATTTAAGCCTTTGGCTGGGGTGTCTTTGCCTCCTCCTGGTGGCCAGGTTCAGTATTTCCCAACAGTAAGGAATGATGCCGTTGACTCCTAATACAAAAGGAAATTAAATTATCAGGTAAGCATAATTTATGTTTTTATAAATTGTAAACCATTTCTTACAATATGTACACAGCCTTGGGACAATTTAATTATAGATATAGATATATAGATATTTCACAAATAACACTTTCACAGATGATACAATACAATCGGCCAGATTACGAGTTTTGCATTATGAGCGTCTCGGTAATAACTTGCAAGTTATTTCCACCGCTCACCTTTAATAGCACTGCTATTACAGGTTTGCAAAAACCCAGCGTTAGCGGGCAATATGCCAGCGTTGAGCTCCATACCGCACACAAATACCAGCGCTGCTTTGAGCTGGTTTTACGTGCTCGTTCACGATATTCCCATAGACATCAATGAGGAGAGCCGGCTAAAAAAAAAGCGTAACACCTGCAATAAAGGAGCGTAAAGCTCCGTAATGCAGCCAAATTGATTCCTACGGGGAAAGAAAATTTATGTTTAAACCTAACACCCTAACATAAACCCTGAGTCTTAACACCCCTAATCTGCTGCCCCTGATATCACCGCCACCTACCTACACTTATTAACCCCTAATCTGCTTCCCCTACATCGCCGCCACCTACCTACACTTATTAACCCTTAAACCTCTGGCCTCCCACATCACTAACACTAAATAAATACATTAACCCCTAAACCTAACCCTAAGTCTAACCCTAACACCCCTAACTTTAATATAATTAAAATAAATCTAAATACAAATTACTATTATTACCTAAATAATTCCTATTTAAGACTAAATACTTATCCATAAAATAAACCATAAGCTAGCTACAATATAACTAATAGTTACATTGTAGCTATCTTAGGTTTTATTTTTATTTTAGAGGTAAGTTTGTATTTATTGTAACTAGGTAGAATAGTTAGTAAATAGTTAACTATTTACTAGCTACCTAGTTAAAATAAATACAAATTTACCTGTAAAATAAAACCTAACCTGTCTTACACTAAAACCTAACCTACACTAAAATTAAATTAACAAAATACATTTATCTAAATTACAGAAAATAATAAACATTAAATAACACAAATTAAAAAAAATAATCAAATATTTAAACTAATTACACCTAATCTAATAGCCCTAGCAAAATAAAAAAGCCCCCCCCCCTCAAAATAAAAAAACCCTAGCCTACAATAAACTGCCAATGGCCCTTTAAAAGGGCCTTTTGCGGGGCATTGCCCCAAAGAAATAAGCTCTTTTACCTGTAATAAAAAATACAAACAACCCCCCCCAACAGTAAAACCCACCACCCACACAACCAACCCGCTCCCCAAAAAAACTACTTAAAAAAAACCTAAGCTTCCCATTGCCCTGAAAAGGGCATTTAGCTCTTTTTCATTGACCAAAGTGTCTTGAAGATGGAGCCGCTCCGTGTCGGAAGGATGAAGATAGAAGATGCCGTCTGGATGAAGACTTATGCCCGCCTGGAGGAGGACTTCTTGCTGCTTGAATGAAGACTTCTCCCGGCTTCGTTGAGGATGGATGTCCGGTCTTCAAAAACTGTAAGTGGATCTTCAGGGGTTAGTGTTAGGTTTTTTAAGGGTTTATTGGGTGGGTTTTATTTTTAGATTAGGGACTTTGGGCAATGTAAAATAGCTAAATGCCCTTTTAAGGGCAATGCCCATCCAAATGCCCTATTTCAAGGCAATGGGGAGCTTAGGTTTTTAGGTCGTTTTTTTTGGGGGGGGGTTGGTTGTGTGGGTGGTGGGTTTTACTGTTGGGGGGTTGTTTGTATTTTTTATTTCAGGTAAAAGAGCTGATTTCTTTGGGGCAATGCCCCGCAAAAGGCCCTTTTAAGGGCCATTGGCAGTTTATTGTAGGCTAGGGTTTTTTTTTTTTTTTGTGGTGGCTTTTTTATTTTTGATAGGGCTATTAGATTAGGTGTAATTAGTTTAAATATTTGATCATTTCTTTTTTTTTTGTGCTATTTAGTGTTTATTATTTTCTGTAATTTAGATAAATGTATTTTGTTAATTTAATTTATTTAATTTTAGTGTAATGTTAGGTTTTAGTGTAAGACAGGTTAGGTTTTATTTTACAGGTAAATTTGTATTTAACTAGGTAGCTAGTAAATAGTTCATAACTGTTTACTAACTATTCTACCTAGTTAAAATAAATACAAACTTACCTGAAAAATAAAAATAAAACCTAAGATAGATATAATGTAACTATTAGTTATATTGTAGCTATCTTAGGGTTTATTTTACAGTTAGACACTGAACCCAAATTTATATCTTTCGTGATTCAGATAGAGCATGCAATTTTAAGCAACTTTCTAATTTACTCATATTATCAAATTCTCTTGGTATCTTTATTTGAAATGCAAGAAAGTAAGTTTAGATGCCGGTCCATTTTTGGTGAATACACCAATGTGTTGTTCTTGCTGATTGGTGGATAAACTCGCCCACCAATAAACCAATAAACAAGTGCTTTCCATGGTCTGAACCAAAAAATAGCTTAGATGCATTCTTTTTCAAATAAAGAAAGCAAGAGAACGAAGAAAAATTGATAATAGGAGTAAATTAGAAAGTTGCTTAAATTTGCATGCTCTATCTGAATCACGAAAGAAAAAATTTGGGTTCAGTGTCCCTTTAAGTATTTAGTCTTAAATAGGAATTATTTAGTTATTAATAGTAGGTTTTATTTAGATCTATTTTAATCATATTAAAGTTATGGGGGTTAGGGTTAGATTTAGGATTAGGTTTAGGGGTTAATATATTTATTTAGTGTTAGTGATGTGGGAGGCCAGAGGTTTAGGGGTTTATAACTTTAGTATAGTGGCGGCGACTTTGGGGGCAGCAGATTAGGGGTTAATAATATTTAACTAGTGTTTGCAATGCAGGAGTACGGCGGTTTAGGGGTTAATATGTTTTTTATAGTGGCGGCGATGTCCAGAGCGGCAGATTAGGGGTTAATAATTTTATTTTAGTGTTTGCGATGCGGGATGGCCTCGGTTTAGGGGTTAATAGGTAGTTTATGGGTGTTAGTGTACTTTGTAACACTTTAGTTATGAGTTTTATGGTACAGCTTTGTAACATAAAACCCATAACTACTGACTTTCAGTTTACGGTACAGATCTTGTAGTTATGGGCTGTACTGCTCACTTTTTGGCCGGACAGGCAAACTCGTAATACCGGCGCTGTGGAAGTCCCATTGAAAAAGGACGGTAGTTACGTTGCGTGACGGCCAAAAAAGTGTGCGGTACAGCGGTACCTACAAGACTCATAATAGCAGCGGTAGTGAAAAAGCAGCTTTATGAGGCTTTTTCACTCAACGCAAAACTCGTTATCTAGCCGAATATTAATTGAAGTATATTTGTATAAACATAAACGGATCAAATTTTGACTAATCTTTATGAACTCAATCACACTATATTGGCTGTTTGTTTGTGGGGGTTGGGGGGTTTGTCAGACACAGAGGTGCACTTTTTGAGTTTGAGCAATAACAATCATAGGTTTTCAACTGTTTTAACATTGTTTTACATATGTATGTGTGTATATATATATATATATATATATATATATATATATATATTAGCGCTTGTGAACAACCTGGGACTGGCTCCAGCCCTTGTAGGTATCCACAGACAGGCACTTATGGTATATCTAACAAAAAGCAAGGAATCAACATGCCTTGTGCCATAACGTTTCAGTTCCAACCTGAACCTTGTTTACATGGAGACAAACTTAACCTAACATTATGTGCTAAACACCCCCCTCTTGTATACCCATACAGTACCTATTAATTACCTTTGCAATTACCAGCAACTGTCAATGGATTCACTCATGCACATATCAACACGCCGCTGTCACATGAGCCTGGGGCGACTGACAGATTAAGTGGCAAGATGATCGTGTTAATCTCAAAGAACCACACTGTCTTCAAGACCCCTCTACAGAAGGTGCTCAATACCTATCTAGTTAGACCTACATGTTTTAATGCCCACACGCTATCAGTAGGTACCTTGGAATCTCATCTGCATTCTATGGCATACAGTATCAGGCTGAACTCACTATTAGTGCCCCCCAAGGCAGAACATACAGTGATCTGAGATGTCATCGCAGAAAATACAGCATGTCTGCAGAAAGAACAGGACACATGCAGGAACTATTAGCACTTTAATTTTGTAGCACTGACAGTTCTCTTCAAACAGAGCTGTGCTCTGGCTGCACAATGTAAGTTTTCCATAACACAGTTCATCCAGAGCAAAGTGCTTTTCGAAGTGAACAGTCAAATATGCAGTAGCCCTTCAAAGCAGATTTTTTTTTTTGAACCCGCTCCTAGCTTTTCCGAATCTGGAAAGCTGTTTGCTTTGAATGTAAGACTTCCGTATGAGCATTGCATCTTTTTTTTGCTACATTGCTATGTTAGACCAAGAGAAAAGGAAACAAATTTATTCAAGAGACATTTTACAATATCTTTTTTTGTTTGTAGCTAATTTGCAATACAATTTTTAACTACTGCACTATATTATAAAATGTTAAAAAGTGCTTTATTCTTTAGTTACCCAACACATTGCAATTGAACTGGTGCCTTAGTGTAACTGCCTAATTTAAAATTTAATTTATTTAAAAATGACCTGCAGAAAAATTTCACAAAAAAATTCTCATCGCAGAAAGTGAAGAAAACTTCTGCCTCTGGGTAAGTGCCTTAGCTGGGTGTTTCATCAAGTTAACCGGAGGTACATACATATGTCCTCATAGCTGCCATACAGTCAGGTGGAATCATAGTCAAGTTAGCAGCTATAATGGTACAGGCTGTTCTTGGTCATTTAACAATATATTATGCACTTGGGGCCGCTTTTTATTAGTGTCTGCTGTGGTTGCTTTTAATCTAGTACGTAAGTATCAGGGCTAACTCCTTTTTCAGTGTGGGCCTTATTTCTCCGGAGGAGAGAATGTTAGTTTTCCCGCTGCGCATTTCGTTCACGTGTTTTCCGCTTTTTTCTGGCAGTATCATCACACAGTGCGGGGATTTGCTCTCCGGAGGGGCCTAATCTCACTGCGTGTTATTTCTTTCTAGACACGGTGAGTCCACAGAATCATTAAATACTGTTGGAAATATCACTCCTGGCCAGCAGGAGGAGGCAAAGAGCACCACAGCAAAGCTGATAAATATCACTTCCTACCCACAATCCCCCAGTCATTCTCTTTGTCTCTAGTGCAAGGAGGAGGTGAAGTAATTAGGTGTCTGATTATGATTCTTCTATCAAGATTTTTTTATTTTGAAGTCAGGGCAGGATTGCTCTGATTTTCCATCACATTTTGGGTCTAGCTGTACTCCACGTCAAGTCTCTTCAGTAGGGCTGTGGTAGCTTTAAAGCAGTTAGGAACAGTTTGCTGCCCTATGTCAGAATACCAGAGTAGGCTTACTCTGTTATGTCTTTTTTCCACAGGTCTCTGTGAGGAGTGGCATCCTCTCATGCCTTGTGAGTCGTCCTCCTGCCGGACGGCTAGAATGCAAGTAAGTGCCTTTTTGTCTTCTGGGGCTGGGAGACTGGCACTAAAAAGGGTTGAAAGTAGTTCCCTCTCTGCAGCTTATATGGGACGTATATGTCCTTTAAAAGAATATCTGAGGCAGTATGTAGGCACTTCATGGTGACAGGAGACTAGGGGTTAATATAGAATCCCTTGTATTTATATTTGGCATGTTAGAGGCTCCTATGGGGTTAATGACCCCTCTATTGTGTGTAACTTTTTCATTTCAGTAGCGCAGTAACAAGCGTATCTAGTGCGTTTCTATCTTTTTAAAGAGGACGCCATTACAGTGGTTTGGAGGCTAGCTTGCTGCAGTGTAGTGTGTCTGCGCGCTTCAATTGCGCTCAATGTTGTGGAAAATGTATGTGCTTTTCATTGCCTCTTCGTTATGAGACATTGTTAGTTTCTTCAGCTGGTTTAATGAAGCGCAATGCTACGAAACTGTTCACGCTTCATTACCATGCTGCTGAAGTGTCCCCGCATCCTTCACTGTGAGGGAGATGCGGCGCCATGTTAATTCCTCTCCGGGTCTTGCGATCCTGTATACTCTGGTTGAGAACGGAGTTTTGCCATTTCTCAGTCTTATTCTGTGAGATAGAACGGTTCTGTGTGGAGTCGTTTTTATAAAAGTTCATGGGAACGTTTTGTTATTAATAAAACGATTGGGAACATGATTTATTTAATATCCTCTCTCTGTTTCTATTATATATTTTCTTATTTAACATACAATATTATCTGTCCTGTGTTTTGGAATTATGTTTGGAAACATGTTTATACGGTTATTATGGGAGCAAATTTATTATTTATTATTATGCTATTCTATTTAATATTCATCTGTGCTACTTAAAGTGACAGTTGCATTTAATTTCAGTCTTTATTTGCAGAAGACTTAAAGAGACAGTCAACACCAGAATTTTTGTTGTTTAAAAAGACGTGGACTCGTCATATCTTGTAAAAGAAAAGGACATTTATGCTTACCTGATAAATTTATTTCTTTTACGATATGACGAGTCCACGGCCCACTCTGTCATTTCTAAGACAGGTATTTATTTTTGTTAAACTTCAGTCACCTCTGCACCTTTGGCTTTTCCTTTCTCTTCCTAACTTTGGTCGAGTGACTGGAGGGGGAGGGAAGGGAGGAGCTATATATACAGCTCCGCTGTGGTGCTCTTTGCCACTTCCTGCTAAACAGGAGGCGTAATCCCATAAGTAAGGATGAAATCCGTGGACTCGTCATATCGTAAAAGAAATAAATTTATCAGGTAAGCATAAATTTCCTTTTTTCTTCGTTTTCTTGCTATCTTTATTTTAAAAGCAGGAATGTAAATCTTAGCATTTTAGGCTCAGCGCCATGGATAGTGCTTGCTTATTGGAGGCTTACATTTACCCACAAATAAGCAAGCATAACCCAGGTTTTCAACCAAAAATGGACCGGCTCCTATGCATCACATTCCTACTTTTTAAATTAAGATAGCAAGAGAACGAAGGAAAATTGATAATAGGAGTAAATTAGAAAGTTGCTTAAATTTCATTGCTATATCTCAATCATGAAAGAAAAAAAAAATGGGTTTAGTGTCCCTTTAACCCCTTAATGACCGGACCATTTTTCAATTTTCTTACCCTTAATGACAATGGCTATTTTTACATTTCTGCAGTGTTTGCGTTTAGCTGTAATTTTCCTCTTACTCGTTTACTGTACCCACACATATTATATACCGTTTTTCTCGTCATTAAATGGACTTTCTAAAGATACCATTATTTTCATCATATCTTATAATTTACTAAAAAAAAATGATAAAATATGAGGAAAAAATGGAAAAAAACACACTTTTTCTAACTTTGACCCCCAAAATCTGTTACACATCTACAATCACCAAAAAACACCCATGCTAAATAGTTTATAAATTTTGTCCTGAGTTTAGAAATATCCAATGTTTACATGTTCTTTGCTTTTTTTGCAATTTATGGGGCAATAAATACAAGTAGCACTTTGCTATTTCCAAACCACTTTTTTTCAAAATTAGCGCTAGTTACTTTGGAACCCTGATATCTGTCAGGAATACCCGAATATCCCTTGATATGTATATATTTTGTTTTAGAAGACATCCCAAAGTATTGATCTAGGCCCATTTTGGTATATTTCATGCCACCATTTCACCGCCAAATGCGATAAAAAAAAAAAATAGTTCACTTTCTTCTGTTATGTGTGATCAGTCCACGGGTCATCATTACTTCTGGGATATAACTCCTCCCCAACAGGAAATGCAAGAGGATTCACCCAGCAGAGCTGCACATAGCTCCTCCCCTCTACGTCAGTCCCAGTCATTCTCTTGCACCCAACGACTAGATAGGATGTGTGAGAGGACTATGGTGATTATACTTAGTTTTTTATGACTTCAATCAAAAGTTTGTTATTTTAAAATAGCACCGGAGCGTGTTATTACTTCTCTGGCAGAGTTTGAGGAAGAATCTGACAGAGATTTTTTACTATGATTTTAACCGGAGTCGTTAAGATCATATTGCTGTTCTCGACCATCTGAGGGAGGTAAAGGCTTCAGATCAGGGGACAGCGGGCAGATGAATCTGCATTGAGGTATGTGGCAGTTTTTATTTTCTGAATGGAATTGATGAGAAAAGCCTGCCATACCGTTAAAATGACATGTATGTATACACTTCAGTATTCTGGGGATGGTATTTCACCGGAACTACTGTGTTAAAGGTCACTAATCCTTTTAATAACTATTCTCATGTTAAACGTTTTTGCTGGAATGTAGAATCGTTTACATTGCTGAGGTACTGTGTGAATAAATGTTTGGGCATTATTTTCCACTTGGCAGTTTTTTGCTTTAATTGTGACAGTTTCGTTTCTCTTCACTGCTGTGTGGGAGAGGGAGGGGCCGTTTTTGGCGCTCTTTGCTACGCATCAAAAAATTCCAGTCAGCTACTTTTATATTTCCTGCATGATCCGGTTCATCTCTGACAGATCTCAGGGGTCTTCAAACTTCTTTGAAGGGAGGTAAATTCTCTCAGCAGAGCTGTGAGAATTCTTATAGTGACTGTGTATAAAAAACGTTGTTTTGTTTTCTTATGTACAAATTTAATTAGTGTTGTTTTTTACTAATGGGAACAAACCTTTGCTAAAAGTTGTGTTGTTTTAAAATTTGATGCAATAACTGTTTTTCAGTTCATTATTTCAACTGTCATTTAATCGTTAGTACCTCTTTGAGGCACAGTGCCTTTTTTTGCTAAAAAAGATTATAACCAAGTTGTAAGTTTTTTTGCTAGTGTGTTAAACATGTCTGACTCAGAGGAAGATATCTGTGTCATTTGTTCCAATGCCAAGGTGGAGCCCAATAGAAATTTATGTACTAACTGTATTGATGCTACTTTAAATAAAAGTCAATCTGTACAATGTGAACAAATTTCACCAAACAGCGAGGGGAGAGTTATGCCGACTAACTCGCCTCACGCGACAGTACCTGCATCTCCCGCCCGGGAGGTGCGTGATATTTTGGCGCCTAGTACATCTGGGCGGCCATTACAGATAACATTACAAGATATGGCTACTGTTATGACTGAAGTTTTGTCTAAATTACCTGAACTAAGAGGCAAGCGTGATCACTCTGGGGTGAGAACAGAGTGCGCTGACAATGCTAGGGCCATGTCTGATACTGCGTCACAGCTCGCAGAGCATGAGGACGGAGAGCTTCATTCTGTGGGTGACGGTTCTGATCCAAACAGATTGGACTCAGATATTTCAAATTTTAAATTTAAATTGGAGAACCTCCGTGTACTACTAGGGGAGGTCTTAGCAGCTCTCAACGATTGTAACACTGTTGCAATACCAGAGAAACTGTGTAGGTTGGATAAATACTTTGCGGTACCGGCGAGTACTGACGTTTTTCCTATACCTAAGAGACTAACTGAAATTGTTACTAAGGAGTGGGATAGACCCGGTGTGCCGTTCTCACCCCCTCCAATATTTAGAAAGATGTTTCCAATAGACGCCACCACTCGGGACTTATGGCAAACGGTCCCCAAGGTGGAGGGAGCAGTTTCTACTTTAGCTAAGCGTACCACTATCCCGGTGGAGGATAGCTGTGCTTTCTCAGATCCAATGGATAAAAAATTAGAGGGTTACCTTAAGAAAATGTTTGTTCAACAAGGTTTTATATTACAACCCCTTGCATGTATCGCGCCGATTACGGCTGCGGCAGCATTTTGGATTGAGTCGCTTGAAGAGAACCTTAGTTCCTCTACGCTAGACGACATTACGGACAGGCTTAGAGTCCTTAAACTAGCTAATTCTTTCATTTCGGAGGCCGTAGTACATTTAACCAAACTTACGGCTAAGAACTCAGGATTCGCCATACAGGCACGCAGGGCACTGTGGCTAAAATCCTGGTCAGCTGATGTTACTTCTAAGTCCAAATTACTTAATATACCTTTCAAGGGGCAGTCCTTATTCGGGCCCGGTTTGAAAGAAATTATCGCTGACATTACGGGAGGTAAGGGCCACGCCCTACCTCAAGACAAGGCCAAAGCTAAGGCCAGACAGTCTAATTTTCGTCCCTTTCGGAATTTCAAAACAGGAGCAGCATCAACCTCCACTGCACCAAAACAGGAAGGAGCTGTTGCTCGTTACAGGCAAGGCTGGAAGCCTAACCAGTCCTGGAACAAAAGCAAGCAGGCCAGGAAACCTGCTGCTGCCCCAAAGACAGCATGAACCGAGAGCCCCCGATCCGGGACCGGATCTAGTAGGGGGCAGACTCTCTCTCTTCGCCCAGGCCTGGGCAAGAGATGTTCAGGATCCCTGGGCACTAGAGATCATATCTCAGGGATACCTTCTAGACTTCAAATTATCTCCCCCAAGAGGGAGATTTCATCTGTCAAGGTTGTCAACAAACCAGATAAAGAAAGAAGCGTTTCTACGCTGCGTACAAGATCTGTTAACAATGGGAGTGATCCATCCGGTTCCGTGGTCGGAACAAGGACAAGGGTTCTACTCAAACCTGTTTGTGGTTCCCAAAAAAGAGGGAACTTTCAGGCCAATCTTAGATTTAAAGACTCTAAACAAATTCCTAAGAGTTCCATCGTTCAAAATGGAAACTATTCGGACAATCTTACCCATGATCCAAGAGGGTCAGTACATGACCACAGTGGATTTAAAGGATGCTTACCTTCACATACCGATCCACAAAGATCATCACCGGTATCTAAGGTTTGCCTTCTTAGACAGGCACTACCAGTTTGTAGCTCTTCCATTCGGATTGGCTACGGCTCCAAGAATCTTCACAAAGGTTCTGGGTGCCCTTCTAGCGGTACTAAGACCGCGAGGGATTTCGGTAGCTCCGTACCTAGACGACATTCTAATACAAGCTTCAAGCTTTCAAACTGCCAAGTCTCATACAGAGTTAGTTCTGGCATTTCTAAGGTCGCATGGATGGAAAGTGAACGAAAAGAAGAGTTCTCTCTTTCCTCTCACAAGAGTTCCATTCTTGGGGACTCTTATAGATTCTGTAGAAATGAAGATTTACCTGACAGAAGACAGGTTAACAAAACTTCAAAATGCATGCCGCGTCCTTCATTCCATTCAACACCCGTCAGTAGCTCAATGCATGGAGGTGATCGGCTTAATGGTAGCGGCAATGGACATAGTACCTTTTGCACGCCTACACCTCAGACCGCTGCAATTATGCATGCTAAGTCAGTGGAATGGGGATTACTCAGATTTGTCCCCTACTCTGAATCTGAATCAAGAGACCAGAAATTCTCTTCTATGGTGGCTTTATCGGCCACACCTGTCCAGGGGGATGCCATTCAGCAGGCCAGACTGGACAATTGTAACAACAGACGCCAGCCTACTAGGTTGGGGCGCTGTCTGGAATTCTCTGAAGGCTCAGGGACTATGGAATCAGGAGGAGAGTCTCCTTCCAATAAACATTCTGGAATTGAGAGCAGTTCTCAATGCCCTTCTGGCTTGGCCCCAGTTAATAACTCGGGGGTTCATCAGGTTTCAGTCGGACAACATCACGACTGTAGCTTACATCAACCATCAGGGAGGGACAAGAAGCTCCCTAGCAATGATGGAAGTATCAAAGATAATTCGCTGGGCAGAGTCTCACTCTTGCCACCTGTCAGCAATCCACATCCCGGGAGTGGAGAACTGGGAGGCGGATTTCTTGAGTCGCCAGACTCTTCATCCGGGGGAGTGGGAACTTCATCCGGAGGTCTTTGCCCAAATACTTCGACGTTGGGGCAAACCAGAGATAGATCTCATGGCGTCTCGCCAGAACGCCAAACTTCCTCGCTACGGGTCCAGATCCAGGGATCCGGGAGCAGTTCTGATAGATGCTTTGACAGCACCTTGGAACTTCAGGATGGCTTATGTGTTTCCACCCTTCCCGCTGCTTCCTCGATTGATTGCCAAAATCAAACAGGAGAGAGCATCAGTAATTCTAATAGCACCTGCGTGGCCAAGCAGGACTTGGTATGCAGATCTAGTGGACATGTCATCCTGTCCGCCTTGGTCTCTACCTCTAAGACAGGACCTTCTGATACAGGGTCCATTCAAACATCAAAATCTAACTTCTCTGAAGCTGACTGCTTGGAAATTGAACGCTTGATTTTATCAAAACGTGGTTTTTCTGAGTCGGTTATTGATACCCTGATTCAGGCTAGGAAGCCTGTTACCAGAAGGATTTACCATAAAATATGGCGGAAATACCTATACTGGTGCGAATCCAAAGGTTACTCCTGGAGTAAGGTTAGGATCGCTAGGATATTGTCTTTTCTACAAGAAGGTTTAGAAAAGGGTTTATCAGCTAGTTCATTAAAGGGACAGATTTCAGCTCTGTCCATCTTGTTACACAGACGTCTGTCAGAAAATCCAGACGTCCAGTCCTTTTGTCAGGCTTTAGCTAGGATCAAGCCTGTGTTTAAAGCTGTTGCTCCACCATGGAGTTTAAACTTAGTTCTTAACGTTTTACAGGGTGTTCCGTTTGAACCCCTTCATTCCATTGATATAAAAATGTTATCTTGGAAAGTTCTGTTTTTAATGGCTATTTCCTCGGCTCGAAGAGTCTCGGAGTTATCAGCCTTACATTGTGATTCCCCTTATCTGATTTTTCACTCAGACAAGGTAGTTCTGCGTACTAAACCTGGGTTCTTACCTAAGGTAGTCACTAACAGGAACATCAATCAAGAGATTGTTGTCCCATCCTTGTGTCCAAATCCTTCTTCAAAGAAGGAACGTCTTTTACACAATCTGGATGTAGTTCGTGCCCTCAAGTTCTACTTGCAGGCAACTAAAGATTTTCGCCAAACTTCTTCCTTGTTTGTCGTTTACTCTGGACAGAGGAGAGGTCAAAAAGCTTCTGCTACCTCTCTCTCTTTTTGGCTTCGTAGCATAATACGTTTAGCCTATGAGACTGCTGGACAGCAGCCTCCTGAAAGAATTACAGCTCACTCCACTAGAGCTGTGGCTTCCACTTGGGCCTTTAAGAATGAGGCCTCTGTTGAACAGATTTGCAAGGCTGCAACTTGGTCTTCGCTTCATACTTTTTCCAAATTTTACAAATTTGACACTTTTGCTTCTTCGGAGGCTATTTTTGGGAGAAAGGTTCTTCAGGCAGTGGTTCCTTCTGTATAATGAGCCTGCCTATCCCTCCCGTCATCCGTGTACTTTTGCTTTGGTATTGGTATCCCAGAAGTAATGATGACCCGTGGACTGATCACACATAACAGAAGAAAACATAATTTATGCTTACCTGATAAATTCATTTCTTCTGTTGTGTGATCAGTCCACGGCCCGCCCTGTTTTAAGGCAGGTAAATATCTTTTAAATTATACTCCAGTCACCACTTCACCCTTGGTTACTCCTTTCTCGTTGTTTCTTGGTCGAATGACTGGGACTGACGTAGAGGGGAGGAGCTATGTGCAGCTCTGCTGGGTGAATCCTCTTGCATTTCCTGTTGGGGAGGAGTTATATCCCAGAAGTAATGATGACCCGTGGACTGATCACACAACAGAAGAAATGAATTTATCAGGTAAGCATAAATTATGTTTTTTCACAAATTTTGTCACAAACTTTAGGTTTCCCACTGAAATTATTTACAAACAGCTTCTGCAATTATGGCACAAATGGTTGTAAATGCTTCTCTGGGATCCCCTTTTTCAGAAATAACAGACTTATATGGCTTTGTGGTTGCTTTTTGGTAATTAGAAGGCCGCTAAATGCCGCTGCGCACCACACGTGTATTATGCCCAGCAGTGAAGGGGTTAATTAGGGAGCTTGTAGGGTTAATTTTAGCTTTAGTGTAGTATAGTAGACAACCCCAAGTATTGATCTAGGCCCATTTTGGTATATTTGATGCCACCATTTCACCGCCAAATGCGAGCAAATAAAAAAAAACTTTACATTTTTCACAATTTTAGGTTTCTCACTGAAATTATTTACAAACAGCTTGTGCTATTATGGCAGAAATTGTTGTAAAAGCTTCTCTGGGATCCCCTTTGTTCAGAAATAGCAGACTTATATGGCTTTGGCGTTGCTTTTTGGTAATTAGAAGGCCGCTAAATGCTGCTACGCACCACACGTGAATTATGCCCAGCAGTGAAGGGGTTAAATTAGGTAGCTTGTAGGGAGCTTGCAGGGTTAATTTTAGAGATCAGCCTCCCACCTGACACATCCCACCCCCTGATCCCTCCCAAACAGCTCTCTTCCCTCCCCCACCCCACAATTGTTACCGCCATCTTAAGTACTGGCAGAAAGTCTGCCAGTACTAAATAAAAGAGTTTTTTTTTTTTTTTTTTTTAAATAAAAATTATAAAATATTTTAGTTGTGATGGACCCCTGCCTTAGCACCAACCTCCCTGATCCCCCCTCCAGCTCTCTAACCCTCTCCCCTACCTAATTACCGCCATCTTGGGTACTGGCAGCTGTCTGCCAGTACCCAGTTTGGCCCCACAAACCAAACTATTTTAATTCTATTTATAACTTTTATTTGTATTTTTAATTATTTCTGTAGTGTAGCAGCCCCCCCACAATACCCCCACCCCCTCCCCCTCCCAGATCCTTTTATATGTAAAAAAAAAAAAAAAGAACTTTTTTTCCCCTTCCTTCCTTCATTGGTGTCAGTGTGGCTAATGCGCGCACGTGCACGCGCTCCCTCCTCCCACCGGACAACGGCACCATCTACTACACAGAGTGGCTCTCTCTGCATCGGAGGCTTGTAAAGGGGTATTGCAGGATGCCTCCATATCGAGGCATTACTGCAATACCCTCAGAGCTGCTGGAAGCGATTGTGATCACTTCCAGCACTCTGTTAGACAACTGACGTACCAGGTACGTCTATTGTCATTAACAGTTAGTTTTTGCATGACGTACCTGGTACGTCAGTTGTCATTAAGGGGTTAAACACACCTTATTAGCATTGCCAGTTTCTCCAACATAGGTGTGTCCGATCCACGGCGTCATCCTTACTTGTGGGATATTCTCTTCCCCAACAGGAAATGGCAAAGAGCCCAGCAAAGCTGGTCACATGATCCCTCCTAGGCTCCGCCTTCCCCAGTCATTCTCTTTGCCGTTGTACAGGCAACATCTCCACGGAGATGGCTTAGAGTTTTTTGGTGTTTAACTGTAGTTTTTATTCTTCAATCAAGAGTTTGTTATTTTAAAATAGTGCTGGTATGTACTATTTACTCTGAAACAGAAAAGTGATGAAGATTTCTGTTTGTAAGAGGAAAATGATTTTAGCAACCGTTACTAAAATCGATGGCTGTTTCCACACAGGACTGTTGAGAGGAATTAACTTCAGTTGGGGGAAACAGTGAGCAGACTTTTGCTGCTTGAGGTATGACACATTTCTAACAAGACGATGTAATGCTGGAAGCTGTCATTTTCCCTATGGGATCCGGTAAGCCATTTTTATTACATAAGAATAAAGGGCTTCACAAGGGCTGTTAAGACTGGTAGACATTTTCTGGGCTAAAACGATTGATATATAAGCATTTTTAATACTTCATAGCTTTGAGGAATTATTTTATTCTTGGGAATTATGTAAAATAACCGGCAGGCACTGTATTGGACACCTTATTCTCTAGGGGCTTTCCCTAATCATAGGCAGAGCCTCATTTTCGCGCCTCTATTGCGCACTTGTTTTTGGGAAGCATGACATGCAGATGCATGTGTGAGGAGCTCTGATACATAGAAAAGGCTTTCTGAAGGCGTCATTTGGTATCGTATTCCCCTTTGGGCTTGATTGGGTCTCAGCAAAGCAGATACCAGGGACTGTATAGGGCAGAGCTTTCCAAACTTTTCATGTCGGTGACACACTTTTTAGACCTACATCATTTCGCGACACAGTGATTCAGTTGTACTAGCAAACAGGAGGTTAAACTAACTTGTTTTAAGAGATACGGACACATACATACAGTAAATGATATAATAACGAAATGTATTTACAGGTAACAGTATGTATGTGCAAGAATTAAAAAAAAGTTTAATAACACCAATAGCTACTTGCTATTTTAATGGGATGTATGAGGTTGAGGGGATGAACACAGTTTCTGAATATTTGGTGGGATATTAGACATAGGAAGCTTCCCATTCCTATCCATATATCAAGAGCAGGAACAGCAATGCACTACTGGGAGCTAGCTGCAAAAAAACCCCACTGACTTCTGACTTCAGCTCAGCGTTTAAGCTGCTGCCCTCAGAGCTCGGTGAGTCCAATTGAATACTGCCCACGCTGCAAACACACTGCTGTCCCACTCACTGACTACACATGCAGCCACGAGCCGATTGAGGAGACTACATGTGCAGTCAGGTGCCAATGTGCCCCCAAAGCCGCCAATGGGAATAGTTTCAGTTCCCACTGAGCTGCGCCAATAGGTTAAGATGATCTGTGACCCCCTAGGTATCAATCACGTGTCAACCATGTGATATGCGTAGCAGGCAGACGGAAAGTCAGAAACCAAAAAAAAAAAAAATTAAAAAAAAATTAAAATTTAAAAAAAACTGTGCTGAAGCAGGGACACACCTACACAATGCTGCCGACACACTAGTGTGTCCCGACACACAGTTTGGAAAGCACTGGTATAGGGGTTAAATATAAAAAATTTTAAGAGTTAAAGCTTTCAAATTTGGTGTGCAATACTTTTAAGGCTTTAAGACACTGTGGTGAAATTTTGGTGAATTTTGAACAATTCCTTCATAATTTTTCACATTTGCAGTAATAAAGTGTGTTCAGTTTAAAATTTAAAGTGACAGTAACGGTTTTATTTTAAAACGTTTTTTGTACTTTGTTATCAAGTTTATGCCTGTTTAACATGTCTGAACTACCAGATAGACTGTGTTCTGTATGTGGGGAAGCCAAGGTTCCTTCTCATTTAAATAGATGTGATTTATGTGACACAAAGTTTAGAGAAAATGATGCCCAAGATGATTCCTCAAGTGAGGGGAGTAAGCATGGTACTGCATCATCCCCTCCTTCGTCTACGCCAGTCTTGCCCACACAGGAGGCCCCTAGTACATCTAGTGCGCCAATACTCCTTACTATGCAACAATTAACGGCTGTAATGGATAATTCTATCAAAAACATTTTAGCCAAAATGCCCACTTATCAGCGAAAGCGCGACTGCTCTGTTTTAGAAAATACGGAAGAGCATGAGGACGCTGATGATATTGGTTCTGAAGTGCCCCTACACCAGTCTGAGGGGGCCAGGGAGGTTTTGTCTGAGGGAGAAATTTCAGATTCAGGGAAAATTTCTCAACAAGCTGAACCTGATGTAATTACATTCAAATTTAAATTGGAACATCTCCGCGCTCTGCTTAAGGAGGTGTTATCTACTCTGGATGATTGTGAGAATTTGGTCATTCCAGAGAAATTATGTAAGATGGACAAGTTCCTAGAGGTCCCGGGGCCCCCCGAAGCTTTTCCTATACCCAAGCGGGTGGCGGATATTGTAAACAAAGAATGGGAAAGGCCCGGCATACCTTTCGTCCCTCCCCCTATATTCAAGAAATTGTTTCCTATGGTCGACCCCAGAAAGGACTTATGGCAGACAGTCCCCAAGGTCGAGGGGGCGGTTTCTACCCTAAACAAACGCACCACTATACCCATAGAAGATAGTTGTGCTTTCAAAGATCCTATGGATAAAAAATTAGAGGGTTTGCTTAAAAAGATGTTTGTTCAGCAAGGTTACCTTCTACAACCAATTTCATGCATTGTTCCTGTCACTACAGCAGCGTGTTTCTGGTTCGATGAACTAGAAAAGGCGCTCAATAAAGATTCTTCTTATGAGGAGATTTTGGACAGAATTCATGCTCTCAAATTGGCTAACTCTTTCACCTTAGACGCCACTTTGCAATTGGCTAGATTAGCGGCGAAAAATTCTGGGTTTGCTATTGTGGCGCGCAGAGCGCTTTGGCTAAAGTCTTGGTCAGCGGATGCGTCTTCCAAGAATAAATTGCTTAACATTCCTTTCAAGGGGAAAACGCTGTTTGGCCCTGACTTGAAAGAGATTATTTCTGATATCACTGGGGGTAAGGGCCACGCCCTTCCTCAGGATAGGTCTTTCAAGGCTAAAAATAAACCAAATTTTCGTCCCTTTCGCAGAAACGGACCAGCCACAAGTGCTACATCCTCTAAGCAAGAGGGTAATACTTCTCAAGCCAAGCCAGCCTGGAGGCCAATGCAAGGCTGGAACAAAGGTAAGCAGGCCAAGAAACCTGCCACTGCTACCAAGACAGCATGAGATGTTGGCCCCCGATCCGGGACCGGATCTGGTGGGGGGCAGACTCTCTCTCTTCGCTCAGGCTTGGGCAAGAGATGTTCTGGATCCTTGGGCGCTGGAAATAGTCTCCCAAGGTTATCTTCTGGAATTCAAGGGGCTTCCCCCAAGGGGGAGGTTCCACAGGTCTCAATTGTCTTCAGACCACATAAAAAAACAGGCATTTGGGAGTGATTCATCCTGTTCCATTAGGAGAACAAGGGATGGGGTTCTACTCCAATCTGTTCATAGTTCCCAAAAAAGAGGGAACATTCAGACCAATCTTAGATCTCAAGATCCTAAACAAGTTTCTCAAGGTTCCATCGTTCAAAATGGAAACCATTCGAACAATTCTTCCTTCCATCCAGGAAGGTCAATTCATGACCATGGTGGATTTAAAGGATGCGTATCTACATATTCCTATCCACAAGGAACATCATCGGTTCCTAAGGTTCGCCTTTCTGGACAAGCATTACCAGTTTGTGGCACTTCCGTTCGGATTAGCCACTGCTCCAAGAATTTTCACAAAGGTACTGGGGTCCCTTCTAGCGGTGCTAAGACCAAGGGGCATTGCAGTAGTACCTTACTTGGACGACATTCTGATTCAAGCGTCGTCCCTTCCACAAGCAAAGGCTCACACGGACATCGTCCTGGCCTTTCTCAGATCTCACGGGTGGAAAGTGAACGTAGAAAAAAGTTCTCTGTCTCCGTCAACAAAAATTCCCTTCTTGGGAACAATAATAGACTCCTTAGAAATGAGGATTTTTCTGACAGAGGCCAGAAAATCAAAACTTCTAAACTCTTGTCAAGTACTTCATTCTGTTCCTCTTCCTTCCATAGCGCAGTGCATGGAAGTAATAGGTTTGATGGTCGCGGCAATGGACATAGTTCCTTTTGCGCGAATTCATCTGAGACCATTACAACTGTGCATGCTCAGTCAGTGGAATGGGGATTATACAGACTTGTCTCCGACGATACAAGTAGATCAGAGGACCAGAGATTCACTCCGTTGGTGGCTGTCCCTGGACAACCTGTCACAGGGGATGAGCTTCCGCAGACCAGAGTGGGTCATTGTCACGACCGACGCCAGTCTGGTGGGCTGGGGCGCGGTCTGGGGACTCCTGAAAGCTCAGGGTCTTTGGTCTCGGGAAGAATCTCTTCTCCCGATAAATATTCTGGAACTAAGAGCGATATTCAATGCTCTCAAGGCTTGGCCTCAGCTTGCAAAGGCCAAATTCATACGGTTTCAATCGGACAACATGACGACTGTTGCGTACATCAACCATCAGGGGGGAACAAGGAGTTCCCTGGCGATGGAAGAAGTGACCAAAATTATTCAATGGGCGGAGTCTCACTCCTGCCACTTGTCTGCAATCCACATTCCAGGAGTGGAAAATTGGGAAGCGGATTTTCTGAGTCGTCAGTCATTTCATCCGGGGGAGTGGGAACTCCATCCGGAAATCTTTGCCCAAATTACTCAGTTGTGGGGCATTCCAGACATGGATCTGATGGCCTCTCGTCAGAACTTCAAGGTTCCTTGCTACGGGTCCAGATCCAGGGATCCCAAGGCGACTCTAGTAGATGAGCTAGTAGCACCTTGGACCTTCAAACTAGCGTATGTATTCCCACCGTTTCCTCTCATCCCCAGGCTGGTAGCCAGGATCTATCAGGAGAGGGCATCGGTGATCTTGATAGCTCCTGCGTGGCCACGCAGGACTTGGTATGCAGACCTGGTGAATATGTCATCGGCTCCACCATGGAAGCTACCTTTGAGACGGGACCTTCTTGTTCAAGGTCCGTTCGAACATCCGAATCTGGTCTCACTCCAACTGACTGCTTGGAGATTGAACGCTTGATTTTATCAAAGCGAGGGTTCTCAGATTCTGTCATTGATACTCTTGTTCAGGCCAGAAAGCCTGTAACTAGAAAAATCTACCATAAAATATGGAAAAGATATATCTGTTGGTGTGAATCTAAAGGATTCCCTTGGGACAAGATAAAAATTCCTAAGATTCTATCCTTTCTTCAAGAAGGTTTGGAGAAAGGATTATCTGCAAGTTCTTTGAAGGGACAGATTTCTGCTTTGTCTGTGTTACTTCACAAAAAGCTGGCAGCTGTGCCAGATGTTCAAGCTTTTGTTCAGGCTCTGGTTAGGATCAAGCCTGTTTACAAACCTTTGACTCCTCCTTGGAGTCTCAATTTAGTTCTTTCAGTTCTTCAGGGGGTTCCGTTTGAACCCTTACATTCCGTTGATATTAAGTTATTATCTTGGAAAGTTTTGTTTTTGGTTGCAATTTCTTCTGCTAGAAGAGTTTCAGAGTTATCTGCTCTGCAGTGTTCTCCTCCTTATCTGGTGTTCCATGCAGATAAGGTGGTTTTGCGTACTAAACCTGGTTTTCTTCCGAAAGTTGTTTCTAACAAAAACATTAACCAGGAGATAGTCGTGCCTTCTTTGTGTCCGAATCCAGTTTCAAAGAAGGAACGTTTGTTGCACAATTTGGATGTAGTTCGTGCTCTAAAATTCTATTTAGCTGCTACAAAGGATTTTAGACAAACATCTTCCTTGTTTGTTGTTTATTCTGGTAAAAGGAGAGGTCAAAAAGCAACTTCTACCTCTCTCTCTTTTTGGCTTAAAAGCATCATCAGATTGGTTTACGAGACTGCCGGACGGCAGCCTCCTGAAAGAATCACAGCTCATTCCACTAGGGCCGTGGCTTCCACATGGGCCTTCAAGAACGAGGCTTCTGTTGATCAGATATGTAAGGCAGCGACTTGGTCTTCTCTGCACACTTTTACTAAATTTTACAAATTTGATACTTTTGCTTCTTCTGAGGCTATTTTTGGGAGAAAGGTTTTGCAAGCCGTGGTGCCTTCCATCTAGGTGACCTGATTTGCTCCCTCCCTTCATCCGTGTCCTAAAGCTTTGGTATTGGTTCCCACAAGTAAGGATGACGCCGTGGACCGGACACACCTATGTTGGAGAAAACAGAATTTATGTTTACCTGATAAATTACTTTCTCCAACGGTGTGTCCGGTCCACGGCCCGCCCTGGTTTTTTAATCAGGTCTGATAATTTATTTTCTTTAACTACAGTCACCACGGTATCATATGATTTCTCCTATGCAAATATTCCTCCTTTACGTCGGTCGAATGACTGGGGAAGGCGGAGCCTAGGAGGGATCATGTGACCAGCTTTGCTGGGCTCTTTGCCATTTCCTGTTGGGGAAGAGAATATCCCACAAGTAAGGATGACGCCGTGGACCGGACACACCGTTGGAGAAAGTAATTTATCAGGTAAACATAAATTCTGTTTTTTGTTATTTCTTATATTGCAAATAAACGTATCTTGTGGTTTATTAGCATTACCAGTGCTTAAAACACATTTACATTAGCATTGTCAGTACTTAAACACACTTTTGGTTTACTAACATGCCAGTAATCTATGTGCTTTAAGGTTTCA
Source organism: Bombina bombina (assembly GCF_027579735.1). Classification (NCBI taxonomy): domain Eukaryota; kingdom Metazoa; phylum Chordata; class Amphibia; order Anura; family Bombinatoridae; genus Bombina; species Bombina bombina. The sequence continues at coordinate 1,152,438,639 of NC_069501.1, read as the reverse complement.
ATATTATTGCTATTAAAAACTACTATATGCATAGTTCAGTATGTTGCTTGCTGACACTTTTATACCTTTTCTCTCTTAGTAATCTATGTGGTTTCCTATAAAGATATTATATACATACATATTAATATATGCCGGCTCAGTGTATGATTTCTTTCTAGCTGTTTTCTTTACAGCTTATATTACTGTAATCAGTGAAGAATTTTTATAATAAAGGTAATATGCTTATGCACAGTTTCAGTGTACAGGTAGCCCTCAGTTTACGCCGGGGTTAGGTTCCAGAAGGAATGGTTGTAAATCGAAACCGCTGTAAATTGAAACACACTTTATAATGTAAGTCAATGGGAAGTGAGGGAGTTAGGTTCCAGGCCCCTCTCAAAATTGTCATAAGTAACACCTAATACATTATTTTTAAAGCTTTGAGATGAAGACTTTAAATGCTAAACAGCATTATAAACCTAATATAGTAATCACACAACACAGAATAAATAATTAAACTAAGTTAAATGAACAAAAACATTTGCTAAACAGCATTATAAACCTAATAAAATAATCACATAACACAGAATATATAATTAAACTAAGTTAAATGAACAAAAACATTTGCTAAACAGCATTATAAACCTAATAAAATAATCACACAACACAGACTTTACTTGCATTTTTCTGCAAACAGTTCTTTCTATGCATTCCAATCTGGACTGATTTATAGACTGGAAGATCTTGTTCCTTTGAAATCTGCTCAATAGCTCAGATCTGGTTAAACTGATTAATTTCAGCTTGCTTGGCTTGCATATCTTTGCTGCAACACAAGCGAAAAGCTCCACCTACTGGCTATTTTATTCAATGCACTGCTTCTCAATGCTTTTCAATAACAGTCACATGACTGAAAAAAAAGGTTGTTATTCTGAAACAGCTCAAATTGAACCGTTGTAAACCGAGGGCCGCCTCTATAGACATTCTAGCATTATTTTTGGTACTAATTTTCTTCTGGTGTTTAGTGTAAAGTACGGTAATTATGCTTCAGCTGTGGTTTAGGGAGGTACGTAAAGCATTCTCTGTAATGATTATATTATGTGATCCTTCAGTCTTAGTGGATGTTTCTGCTTATTACGGTGTATAAGGTTAAGTGCCTTAATTGCTGCATTTTCCTAACCAATGTTAGGTGATAATTTCTGCAATTGTATTATATGTTAAGTTCAGTATATTGCCTTGCTAGATATTCTTTACAGACTATATACTGCATTTAGAGGGTTTTTTCTGTTATAGTATTGATATTTCTGCATATTGCTGTAGTTAGATGTCAGTACTTCCCTTTCTGACATTTTTTTACCAATTTTTTTATTGTATTCTGTGAGAATGCCGCTGCATTTTGCTGTTTTTTTACGTACGTTTTTTTAATTTGCTAGTTTCTTATGTTTGTTTAATCTTGTTTAGAGTTTTCAACAGGCTCTGGTTTGAGCCAATACATTCTAATGATATTAGAGTTTCGGAATTGTCTGCCCTCCAGTGTGACCTGCTTTATCTGGTTTTTCATCGGATAAGCCTGTACTTTGGACAAATACAGGATTTGTACCTAAGGTTGTCTCAACACATAACATCAATCAAGTAATCGTTTTTCTGTCTCTTTGTCCCAATCCTTCTTCCTCCAAAGAGAGGTTATTGCATAATCTGGATGTTGTTAGAGCTATAGAGTTTTTATCTTCATGCTACGATGGAATTTCGTCAATCATCTTCCTTGTTTATTCTGTTTTTTGGTGTAAGCGCAAGGGTCTGAAGGCCACAGGTGTTTCTCTATACTTTTGACTTTGAAGTCTGATTCCCATTGGCTTATTTAGAGGTGGGTCAGCAGCCTCCATCTCGCTTTCCAGTTTTCACGCACATACTTTTTTTGACACACCCTGACCTGAAGGCGTGATAGTTTGCATACTTTTTGGTGCATTATTTTATTGTATATCATGTAAGTTTGATAAAGGTTGCTTTCCCAGGGGTCTTATAGATTCAGTTGCTTTGATAGAGCAAAAACGGTTGAAACTGGTGTTTGCTTGTTAGAACCTTCAGTCTCTGGGGGGGGGGGGGGGGTCAGTTGCTATTTGCATGGAGGTGTCAGGTCTCATGTTTTTGGCCTTGGTTGCTATTCCGGTTGCTCGTTTCCATATGTGTCCTCTTCAGCTTTATATCTTTTTCCAATGATACAGGGACTTGAATCAGTTGTCTCTGAGGACTCATTTATTTTATAGAACAAATCTGTTTTGTCTTGGTAACTGAGCTATTAGATCATTTTGCAAGGGGCTTTTTTTGTCTGTAATCACTACAGATGCAAGTTTTATTTCAGGATGAGGGGGGCATCTGGGCATCTCATAAGGCTTATAAGGAGTTTGGTTTCCTCAGGAGGCGAGGTTACCTGTTGATGTTTTTAAACTCCCTTCAATATTTAGGGCCCTTCAGGGTTGGCCTCTATTAAAAGGGATTTTTTTTTTCTTTTTCAGATTAGACTATGTTTCATTTGCAGCTTATGTCATTTACCAGGGGGGGGGGACTTACAGTTACCTATTTATGAGGATAGTATCTCTATTTCTTTCCTGGGCAGACGGTTATTGCTGTCTTATTTATGCTGTTCATGTTCTAGGACTGTATAAGTGGAATGCAGCTTCATCTTGTTACGTTCTATGAGATAATAGATCTTTGGTGTCGCCCAGAGATAGTTCTGATGGCTTTCCGGCTGAATCTCAATTCTGCCTCGTACTGTGTAAGATCCAAGGATCTTTAAACTGTGTTTTCTAACTATATAAGTTGGGACATTGTTGTTCCTTCATTATTATTCAGAATGGTCTCTTCGTGTTTTGGATTCTGTTAGAGTTTCGTAGTGTTATGTTGAGACTACTAAGGTTTTCAGGCAAACCTTTAGTTTGTTTGTTTGTTCCATTTGTTGGTTCTAGGAAGTTCAGAGAATTTCTGCTTTTTCTTTGGCTTCTTTGTTGAAGCTTTTGATCCATATAGTTTTCTGGAAGCAGGTCAGCCTCCACCTAGATGGCTTTCAGCCAGTTGCGACTTCTTTTGGTTTTTAGAATGTTTTTTCGGTGTATCATTTCTTGCTAGTCCGCCATTAAGTCTTTTTTTGCATATTTTTTCTACCATTTTTATGCTTCTTCTGAGGCAGCCTTTAGCAGGATGTCTTTAAGGCAGTTGTCTCAGGTTGAGTTATTTTTGAAAAGCTAGGTATACAAATAATAAAAAAAACCCATCAAAGTAGTGTATGCTTAGTTCATATTTCTTTCATGTAATTGGCAAGAGTCCATGAGCTAGTGACGTATGGGATATACAATTCTACCAGGAGGGGCAAAGTTTCCCAAACCTCAAAATGCCTATAAATATACCCCTCACCACACCCACAATTCAGTTTTACAAACCTTGCATTCTATGGAGGTGGTGAAGTAAGTTTGTGCTAGATTTCTACGTTGATATGCACTTCTCAGCATTTTGAAGCCCGATTCCTCTCAGAGTACAGCGAATGTCAGAGGGTTGTGAAGGGAGTATCACCTATTGAAAGCAATGGTTTTCCTCACGGGAGATCTATTTCATAGGTTCTCTGTTATCTGTCGTAGAGATTCATCTCCTACCTCCCTTATTCAGATCGACGATATACTCTCATATTCCATTACCTCTACTGATAACTGTTTCAGTACTGGTTTGGCTATCTGCTATATGTGGATGGGTGTCTTTCGGTAAGTATGTTTTCACTACTTAAGACACTCTCAGCTATGGTTTGGCACTTTATGTTTTAATGTAAAGTTCTAAATATATGTATTGTACTTATATTTGCCATGTGTCAGGTTTATCTTTATTTCCTTTTGCAGACTATCAGTTTCATATTTTGGAAAATATTTTTCTTACCTGGGGTAGTCTTTTTTTAATTGACTGTTTTTTCATTAAAATTCTCGGGCAAAATTAGGCTTGCAAGGGCACAAAATGCCAAAGTTCATTGCGTCATTCTTGGCACGAGAATTTTTTTGGCGCGAAGGTACGTCCGATGACGCAAATTCATAATTTCCGGCATCTTAGTTGATGCCGAGTTTCTTGCACAGGTTGCATCTTCTATGATGTGAGTGTGTCATTTCTGGATGTTGTTAGCGCCAACATTTTTTTTTAGTTTACGTTGTGCGTCATACTTGGCGCCAAATAATTTCATTATTTAAAACCCCATTCCTATGTGCCTCTTGCCTTTTTCTATGTCAGAGGGCTATGCTGTTTGCATTTTTTTACCATTCCTGAAACTGCCACCTAAGGAAATTGATAAGTTTGCTTTATATGTTGTTTGTTTTCTCTTACATTTGCAAGATGTCTCAATCTGATCCTGTCTCAGAAACCACTGTTGGAATCCTGCTGCCTGATAACAGTTCTACCAAAGCTAAGTGCATTTGTTGTAAATTTGTGGAGATTATGATAAGCAGAGAATGTGTCCATCAGTAATAGTACAATGCCTGTTGTTCCTTCAACATCTAATGTACATGATATACCTGTGAGTATAAAAGATTTTGTTGCTGATGCAATTCAGAAGGCTTTGTCTGCCATCCCGCCTTCTAACAAACGTAAAAGGTCTTTTAAAACTTCTCATAAAGTTGATGAAATTTCAAATGACCGACAACATACTGAATTATCGTCCTCTGACGATCTATCTGATTCAGAAGATCCTTCCAAAGATATTGACACTGACAAATCTACTTATTTATTTAAAATGGAGTATATCCGTTCCTTGTTAAGAGGTGTTGATTACATTGGATATTGAGGAAACTAGTCCTCTTGATATTAAATCTAGTAAACGTTTAAATTCTGTTTATAAACCTCCTGTGGTTACTCCAAAGGTTTTTCCCGTTCCTGATGCTATTTCTGATATGATTTCTAAGGAATGGAATAGGCCTGGTACTTCTTTTATTCCTTCTTCAAGGTTTAAAAAATTGTATCTTTTACCAGCAGTTTTTTTGCCTCAGGATAAAAGACCTAAGGGTAAATCTAAAGCTTCTAATCGTTTTCGTTCCTTTCGACAAAATAAGGAACAGAAACCTAATTTTTCCCCCAAAGAATCTGGTTCTAATTGGAGTAAATCCAAACCGTTTAAGAAACCAAAGCCAGCCCCCAAGTCCGCATGAAGGTGCGGCCCTCATTCCGGCTCAGCTGGTAGGGGGCAGATTAAGATTCTTCCAAGACATTTGGGCAGATTGTGTCCAAAATCAATGTATTCAGAGTATTGTCTCTCAAGGGTACCATATAGGATTCAGAGTAAGACCTCCTGTGAGAAGATATTTTCTCTCACGCAGCACAGCAAATCCAGTGAAGGCTCAGGCTTTTCTAAAGTGTGTTTCAGACCTGGAGCTTTCAGGGGTAATCATACCAGTTCTGTTTCAGGAACATGGTCTGGGTTTTATTCAAATCTATTAATTGTCCCAAAGAAAGAAAATTAATTCAGGCCAGTTCTGGATCTGAAAATTTTGAAACGTTATGTTAGAGTGCCAACTTTCAAAATGGTGACTATAAGGACTATTCTGCCTTTTGTTCAGCAAGGGCATTATATGTCCACAATAGACTTGCAGGATGCATATCTTCATATTCCGATTCATCCAGATCACTATCAGTTTCTGAGATTCTCTTTTCTAGACAAGCATTACCAATTTGTCGCTCTTCCATTTGGGCTAGCGACAGCTCCAAGATTCTTTTCAAAGGTTCTCGGTGCCCTACTCTCTGTAATCAGAGAACGGGGTATTGCGGTGTTTCCTTATTTGGACGATATCTTGGTACTAGCTCAGTCTTTACATTCTGCAGAATCTCACACAAATCAACTAGTATTGTTTCTTCAAAAACATGGCTGGAGGATCAATTTACCAAAAAGTTCTTTGATTCCTCAGACAAGGGTCACCTTTTTAGGTTTCCGGATAGATTCAGTGTCCATGACTCTGTCTTTAACAGACAAGAGACAATTAAAATTGGTTTCAGCCTGTCGGAACCTTCAGTCTCAGTCATTCCCTTCAGTGGCTATGTGCATGGAAGTTTTAGGTCTCATGACTGCAGCATCGGACGCGATCCCTTTTGTTCATTTTCATATGAGACCTCTCCAGCTTTGTATGCTGAACCAATGGTGTAGGGATTATACAAAGATATCACAATTAATATCCTTAAATCCCAATGTTCGACTATCTCTGACTTGGTGGTTAGATCACCATCGTATAATTCAGGGGGCCTCTTTTGTTTGTCCAACCTGGACTGTGATCACAACAGATGCAAGTCTTTCAGGTTGGGGAGCTGTCTGGGGATCTCTGACTGCACAAGGGGTTTGGAAATCTCAAGAGCCGAGATTACCAATCAATATTTTAGAACTCCGTGCTATTTTCAGGGCTCTTCAGGTTTAGCATCTGTTGAAGAGAGAACTGTTCATTTGTTTTCAGACAGACAATATCACAACTGTTGCATATGTCAATCATCAGGGTGGGACTCACAGTCCCCAAGCTATGAAAGAAGTATCTTGGATACTTGCTTGGGCGGAATCCAGCTCCTGTCTAATTTCTGCGGTTCATATCCCAGTGGTCGCTCCATCCAGATGTGTTTTCTCAGATTGTTCAGATGTGGGGTCTTCCAGAAATAGATCTGATGGCTTCGATTCTAAACAAGAAACTACCCAGGTACCGGTCCAGGTCCAGGGATCCTCATGCGGATGCGGTGGATGCGTTAGCAGTTCCTTGGTGTTACCAACCTGCTTATATCTTCCCGCCTCTGGTTCTTCTTCCAAGAGTGATTTCCAAGATCATCATGGAACAATTGTTTGTGTTGCTGGTAGCTCCAGCATGGCCTCACAGGTTCTGGTATGCGGATCTTGTCCAGATGTCCAGTTGCCAACCTTGGCCACTTCTATTAAGGCCAGGTATGGAAATTGAATGACTAGTGCTTAGTCATAGAGGTTTCTCTGGCTCAGTAAATAATACTATGTTACAGGCTTGTAAATCTTTTTCTAGGAAGATTTATTATCGAGTTTGGAAGACTTATATTTCATGGTGTTCTTCTCATAAATTCTCTTGGCATTCTTTTAGAATTCCTAGAATTTTACAGTTTCTTCAGGATGGTTTGGATAAAGGTTTGTCTGCAAGTTCCTTGAAGGGACAAATCTCTGCTCTTTCTGTTTTATTTCAGAAAGAAAGATTGCTAAACTTCCTGATATTCACTGTTTTGTACAGGCTTTGGTCCGTATTAAGCCTGTCATTAAATCTCCTCCTTGGAGTCTTAATTTGGTTTTGAAGGCTTTGCAGGCTCCTCTGTTTGAGCCTATGCATTCTTTGGACATTAAACTACTTTCTTGGAAAGTATTGTTCCTTTTAACCGTCTCTTCTGCTAGAAGAGTTTCTGAATTATCTGCGCTTTCCTGTGAATCTCATTTTCTGATTTTTCATCAGGATAAGGCAGTTTTGCCGTCTTCATTTAAATTTCTACTTAAGGTTGTGAATTCTAACAACATTAATAGAGAAATTGATGTCCCATCTTTGTGTCCTAATCCGAAGAATTCTTTGGAGAGATCCTTGCATTCTTTGGATGTGGTAAGAGCTTTGAAATATTATGTTGACGCTACTAAAGATTTCAGGAAGACTTCTAGTTTATTTGTTATCTTTTCTGGTTCTAGGAAAAGTCAGAAGGCTTCTGCTTTTTCCTTGGCATCGTGGTTAAAGCTTTTGATTCTTCAGGCTTATTTGGAGTTGGGTCAGGACCCGCCTCAAAGATTTAGAGCTCATTCTACGAGATCAGTCTCCACTTCGTGGGCTTTTAAGAATGACGCTTCAGTTGATCAGATTTGCAAAGCAGCAACTTGGTCTTCTTTGCATACATTAACTAAATTCTTCCGTTTTGATGTATTTGCTTCTTCGGATGCAGTTTTTGGTAGAAAAGTTCTTCAGGCAGCCGTTTCAGTTTGATTCCTCTGCTTATGCTTGAGTTTTTTTCTTTTCATTATGAGAATAAAAACTTATATTTTGGGTTGTGGATTTATTTTTTTCAGCGAAAAATGGCTGTTATTATTTTATCCCTCCCTCTCTGGTGACTCTTCTGTGGAGTTCCACATCTTGGGTATTACTATCCCATACATCACTAGCTCATGGACTCTTGCCAATTACATGAAAGAAAACATAATTTATGTAAGAACTTACCTGATAAATTCATTTCTTTCATATTAGCAAGAGTCCATGAGGCCCACCCTTTTTATGGTGGTTATGATTTTTTGTATAAAGCACAATTAATTCCAAATTCCTTTGTTGATGCTTTTTACTCCTTTCTTTATCACCCCACTACTTGGCTATTCGTTAAACTGAATTGTGGGTGGGGTGAGGGGTGTATTTATAGGCATTTTGAGGTTTGGGAAACTTTGCCCCTCCTGGTAGGATTGTATATTCTATACATCACTAGCTCATGGACTCTTGCCAATATGAAAGAAATTAATTTATCAGGTAAGTTCTTAAATAATTTTTTTTTTTTAACAGAATTAATACTGTATTGCTGTAAGCTTAAAAGTAGATTTACAGCTCAGTTTTGTGTTTGGTTTAAGAATGAGCAAATGTCTGTTGTAGATCATTTGTATAGAGAACTTATTTGTTAACACATATGTCTATGATGGACAAAGAGTCTACTTCTATATGTGATGTCATCACAAAATGGAGAATTGCAAAAAGAAGTAGCCCATCACAGCAATGTACATTATTATTTAACATTAATATAACAGCTCAGACTGAAATGTCCTAAACTTGCAAAGGGCATGTTTGCATGTTAATTAAAGGGACATGAAACCCATAGATTGTATTTCATGGTTCAGATAGAGAATACAATTTTAAACAACTTTCCAGTTTGCTTCTATTATTTAATTTGCTTCCTTCTCTTGTTATCCTTTGCTGAAAGGTTTATCTAGGAAAGCTCAGGAGCAGCAAAGAACCTAGGATCTAGCTGCTGATTTGTGGCTGCATATATATACTGATTGTCATTGGCTCACCCATGTGTTCAGTCAGCAACCAGTAGTGCGTTGCTGCTCATTCAACAAAGAGAGAACAAAGAAGAGAACAAAGAATTGATTATAGGAGTACATTAGAATGGTGCTTAAAATTGCATGCTCTATCTGAATCATAGAAGAAAAAAATTGGGTTTCATATCCATTTAAGGATAAACAGGAGCAGCTAAACATTTTATTGAGGTGCATGGCAAGGATCTGAGTTGTTTCTCGTGGATGGTGATCGCTCAAATCAGGAGAAAACCCAGAGGTGGGGATAGATCCAGGATAGATCCATTAGGGCTAAACATAGAGACAGACCTTATTAATCATTGGTAGAGTGTCACTGTCGTTGAACCAGCATATACAGTATATAAGATTCTAAGCATACATGTACCTTTATATATATATATATATATATATATATATAATCTGTTCTCCACATTCCCAGATAGTGTCTTTATTATTTTATTATTAGTGTTCTAATCACTTTTTTGTAACCATGAGTGTGTTTAAAGTACATAACACTGTCCCATTAAGTTGTATTTCAAAACAACATTAAAACAGGCTCAGTATTGAATTAATATGTTTGGGCACTAGGATGGGGTTTCTGCAGTGCACATAATAATTAGGAATAGCAAATTATCATTACTAATTTTTGTTCCCATATTTTTGGTATCCCTAACCATAAAGATATCGGACCATTTTAGCATTGCCTATTCCGATTATGATGTGCATAGGTCTACTTTAATATACATAGAGGAGTGCATTAGTTACAAAGGTGCAGCACACCATATTGTAGTCATATTACCTTCTTCTCATTTCTACAAAAAAAATTCTCATTTTTTTTCTATTTTTTTCTTCCCACCCCTATATAACCACATGCGCTTCTAACCATTAGCTCTATAGTAAGCTGTTATTTAGGGTCAGGTAGAAGACGTCCTTGTAACAATATCATAATATTTACATATATAAGCATGTCATCTGTGAGCATTATAGTGAGGGTGAGGTGTGTTAATTTCCCCTTCTTACCATTGGCTGAGCTGCGGTATCCAATTAACAACCAGGAATGTACTTATAAATCATTTTCATGATAAGGGCCTATTAGTGTCTATGAGTAAGGCTCCATTGGAGCTGAAACGCGTCAGACTGTAGCCCATCTGCAGCCCTCCATGACTATATGCTTTTAGTCCATATCTGCTTTTAAAACCGCTGTCACATTTTGAATAAATTGTTTTGCTTTGATCTCTCTCTCTCTCTCTCTCTCTCTCTCTCTCTCTCTCTCTCTCTATATATATATATATATATATATATATATATATATATATATATATATATATATATATATATATATCTGCACCCAGGTGGTAAATCGCCATAGAACAAGCTAACGATTGTATTGAGCTGGCTGTATATATATATTTAAAAATACAAAGTGTACTAGTGGTCTGGCTTTAGGATATTTCCCGTCAGAAAAGAATGTGCAAACCTTTAACTAACTACTTTTTTTTCAACACGTTTAACTTTAAGTGTTGGTAAATCGTGAGTACTGGGTTTTGTTCCCTTGCTATCAGGATGGCTGTAAAGCGCTGATACAAAGTGTGTTTATGTATTGTAGGCTGTTGAGGTTGCAGAAAGTCATAGCAGTGAGGACAAGCTGCAGGAGGGAAGGATGAAGGCATTCCTGTCATTGGCTCGCTTTTCAGATGCCCAGTACCAGCGAATTGACAATTACATGAAATCATCAGAGTTTGAAAATAAACAGGCTTTGCTCAGAAAAGCAAAGGAAGAAGTCGGATTAATGAGGGAATACAAGGTTCAAACAAACAGGTGATTATATCAAATATCTGCAAGCATGGTATCTAGGTTAAAGGGTCGGTGTATTGTAAAATATTCCCCCTTTAATGTGCTTCCAGGGGACCATTTTACCTTCTGTACTGTATTAAATCATTTACAAATAGTCTCTATCTGTTGAAACTACCACTTATAAACAAGAGACTGCCACAGAAAGCAACCACTCAGTTGGATGTGGGAGAGTGAAGCAAGAGATCTTGCAGCACCTTTGTATACAATGAACTCTTAAAAATAGTTATCAGTAAAGCAGCACATTGTTCCATTTCTAAACTTTTTTTTCTTTCATGTAATTAGCAAGAGTCCATGAGCTAGTGACGTATGGGATATACATTCCTACCAGGAGGGGCAAAGTTTCCCAAACCTTAAAATGCCTATAAATACACCCCTCACCACACCCACAATTCAGTTTTACAAACTTTGCCTCCCATGGAGGTGGTGAAGTAAGTTTGTGCTAGATTCTACGTTGATATGCGCTTCGCAGCAGGCTGGAGCCCGGTTTTCCTCTCAGAGTGCAGTGAATGTCAGAGGGATGTGAAGAGAGTATTGCCTATTTGAATTCAATGATCTCCTTCTACGGGGTCTATTTCATAGGTTCTCTGTTATCGGTCGTAGAGATTCATCTCTTACCTCCCTTTTCAGATCGACGATATACTCTTATATATACCATTACCTCTACTGATTCTCGTTTCAGTACTGGTTTGGCTTTCTACTACATGTAGATGAGTGTCCTGGGGTAAGTAAGTCTTATTTTCTGTGACACTCTAAGCTATGGTTGGGCACTTTTATATAAAGTTCTAAATATATGTGTTTAAACATTTATTTGCCTTGATTCAGGATGTTCAATATTCCTTATTTCAGACAGTCAGTTTCATTATTTGGGATAATGCATTTGAATAATAAATTTTTTCTTACCTTAAATTTGACTTTTTCCTGTGGGCTGTTAGGCTCGCGGGGGCTGAAAATGCTTCTTTTTATTGCGTAATTTTTGGCGCGGATTTTTTTGGCGCAAAAAAAATTCTTTGTCATTTCCGGCGTCGTACTTGTCGCCGGAAGTTGTTTGTGTTTGCGTCATTTTTTTGACGTTTTGCGCCAAAAATGTCGGCGTCGCCAGATGTGGCGTCATTCTTGGCGCCAAAAGCATTTAGGCGCCTAATAATGTGGGCGTCTTTTTTGGCGCTAAAAAATATGGGCGTCATTATTGTCTCCACATTATTTAAGTCTCATTGTTTATTTGCTTCTGGTTGCTAGAAGCTTGTTCATTGGCATTTTTTCCCATTCCTGAAACTGTCATTTAAGGAATTTGATAGATTTTGCTTTTATATGTTGTTTTTTCTATTACATATTGCAAGATGTCTCAGATTGACCCTGGATCAGAAGCTACTTCTGGAAAAACGCTTGACTGAGTTCAGTCCTACCAAAGCTAAGTTAATTTATTTTAAATGTTATGAATGTTTATCTTTAGCTATGGTTTGTAATAGGTTATCATGATAAACTTTTACATGCAGAATCCATTAGTATTTATACTTTATATATTGCCATTCTTTTTACATCTTATGTACAAGAAATATTTAGAAGATTTTTAAGAAATATTTTTCTGATTCTATTTTAAAGGCTTTGTCTGACTTTGTGCCTTCTAATAAAATTTTTAGGTCTTTTTCCTTTATTGAAGTTTCAAATGACCAATAACATACTGATTTATCCTTCTCTGATGAAGTTTTTTCTCATTCAGAATTTTCTTCATCAGATATTGACACTAACAAATCTACTTTTTTATTAAAGTACATTTGTTCTTTGTTGAAAAGGTGTTGATTATTTTACATTAAGGTAACTAGTTCTTTTTCAAGACTAGCTAACACTATTTCTGCTTATTTTTCTGTGTTTTCAGAGGGTTTTTTTTTCCAATTCCTTATACTAGGGAATGGAATAGGCTGAGAATTTTCTTTTATTCCTTCTTCAAAGGTTTTAAACTATACTCTTTGCCAGCAGTTTAATTCAATTTGGAGGGTTCTCCAATTTATTGGGGCTATCTCTACTCCTACTAATTATGCTATTGTTTCTATAGCAAAATAGTATTTATTTTCCTTTAGATGGTTGTATCTTATTTATGGAAAATTATTTAGTTTCAGGTACTTTTCTTGGACCTATGATTTATTTGGATGTTGCAATTGCTTCATTTTTTCTGTTTACTTTAAGTTCAAGTATCAGATTATGATTTATTTTAGCATTGTTAAAGGGACAAAATTTACAAGACTAGGTGCTGTTGCATTTGTCTTGTTGTTTTGCATTTATTGATTATGCAAGTCCACTGTATTGTCTGGTCCTTTAACTGGACTATCATGCTAATAATTTCATTTGTGTCTTCATTTTATTGAATATTTTCGCAAATGAGGTTTAATCTATGTCTTTAGCTGTTTGAGCTAGAAGAATTTTGTGATTTCTAAAAATCCATATTTCTTTTGTTCTAAGATAATCAATTATTTGTTTTATAATTGGATTCAATTCTTAACTGTTACTCTGGGCTTCAAGATTGAGTTCTAAGACTAAAATTTTAAGCTTATACTAGTTTGGTTGTTCTTATTATGGAATGAATTCCTGAATTCTTTCCCAAGTAACATGTTTTTTAATTGGAAATTTTTTCCGTTCGAAATCAGCTCCCTTAAATTGCGATGCATGTGCCGTATTCCAGCTTGGCTGGCAAGGGGCAGGTTAAGACTTTTTTGAAATTTATTTGGTTTTATTCAGGTCCAAATTTCTTTGATTTTATTCCAGTAAGGCTAACACTTTCTTTAAGTGTGTTTCGGTCCTATTTATTTTGGGTACTGTTGAAGCATGGCTAGTCACCCGTGAGGTTCAAGCGCTGCTCAGACCTGGAATCTTCTGGGGTATTTCTTCCAGTTCCATTTTTAGGAACTGAGTTTTGGAGTTTTTATTCAAACTACTCTGCCTTTTTTTGGTCAGTGATAGCATTATTTGTTTTCTTTAGATACAATAAATGCATATTTTTTCTGTATTCATTCAGATTATTTTCTGAGGATGCGGAATCTCATATGATTCACTTTGTTCTTCAGGACATAGTTAGAGGATCTTTTTTTCAAAAGCTCTTGATTCCTCTCACAAGGGTCACCTTTTTTTGGGTTTCCAGATAGTTTGTGTCACTGTCTTTGTCTCTATCAGACAAGGGACAATTTTATTGGGTTCCGTCTGTCGGTACCTTTAGTCTCTATTATTTCCTTCAGTTGCTATATATGCATAGAAGTTTTAGGTCTTATGGCCACAGCATTGGATTCAATTCCCTTTGCTCATTTTCAATAGAAAGAACCTTTCCAGTCTTTTATGCTGAATTTATGGTGCAGGGATTCTAGGATTTCGCATTTTAAATCTTCAAATCCTAATATTTATCTCTCTTGATTTGGTGGTTAAGATCACCATCATTTAGTTCTACAGGTCTCTTCGTTTCTTTCAACCTGGACCATGATCTCTACAGATGTGAGTCTTTTTGGTTGGGAGGCTGTCTGAGGATCTCTGTCAGCACAAGGGGTTTGGAAATCTCAGGAGGCGAGATTACCATTTGATATTTTAGAACTCCGTGTTTTCTCAGAGTTTTTCAGTTAGTTTCTTTTTGAGGAAGAGATGTTTATTGTTTTTCAGACAATATCACAACTATGGTGTATGTCAATCATCAGGGTAGGACTATCAGTCCTTAGGCTGTGACAGAAGTGTCTCGGTTATTAGCTTAGGCTAAATCCAGCTCCTATCTAAATTCTGTGGTTTTTTCCCCAGGTATAGATATTTGGGAAGCGGATTATCTCTGTTAATCAAGCTTTACATCCGGGAGAATGGTCTCTCATACCCAGATATGTTTTTCAATTTTTCAGATGTGAGCATTTCTAGAAATAGATCTGTTGGCATCTCATCTGAATAAAGAACTTTCCAGGGGCCTATTCGGGTCCAGGGATCCTCAGGCGGAAGTAGTGTATGCATTGACATTTCTTTGGAAATTATCTTTTTGCCTATTTCTAGTTCTTCTTCCAAAGTGATTTCCAAAATTCTTATGGAGTATTTGTTTGTTATGCTGGTGGCTCCAGCATGGCCTCTCAGGTTTTGGTATGCGGATTTCATTCGGATGGCCAGTTGCCGATCTTGAACACTTCCGTTTAAACCAGACCTTCTTTCTCAAGGCCCATTTTTTCCATCAGGATCTCAAATCATTAAATTTGAAGGGATGGAGTTTGAACGCTTGGTTTCAGGCTCGTAAATCTGTCTCTAGAAAGATTTATTGTTGAGTCTGGAAGACCTACTTTTCTTGGCATTCTTTTAAAATTCATAGAATTTTATTATTTTTTTCAGGTTGGTTTGGATATGGTTTTGTCTGCAGTTCTTGTTAGGACAAATCTCTACTCTTTCTGTTCTTTTTTCACAGAAAGATTGCTAATCATCCTGATATTCATTGTTTTGTTCAGGCTTTGGTCCGTATCAAGCCTGTCATTAATTCAATCTCTCCTCTTTGGAGTCTCAATTTGGTACTGAGGGCTTTACAGGCTCCTCCGTTTTGAAACTATGCATTTTCTGAACATTAAATTACTTTCTTGGAAAAGTAATGTTCCTTTTGGTTATTTCTTCTGTTAGAAGAATTTTTGAGTTATCTGCTCTTTTTTGTGAATATCTTTTTCTGATTTTTCATCAGGATAAGGCAGTGTTACTTCCTGATATTCATCATTTTTTTCAGGTTTTGATTCATATCAAACCTATCATTAAGCCAATTTCTCCTCCTTGGAGTCTTATTTGGGTTCTGAAGGTTTTTCAGGCTCTTCTATTTGAGCATATGCTTGCTCTGGACATTAATTACTTTCATGGAAAGTATTGTTCTTTTTGGACATCTCTTCAGCTAGAACAGCTTTTGAATTATCTGTTCTTTCTTGTGAATCTCTTTTTTCTGATTTTTTTCATCAGGAAAAGGTGATTTTTGCTGTCCTCATTTCAATTCTTACCTAAAGTTGTAAATTCTAACAAACATTAGGGAGGAATTATTCTTTTCCTAAGACTTCTTTGGTGAGATTCTTACTTTCTATGTTGAAGCTATTCAGATTTCAGATAGACTTCTAGTCTATTTTTTATCTTTTCTGGTTTTAGGAAGGTCAAAAAGCTTCTGCCATTTATTTGGCATCTTGCTTAAACTTTTGATTCATCATGCTTATTTGGAGTCGGGTGGATTCCCGCCTCGGAGGATTACGGCTCATTCTACTAGGTAAGTTTCTACTTCCTGGGCTTTTTAAAGAATGAAGCTTCTGTTGATCAGATTTGCAAAGCAATGACTTGGTCTTCTTTGCATACTTTTACTATGTTCTACCATTTTGATGTTTTCTCTTCTTTAGAAGCAGTTTTGATAGAATGGTACTTCAGGCAGCTGTCTCAGTTTGATTCTTCTGCTTATAATTTCATTTTTTTTTTCATTATAAAACTTTAAACTTTTTTGATTTGGGTAGTGAATTCATTTTTCAGCGGAATTGGCTGTCTTTATTTTTATCCCTCCCTCTCTAGTGACTCTTGCGTGGAAGTTCCACATCTTGGGTATTTATTATCCCATACGTCACTAGCTCATGGACTCTTGCTAATTACATGAAAGAAAACATAATTTATGTAAGAACTTAACTGATAAATTAATTTCTTTCATATTAGCAAGAGTCCATGAGGCCCACCCTTTTTTGTGGTGGTTATGATTTTTTTGTATAAAGCACAATTATTCCAATTCCTTATTTTTTTGATGCTTTCGCTCCTTTCTTATCACCCCACTTCTTGGCTATTCGTTAAACTGAATTGTGGGTGTGGTGAGGGGTGTATTTATAGGCATTTTAAGGTTTGGGAAACTTTTCCCCTCCTGGTAGGAATGTATATCCCATACGTCACTAGCTCATGCAGGCCCATTTATCAAGCTCCGTACGGAGCTTGAAGGGCCGTGTTTCTGGCGAGTCTTCAGACTCGCCAGAAACACAAGTTATGAAGCAGCGGTCTAAAGACCGCTGCTTCATAACCCTGTCCGCCTGCTCTGAGCAGGCGGACAGGAACCGCCGGAAATCAACCCGATCGAATACGATCGGGTTGATTGACAGCTCCCTGCTGGTGGCCGAGTGGCCGCGAGTCAGCAGGGGGCGGCGTTGCACCAGCAGCTCTTGTGAGCTGCTGGTGCAATGTTAAATGTGGAGAGCGTATTGCTCTCCGCATTTAGCGAGGTCTTGCGGACCTGATCCGCAGTGTCGGATCAGGTCCGCAAGCCCTTTGATAAATGGGCCCCATGGACTCTTGCTAATATGAAAGAAATTAATTTATCAGGTAAGTTCTTACATAAATTATGTTTTTTTGCATTTGTGTTGTGTCATTACTGAGATCAATCTGTTTTGCAGATATACAGTTAAGGTACAGAGAGAGCTGGAACTAGATGAATGTGCTATAGCAGCCCTGACCGAGGACCGGAAACGCTTCTTGTGCAAAGCAGTGGAAAACTATATAAGCTGCCTGGTATCTGGAGAGGAACACGATATGTGGATCTTCCGTCTTTGCTCCCTCTGGCTGGAGAACTCTGCAGTCTCAGAGGTTAACAGTATGATGAAGGTTTGTTCAGTTCTATTCTATTTAAAATAATATTTAAGAGGGACATGGAATTCAAAAATAAATTTTATTTAATCAAATAAAACATTTTATTTAGGTTAGAAACCTTCCATTAGAGCATACTGAGGTAGAGTCAGAAGGGTGCACATGTCTTGAGCATTTTATAGAGAACATCGCTACAAACACTGCTAACATATAGTGCACCTTAATATGCGCTCATGGAAAGGAACAACTTTTCAACAAAGGATACCAAATGAAAGCAGTTCATTGAAGATAACAGAAAATTAGCTTTGTTTTTCTTAATTGTATAAGATGTTTTACTTTTTTACTTTATGGGAATTAAGCGGGCATCTGAAAAATTGCGTATAGCGTAAATTATTAAAAGTAGGTGGGTGGTCAGCAGTACATAAACAATTATATTCAACAGGAGATGTCAGGGTGTTGCATTTAGTAGTATATACAGCAGTGCAGCAGCGCTCTACAGTGGACATTGGTCCTAACGCGTTTTGCACAACCCTCTATCTTGTAAAACCTTTGACAAAAAAAGAAATATGGCAGCTGGTGTTTGTGAGGTTATATTGAAATACGTGTATCATAGAGTCTCATATTTATAACGTAATTTATCTTTTTGTCATTCTAAAACAGCTAGATGCCCAGAAAATACCATCATTCAAGTTTTTACCTCTTATGTACCAGCTGGCTGCTCGAATGGGAACTAAAAAGACCGGTGGCATTGGATTTCATGAAGTCCTTAATAATGTAATATCATTTTTTGAGTTTTACCTATTGAAACGGTTTTCTTAAAGTGACACTGACCCCAAATTTTTTCTTAAGTGATTCAGATAGAGCATGCAATTTTAAGCAACTTTCTAGTTTACTCCTGTTATCAAATTTTCTTTGTTCTCTTGCTTTCTTTATTTAAAAAAGAAGGTATCTCGGCTATTTTTTGGTTCAGAACCATGGAATGCACTTTTTTATTGGTGGGTGTATTTATCCACCAATCAGCAAGAACAACCCAGGTTGTTCACCAAAAATGGGCCGGCATCTAAACTTACATTCTTGCATTTCCATTAAAGATACCAAGAGAATGAAGACAATTTGATAATAGGTGTTATTAGAAAGTTGCTTAAAATTGCATGCTCTATCTGAATCACGAAATAAAAAATGTGGGTTCAGTGTCCCTTTAAGGGCACAATGTAGACATGTTTTCTTTGTTCATATTCTATAAAAGATAGCATTTCAAAATGTATTAGAGCTTATTTATTTGTTTTAAATGTGCTTCTCAACAAGCAGGGCTGTGGTAGTTGTGCCTATCAGCTAATGAGCATTAGTAGGAACTACAAGTTTGACAAAAAAGCTCATTATTATTTTTAAACAAAACAAATGAAAACACTGTATTTTGAAATACCCTTTCTCCAACATTGGTGTGTCCGGTCCACGGCGTCATCCATTACTTGTGGGAAATGTTCTCCCCCACAGGGAAAGGCAAGGAGAGCACACAGCAAGAGCTGTCCATATAGCTCCCCCTCTGGCTCCGCCCCCAAGTCATTCTCCTTGCCGCTCTGAACAAGTAGCATCTACCACGGGGATGGCGAGGAGTTTGTGGTGTTAGTTGTAGTTTTTTTTTCTTCTATCAAGAGTTTGTTATTTTAAAATAGTGCTGGCTTGTACTATTTACTCTATAACAGAAAAGTAATGAAGATTTCTGTTTAAGAGGGCTATGATTTTAGCACAAGTAACTAAAATCCATTACTGTTACCACGCAGGACTGTTGAAACAAGAGAACTTCAGTAGGGGGTAACAGTTTGCAGACTCATCTGCTTCAGGTATGACTAGTCTCCTTCTAACAACACAGGCTAATGCTAGATGACAGTCATTTTTCCCCTCAGGGGAAACGGTAAGCCATTTTTCTTTCACCTCAGCAAAAAAGATAACAGGCTTCCCCTTTTTGTTTTTTATGCTGGTAGACACTGTTAGGGGCTAAATCGATTGGTTTTTATTACAATATTATACCATTTGAAATATTTTATAAGCTCACATACACTTGGGAACGTTTTTTATTGATCTGGCTTGTTTTAGACACCTAAATCTAGTCAGGAAGGCCCCTTCAATCTAGTGTGCTGAGGGAGGAAGCCTCATTTTGACACTTCATCTGTGCAGTTGAATTTCAAGGCAGTGCATGCAGATTCATGTGAGAGGGTCCTGTGGTTCAGAAAGTGACTCCAAAAGGCTTTTTTCTGTGAATGGTGACCCCTAAGGAAGGTAAAAAGCTGCAGCAAGGCTGTAGCTGGGATTGTGGTGTGTAAAAACGGTTAAATCCAACAATTAGCTCCGGTTTGCTTGTTTTAAGAGCTAGAGTCTCCATATTTGCTGTGCAATACTTTCTAAGCATTAAGACACTGGGGTCCAAATTTCAGAAAAATCGGATTTTGCCTTCATAGTTTTTTGAACATTCAGAAATAAATGTGTCATTTTATTATTTAAAGAGACAGTAACGTTTTTGTTTAAAATCGTTTTTATTGCATTGTTTGCCTGCCTAAATCTGTTTAACATGTCTGTTCCCTCAGATAACCTATGTTCTGTGTGTATAGAGACAAATGTGGTTCCCCCTTCGAGTGTTTGTGATAATTGCGCCATAGCGTCCAAACAAAATCAGGACAGCTCTGTTATTTTTCATAATGTTGCCCAAGATGATTTATCTAATGAAGGTAGTGGGGATAGCTCTACATCCTCTCCTTCTGTGTCTACACCAGCTTTGCCCGCGCAGGCGACACCTAGCGCGCCAGTGCTTATTTCTGTGCAACAATTATCAGCAGTAGTGGATAATTCTATAGCAAATCTTTTATCCAAACTGCCAGTTTTTCAGAGAAAGCGTGATTGTTCAGTTTTAAATACAGATAAAAAGGATGAACAATCAGACGCTGACGATGCCTTATCTATTTTACCCTCACATCAATCGGAATTGGCTGTGAGGGAAGGGCTGTCTGAGGGTGAAATTTCAGACTCAGGAAAAATTTCTCAACAGGCAGAACCTGATCTAGTGGCATTTAAGTTTAAGCTAGAACATCTCCGTGCTTTGCTTAAGGAGGTATTAGCTACTCTGGATGACTGTGATTCCATGGTAGTACCAGAGAAGTTGTGCAAATTGGACAAATTTTTAGAGGTCCCAGTGCACGACGACGCTTTTCCAATAGTGGGAGAAGCCAGGTGTACCCTTTGCCCCACCTCCTATATTTAAGAAAATGTTTCCCATAGTAGACCCTAGAAGGGACGCATGGCAAACGGTCCCGAAGGTTGAGGGAGCTGTTTCAACACTTGCGAAGCGCACAACTATTCCTATAGAGGACAGCTGCGCTTTCAAAGATCCTATGGATAAAAAATTGGAAGGATTGCTTCAAAAGATTTTTGTTCAGCAAGGGTTCATCCTTCAACCAGCTACGTGTGTTATTACTGTCACTTCAGCGGCGTCCTTTTGGTTCGAAGAACTAGAAAGGTCGCTCCAGAAAGAGACTTCCTATGAAGAGGTCATGGACAGAATTCACGCATTAAAGTTAGCTAATTCCTTTATATTGGATGCCGCCTTTCAAATAACGAAATTGACGGCGAAAAACTCAGGTTTTGCTATAGTAGCGCGGAGGGCGCTTTGGCTAAAATCCTGGTCGGCAGACGTGTCGTCCAAGACTAAGTTACTGAATATTCCTTTCAAGGGTAAGACCCTTTTTGGGCCGGAATTTAAGGAAATTATTTCAGACATCACTGGGGGTAAGGGCCATGCCCTCCCACAGGATAGGCCTTTTAAGGCTAAGAACAAGTCTAATTTTCATTCCTTTCGCAATTTCAGGAACGGACCGGCTAATAACTCCACTGCCGCTAGACAAGAAGGTAACGCGGCCCAGCCCAAACCCGCTTGGAAGCCCATGCAAGGCTGGAACAAGGGTAAACAAACCAAGAAACCTGCTGCTGCTACCAAGACAGCATGAAGGGGTAGCCCCCGATCCGGGACCGGATCTGGTAGGGGGCAGACTATCTCTCTTCGCTCAGGCTTGGGCAAGAGATGTTCTGGATCCCTGGGCACTAGAGATGGTTTCCAAGGGATACCTGTTAGAATTCAAGGGACTTCCTCCAAAGGGAAGGTTCCACCTGTCTCGCTTATCTTCAGACCAGATAAAGAAACAGGCATTCTTACATTGTGTAAGAGACCTATCAAAGATGGGAGTGATAAACCCAGTCCCCTCCGGGGAACAAGGTCTAGGGTTTTACTCAAACCTGTTTGTGGTTCCCAAAAAAGAGGAAACTTTCAGGCCAATTCTGGATTTAAAGATATTAAACAAGTTCCTCAGAGTTCCATCCTTCAAGATGGAAACCATTCGGACAATCTTACCAACAATCCAGCAGGGTCAATTTTTGACTACCGTGGATCTGAAGGATGCGTATCTGCATATCCCAATCCACAAATCTCATCATCAGTTCCTGAGGTTCGCCTTTCTGGACAAACATTACCAGTTTGTGGCTCTTCCATTCGGTTTAGCCACCGCTCCCAGAATTTTCACAAAGGTGCTAGGGTCCCTTCTAGCGGTCCTAAGACCGAGGGGCATCGCTGTAGCACCTTATCTAGACGACATCCTAATCCAAGCGTCGTCTCTTTCCAAAGGGAGGGCTCATACAGACATTGTGTTGGCTTTTCTCAGATCTCACGGGTGGAAAGTGAACATAGAAAAAAGTTCACTGTCACTGTCCACAAGGGTTCCTTTTCTGGGAACAATAATAGATTCTGTGGAAATGAAGATCTTTCTCACAGACGTCAGAAAGACAAAGCTTCTAAAAGCTTGTCGAGTTCTTCACTATATTCCTCAACCCTCCATAGCTCAATGCATGGAAGTAATAGGACTAATGGTCGCAGCAATGGATGTGGTTCCTTTTGCTCGAATTCATCTAAGACCATTACAGCTGTGCATGCTCAATCAGTGGAATGGGGACTATACAGGCTTGTCTCCCCAAATTCAAGTAGACCAGGTAACCAGGGACTCACTTCTCTGGTGGTTGACCCAGGATCACCTGTCTCAGGGAATGAGTTTCCGCAGACCGGAGTGGGTCATCGTCACGACCGACGCCAGCCTCTTGGGGTGGGGCGCGGTCTGGCACTCTCTGAAAGCTCAGGGCCTATGGTCGCGGGAAGAGTCGCTTCTCCCGATAAACATTTTGGATCTAAGAGCTATATTCAATGCGCTCCTGGCTTGGCCTCAGCTACTGGAAGCCAGGTTCATAAGATTTCAGTCGGACAACATAACGACTGTTGCGTACATCAATCATCAGGGGGGAACAAAGAGTTCCCTAGCGATGAAGGAAGTAACCAAGATAATCCAATGGGCAGAGAATCACTCCTGCCATCTATCTGCTATTCACATCCCAGGAGTAGACAACTGGGAGGCGGACTATTTGAGTCGTCAGACTTTCCATCCGGGGGAGTGGGAACTCCATCCGGAGGTCTTTGTTCAGTTAACCCAATTATGGGGCATTCCAGACATGGATCTAATGGCGTTCCGTCAGAACTTCAAGATTCCTTGCTACGGGTCCAGATCCAGGGATCCCAAGGCGACTCTAGTGGATGCATTAGTGGCGCCTTGGTCGTTCAACCTAGCATATGTGTTTCCACCGTTTCCTCTCCTCCCCAGGCTCATAGCCAGGATCAAACAGGAGAAGGCCTTGGTGATTCTGATAGCTCCTGCGTGGCCACGCAGGACTTGGTATGCAGACCTGGTGAATATGTCATCGGCTCCACCATGGAAGCTACCTTTGAGACAGGACCTTCTAGTACAAGGTCCATTCGAACATCCCAATCTTGTTTCTCTGCAGCTGACTGCTTGGAAATTGAACGCTTGATTTTATCCAAGCGTGGGTTTTCAAATTCTGTGATTGATACTCTGGTCCAAGCCAGAAAACCTGTGACTAGAAGGATTTACCATAAAATATGGAAAAAATATATCTGTTGGTGTGAATCCAAAGGATTCTCCTGGAGTAAGATTAAAATGCCAAAGATTCTCTCCTTTCTCCAAGAAGGTTTGGATAAAGAATTGTCAGCTAGTTCTCTAAAAGGACAGATTTCTGCATTATCCGTCTTGTTGCACAAACGACTGGCAGCTTTGCCAGATGTACAAGCTTTTGTTCAGGCTTTGGTTAGAATCAAGCCTGTTTACAGACCCATGACTCCTCCTTGGAGTCTAAATTTAGTTCTTTCAGTTCTTCAAGGGGTTCCGTTTGAACCTTTACGTTCCATAGATATTAAGTTACTATCTTGGAAAGTTCTGTTTTTGGTTGCTATTTCTTCTGCTAGAAGAGTTTCTGAATTATCTGCTTTGCAGTGTGATCCACCCTATCTGGTGTTCAATTCAGATAAGGTTGTTTTGCGTACTAAGCCTGGTTTTCTTCCAAAAGTTGTTTCCAACGAGAACATCAACCAGGAAATAGTTGTTCCTTCTTTGTGTCCGAATCCAGTTTCAAAGAAGGAACGTTTATTACACAATTTAGATGTTGTTCGTGCTTTAAAGTTCTATTTAGAAGCAACAAAAGATTTTAGACAAACCTCATCCTTGTTTGTCGTTTACTCTGGTAAGAGGAGAGGTCAAAAAGCTACTGCTACCTCTCTCTCTTTCTGGCTGAAAAGCATTATCCGCTTGGCTTATGAGACTGCCGGACGGCAGCCTCCTGACCGTATCACAGCTCACTCTACTAGGGCTGTGGCTTCCACATGGGCCTATAAGAATGAGGCTTCTGTTGACCAGATATGTAAGGCAGCGACTTGGTTTTCTCTGCA
Source organism: Bombina bombina (assembly GCF_027579735.1). Taxonomy (NCBI): domain Eukaryota; kingdom Metazoa; phylum Chordata; class Amphibia; order Anura; family Bombinatoridae; genus Bombina; species Bombina bombina. The sequence continues at coordinate 1,152,414,367 of NC_069501.1, read as the reverse complement.
CACTTTTGCCAAATTCTACAAATTTGATATTTTTGCTTCTTCGGAGGCTGTTTTTGGGAGACAGGTTTTGCAAGCCGTGGTGCCTTCTGTTTAGGTAACCTGATTTGCTCCCTCCCTTCATCCGTGTCCTAAAGCTTTGGTATTGGTTCCCACAAGTAATGGATGACGCCGTGGACCGGACACACCAATGTTGGAGAAAACAGAATTTATGCTTACCTGATAAATTACTTTCTCCAACGGTGTGTCCGGTCCACGGCCCGCCCTGGTTTTTTTAATCAGGTTGAAAAAATTTTTCTCTATACACTACAGTCACCACGGCACCCTATAGTTTCTCCTTTTTCTCCTAACCGTCGGTCGAATGACTGGGGGGCGGAGCCAGAGGGGGAGCTATATGGACAGCTCTTGCTGTGTGCTCTCCTTGCCTTTCCCTGTGGGGGAGAACATTTCCCACAAGTAATGGATGACGCCGTGGACCGGACACACCGTTGGAGAAAGTAATTTATCAGGTAAGCATAAATTCTGTTTTTTAGGGTTGTATAGGATTTCCCTTGTGTGTATCATTACAAGCCTCATGCTGTGAATGAGGGATTTTGGCCCGTGTACACAGGCTTTAGGACTAGTTGATTATAATCTTCCTTCTCATTTACTTTCTATATTTCTGGGTTGAATGTGTTCTTTGCTTGATGAGTTGTGCTTTCCTTGTTTGATCTACATTAAAGGGACAGTATACACTAATTTTCATATAACTGCATGTAATAGACACTACTATAAAGAATAAGATGCACAGATACTGATATAAAAATCCAGTATAAAACTGTTTAAAAACTTACTTAGAAGCTCTCAGTTTAGCTCTGTTGAAAAGGTAGCTGGAAAGCCCACTGCAAGTGGCAAATAAGGCACTCCCCCCCCCCTCCCCCTTCTTTTGCATATGAAAAGACCCTTTGCACTAACAGGAGCAAGCTGGAGAAAGTAGCTGACGGTATTCTCATAAAACTTTGGGGCTTGGTTAGGAGTCTGAAAATCAGAGCAATGTTATTTAAAAATAAGCAAAACTATACATTTAAAAAACAAACAAACTTTATGGGCTATATAAATAGATAATCTACAAAACATGTATGCAAAGAAAAAATGAGTGTATAATGTCCCTTTAAACATTTCTAACAGGAACTGAAAAGCTAACAATTTAAAAATGGAAGTACAGGAAAAGGGGACAAGATAACTAATAAAGTATATGAGCTTTTTTGTATATATAATTTATCATTTTATATTACCATCTCAAAGTTGTCCCTTTAAACACTTTGATATGGTAATATAAAATGATAAATCGTATATATAAAAAAAACTCTGCAATATACTTTTATTATTTATTTTAGGATAAGAGAGGGGCTGAGCTTGCTCATGTCATTCTGTGTTTGGGCAAAGCTAGCTCTTGCTAGTGGATAAGTTCCTGTGTAAGAAAACAAGATGGCAGCCCTGAGCTAGTGAAATTGTACACAGATTTTTGCCTGAGGTAAATTCTAACAGTATCCAATAAGGACTGTGGTTTCCCCTCTGAGGCGACATATTAACCTTAACATAATATATATAACAGTATATGTGGGTTATATATGTGAGTCAGTAACCAAATCTATAGAGACTGTGCAATTCCTCTTCCTGGAATCACACGGCATTTCTCCCTGAGAGACTGATGGCAGTTTATTCTGCAGAATAGAGTTGCAGTCATTATCTAATATAAGACATATTAATATAAGCTGCAGCACTTGTTACTGTTCATTTCTACAAATAAATGATTACATTTAGAAGGTTAACATTATATAATCTCACCAGTAATAAATAGGTGGAACACTACACCCTTTAAAGGGACAGTCTACTTAAAAAATGTTACTGTTTAAAAAGATAGATGACACGTTTAATACCCATTCCCCAGCTTTGCACAACCAACATTGTTATATTAATATATTGTATAACCTTTAAAACTCTAAATCTCTGTCTGTTTCTAAGCCCCTGCAGGCAACCTTTTCTATTAGCTTTTCACTTCAAGACACTGCTAGTTCATGTGTGCCTTATAGATAACATTGTGCTCACTCATGAGTCAGCACTAATTGCAAAAGATAAGGGGGCAGTCTGCAGAGGCTTAGATACGAGGTAATCACAGAGGTAAAAAGTGTATTAATATAAATGTGTTGTTTATGTAAAACTGGGGAATGGGTAATAAAGGGATTATTTCTCTATTTAAACGATCAGTTCTTTAATTTAGAGTTTCACTAGAGCATTCACTATGCACATATTGAAACATTACATAAACATTATTGCTCTCCTAGCACCAGGTACCTGCTATTTCTTTGTACTACTGTTTTTGTGGAACTTGGATTTATAGAGATGTTTGTGCTTTACTGTACAGAGCGTTATAACAAAACAACATATTAGTGTACTTTGTATTGCTAGAGCAGTAGCTAGTTAACAGGTGCTTAGCTTCAGTGATATAATCAGCAGTTTACACAAAAGAAGATCCTTATCTCATGCCAGATGGACACTGAAACACATTCTGGCTGTACAGGGATACAAAACCAGTAGCTTAAAACAAATTCATAAAAAGATTACATAATTGTTTTGCACATCCTGCAAAAAATTCATATAAAGATGATGTATTTTCTAAAATTCAACCTCCTTTAACTTCACTTATTTATCACTTTCCCCTCTTGGCCGCCGGTGCTTCTTCTCTTCCAGAAGCAGAGCTACAGCCAGTCTGAACCTGTAGCACTCAGATGATTGAGAGTGAAGACTCGCGCTTATGCCGCCTTCTCTCAACCTATTCTCAAGTCTCAGAATTATGCTTCTTCACTCTCTATAGATGTGAGCGTTACACCTTTTGATTGGCTGTAGCACTCTTCTTTTGGAAGAGAAGTAATATCAGTGGCTTATGGGAGGACAAGTAAGATAAGCGTGGGTTTTTACCTTAGAAACACATGTAAGATAAGTATGTTCTGTTTTTACTGCTAATTTTATAAGAAACCAATTTAAACAAACCATAGCATGAAGTCTGAAAAATGTCTGGATTTGCATCTTTTATAATAGGATAGAAATTAACACTTTTGCATTCAATAATCGGAATATGCTCTTTTCAAATTGTGAGACTGATGCAGAGTTCACAGACGTTACCAAGTACCACCTAACTTTTTTTAAGAGTGAGATGAAGGTAGCTCAGGTGCTCTCACAGATGTCAAAGTCACTACATTTAAAGTATTAAGTCTATCCTTATACAAGCGCTCACATTTAGATTGTTATTAAATATTCCTAGGAAATTTTTATTTGCATGGATTTTCTAACTTTACATTTTCTTTGAAATCTTACAGCTTATCAGCAGGATTTCCATAGACCATCCGTACCATACACTCTTTATAATCCTGGCTCTGGCTAATGCTAACAAAGATGATCTCTTGATGAAACCAGAGGCAGTTAAACGAAACCGGTTGACTAAAAATGCCCCCAAGCAGACCTCCCAACTTGATGAGGTAACGTAACAGCATATATTAATATTGTTTTTTTGTTATGTTTTGTCGTGACCTTTTCCAATTATATTTATATACAATTACTTTGTCTATAAGTATTATTATTATTTTATTATTTATTATTGCATGACATTTATATCATTATATAGTTTTGTCAAAGAAGTGTATTGATTGTATTTATTGATCATGGGAAAGAAAATCAAAATCGTTTGGACCCGATTTATTTTAGATGTTAATATGACTGTTAACTGGACTGGAATTTTTTTTTTTTTTTTTTTTTTTGTATAGACTTAATACTGATATTTTTTTTTTTTATTAAGCCTATTGGTTTTGATTTTTTTTGATTTTTTTTTTGTGAGAAGGAAATTGTTCTTAGGTAATAGAATAAAACCATGTGGATCACTTGTATAAAGTGCATGGCAAGTGTATCCTTTAGTATTAATAGAAACACATTTATGACAGCATATTCCGCAGCACTTATGCACAAAAAAGGCAATTTAAGCAAACCATACGCTGACATTTCATATTAACATCTTTATGTAGGTTAATCTGCGTTTTCATCTTGTTTCTCTAGGATCGTATAGAGGCTGCAAACAATATTGTGAATACAATAAAGAAACATAGAACACAAATGGTGAAAGATGTAGAGAGGCTTTGTGATGCATATATAATATTAGCAAATATTGATGCCAGCCAATGGAAAAACCAGAGAAGTAAGTATAACACATTGGTTATATTCAGCATATAGCAGTAATATGAAAGACCTTCTAACTCTTGTCAGACATTCTTTCTCTTGTAAAGGTGTATCCAGTCCACGGGTTCATCCATTACTTGTGGGATATTCTCCTTCCCAACAGGAAGCTGCAAGAGGACACCCACAGCAGAGCTGTCTATATAGCTCCTCCCCTAACTGCCACCCCCAGTCATTCTCTTGCAGCTCTCGACAAGAAAGGAAGTATCAAGAGAGATGTGGTGACTTAGTGTAGTTTTTACCTTCAATCAAAAATTTTTATTTTTAAACGATACCGGCGTTGTACTGTTTTTACTCTCAGGCAGAAATTGGAAGAAGACTTCTGCCTGGAGGTTTGATGATCTTAGTGGTTTGTAACTAAGGTCCATTGCTGTTCTCACACATAACTGAAGAGTATGGAAAGAAAACTTCAGTTGGGGGGGACGGTTTGCAGATTGCCTGCTTTGAGGTATGTTCAGTATATTTTTTTCTAGAGAGATGATAATTTCTAGAAAATGCTGACAATGCCTGGTATATTTAAGGTAAGCCTGATACAGTGATTTAACAACAACTGGGATCATGCTTGCAAAAAGGGATAATATTCATGTTAAAACCTATATTACTTAGTGTAAAAACGTTTGCATGATTTATAAATAAAAACGTTTTTTCTCTGAGGGTGATAAATCTTTATTTGGGGCCTAATTTCCACATGGCTTGTTAAATTACTCCTAGCAGTACTTTTTAAGGCCCTCTGACTTTGAGTGCATGGTGGGAGGGGCCTATTTTCGTTTTCAGTCTGAGACATCCAGCTTCCCTGAAGGAGTCCTCTGGCTTATAGGACCTCTATAGAGGGTTTTGTTCCTGCAAAAATCTTTTTAAGGGCAGGTAGGAGCCACAGCAGGGCTGTGGCAGTGTGTTTGACTGTTTGTTAACAGGTTTTAAGTTTTTCTAATTCGTTTTTGGGCCTGAGGGGTTAATCATCCATTTGTAAGTGGGTGCAATGCTGCTTTAGTCCCTTATACACATAGTAAAAATTTCGTAGCGTTTACTACTTTTTTTCACTGTTTTGCAGTTTATGTGGTAGTTTTTTTCTTTTAAAGGCACAGTACCGTTTTTTATTATTGCTTTTTTCACATTTATTAAAGTGTTTTCCAAGCTTGCTGGTCTTATTACTAGTCTGTTAAACATGTCGGACATAGAGGAAACTCCTTGTTCATTATGTTTAGAAGCCATTGTGGAACCCCCTTTTAGAATGTGTACCAAATGCACTGACCTTTCTATAAGTTATAAAGACCATATTATGGCTTTTAAAGATTTATCACCTGAGGTTTCTGAGACTGACAAAAGGGAGGTTATGCCATCTAGCTCTCCCCACGTGTCAGAACCTATAACTCCCGCTCAAGGGACGCCAAGTACATCTAGCGCGTCCAATGCGTTTACTTTACAAGACATGGCGGCAGTTATGAATCATACCCTCACTGAGGTATTGTCCAAACTGCCAGGGTTACAAGGAAAGCGAGACAGCTCTGGGGCTAGAACAAATACAGAGCTCTCTGACGCTTTAGTAGCTATGTCTGATATACCCTCACAATGTGCAGAAGTTGAAGCAGGAGAACTTCTATCTGTGGGTGACTTCTCTGATTCAGGGAAGGGGTTACTTCAGTCTGACTCTGAAATGACAGCATTTAAATTTAAGCTTGAACACCTCCGCGTGTTGCTCAGGGAGGTTTTAGCGACTCTAGATGACTGTGACACCATTGTAGTCCCAGAGAAATTGTGTAAAATGGACAAATACTTTGCAGTGCCTGTTTACACTGATGTTTTTCCAATCCCTAAGAGGTTTTCAGAAATTATTACTAAGGAATGGGATAGACCAGGTGTGCCGTTCTCTCCCCCTCATGCTTTTAAGAAAATGTTTCCTATAGATGCTGCTACACGGGACTTGTGGCCGATGGTCCCTAAGGTGGAGGGAGCAGTCTCTACCCTAGCTAAGCGTACAACTATTCCTGTCGAGGACAGTTGTGCTTTCCTAGATCCTATGGATAAGAAATTAGAGGGTTTATACAACAAGGTTTTATTCTCCAGCCTCTTGCATGCATTGCCCCAGTCACTGCTGCAGCGGCTTTCTGGTTCGAGTCTCTGGAGGAGGCTTTACAGGTAGAGACCCCGTTGGATGATATCCTTGACAGGCTTAAAGCTCTTAAGTTAGCCAATTCATTTATTTCTGACGCCGTTTTTCATTTAACCAAGCTAACGGCTAAAAATGCAGGTTTTGCCATTCAGGCACGTAGGGCGCTATGGCTTAAATCCTGGTCAGCTGATGTCACTTCAAAGTCTAAACTGCTCAAAATCCCCTTCAAAGGGCAGACCCTATTTGGGCCTGGACTGAAGGAGATCATTTCTGATATTACTGGAGGAAAAGGCCTCGCCCTTCCCCAGGATAGGTCCAACAAGTTAAGGACCAAACAGACTAATTTTCGTTCCTTTCGAAACTTCAAGAGTGGCGCAGCTTCATCTTCCTCTTCTACAAAACAAGAGGGAAATTTTGCCCAGTCCAAGCTAGTCTGGAGACCTAACCAGGCTTGGAACAAGGGGAAACAGGCCAAAAAGCCTGCTGCTGCCTCTAAGACAGCATGAAGGAGTAGCCCCCGATCCGGGACCGAATCTAGTGGGGGGCAGACTTTCTCTCCTCACCCAGTCTTGGGCAAGAGACGTCCAGGATCCCTGGGCTATGGAGATTGTTTCCCAGGGATATCTTCTGGATTTCAAAGCTTCATCTCCAAAGGGGAGATTTCATCTCTCACAATTATCTGCAAACCAGATAAAGAGAGTGGCATTCTTACATTGCGTTCAAGACCTTCTAGCTATGGGAGTGATCCACCCAGTTCCAAAGGAGGAACAGGGGCAGGGCCTCTATTCAAATCTGTTTATAGTTCCCAAGAAAGAGGGAACTTTCAGACCAATCTTGGATCTCAAGATCCTAAACAAATTTCTCAGGGTCCCATCCTTCAAGATGGAGACTATTCGAACCATCCTACCTATTATCCAGGAGGGTCAATATATGTCTACCGTGGATTTAAAGGATGCTTATCTACATATTTCGATACACAGGGATCATACTCAGTTTCTCAGGTTCGCCTTCCTAGACAGGCATTAATTTATGTTAATTAATTTATCCCATCCAGAATAACACTATATTCCCAACATAGCAGGCACTTCTCCTGAAGAAAGGATTTGTGTAGCTAACCACAGGGAAGGTGCAGCTACATCCCTCTTAGGCACCATAAGCAAGAGGCATTCTTCTCGCTGCCCCATTAACCTGTGGGAAATAAAATAACTGAGGGTCAATTGCATAGAAAACAAGAAAAAGGAAACATTTAAATGGACAGAGCTATAGTGACTTTCCCTATGGGATAGTGCTGCATGTTTTAGCCCACTTGTGCCTTTCATAAAGGAGATCTTGCTATTAGCAGGTGGCATTTAACTTACAATGAAATCTGCCATAAAAAAATGTTTAAACATAGTTAAAAAGCTCTGTAATTGACTTATAAAAGTGTGCTTTTTTAACCCTCCCCATATGGACAGATCTGCCTACTGTTTTATGCATTTACCCTGACCCTTCTATATTCTTTGTAGTCATTTGATCAGTGCAGGAGCTTATCTTACACTAATTGCCCACAGCAACACAGATAAGATAAACATACTCAAGGGGCCATTCAAGGGGTATATTTATGGACTGCTCTACAATACCAAAACCTTGATTTGAAATACTTATAAAAAGATATTTCTCCAACATTGGTGTGTCCGGTCCACGGCGTCATCCATAACTTGTGGGAATATTCTCTTCCCCAACAGGAAATGGCAAAGAGCACAGCAAAAGCTGTCCATATAGTCCCTCCCAGGCTCCGCCCCCCCAGTCATTATCTTTGCCGCTCTGAACAAGTAGCATCTCCACGGAGATGGTGAAGAGTATGTGGTGTTTAGTTGTAGTTTTTTATTTTTCTATCAAGAGTTTGTTATTTTAAAATAGTGCTGGTATGTACTATTTACTCTGAAACAGAAAGAGATGAAGAGTTCTGTTTAAAAGAGGAGTATGATTTTAGCAGCAGTAACTAAAATCAATTGCGGTTCCCACGCAGGACTGTTGAGCTGAGAGAACTTCAGTTGGGGGGAACAGTTTGCAGACTTTTCTGCTCAAGGTATGACTAGCCATTTTTCTAACAAGACTGTGTAATGCTGGAAGGCTGTCATTTTTCCCTCATGGGGATCGGTAAGCCATTTTCTTAGACTTAGAAAGAATAAAGGGCTTATTATGGGCTATTAACTGGTGGACACTCTTAAGGGCTAAATCGATTGTTTATTTAAGTTATTTTTGAAAGTTTGAAGTAATTTTCTCACTTTTATTGTTTGGGGAACGTTTTTATCGCCAAGCACTAGTTTAGACACCTTCCCAGTCAGGAAGGGCCTTTCACTATAGTAGGCAGAGCCTCATTTTCGCGACATTATTGCGCAGTTACTTTTGAGTACAGTGCATGCAGCTGCATGTGTGAGGGTCTGGTATCCACTGAAAACGTTCCTAGAAGGCTTGAATTGGTATCGTATACCCCCCTGGGATTGGTGAAGTCGCAACAAAGGCTGTGGCTGGGACTGTAGTGGGGTTAAAATTGCAAACGGCTCTGGTTTCCACATTTTAAGGGTTAACAGCTTGAAAATTGGGGTGCAATACTTTGAATGCATTAAGACACTGTGGTGAAAATTTGGTAAAGATTGGATAATTCCTTCATAGTTTTTCACATATTCAGTAATAAAGTTTGCCCTGTTTAACATTTAAAGAGACAGTAACGGTTTTGTTTAAAAACGGTTTTTGTGCTTTATTAACCAGTTTAAGCCTGTTTAACATGTCTGTACCTTCAGATAGATCATGTTCTGTATGTATGGAAACCAATGTGGTTCCCCCTTCAAATATATGTGATAATTGTGCCATAGCGTCCAAACATTGTAAGGACAGTACTGTCACAAATAGTAAGGTTGCCCAGGATGATTCCTCAGATGAAGGAAGTGGAGATAGTTCTACATCATCTCCTTCTGTGTCTACACCAGTTATGCCGCGCAGGCGACCCCTAGTACTTCTAGCGCGCCAATGCTTGTTACTATGCAACAATTGACGGCAGTAATGGATAACTCCATAGCTAATATTTTATCCAAAATGCCAGCATTTCAGAGAAAGCGCGATTGCTCTTTTTTAAACACTGTAGAGCAGGAGGGCGCTGATGATAATTTTTCTGTCATACCCTCACACCAGTCTGAAGTGGCAGTGAGGGAGGGTTTGTCAGATGGAGAAATTTCTGATACAGGAAGAATTTCTCAGCAGGCAGAACCTGATGTTGTGACATTTAAATTTAAATTAGAGCATCTCTGCGCATTACTTAAGGAGGTGCTATCTACTCTGGATGATTGTGACAATCTGGTCCTCCCAGAAAAATTGTGCAAGATGGACAAGTTCCTAGAGGTCCCGGTGCACCCTGATGCCTTTCCGATACCTAAACGGGTGGCGAACATAGTGAATAAGGAGTGGGAGAAGCCAGGCATACCTTTTGTCCCTCCTCCTATATTTAAAAAATTGTTCCCTATGGTCGACCCCAGGAAGGAAAGGTAAGACCCTTTTTGGGCCAGAATTGAAAGAGATTATTTCAGACATCACTGGGGGAAAGGGCCATGCCCTCCCACAAGATAGACCTTTCAAGGCTAAGAATAAGTCCAATTTTCGTTCCTTTTGCAATTTCAGGAACGGACCGGCTTCCAACTCTGCAGCCTCTAGACAAGAGGGTAACGCTTCCCAGACTAAACCAGCTTGGAAACCAATGCAAGGCTGGAACAAGGGTAAACAGGCCAAGAAGCCTGCTGCTGCTACCAAGACAGCATGAAGGGGTAGCCCCCGATCCGGGACCGGATCTAGTAGGGGGCAGACGCTCTCTCTTTGCTCAGGCTTGGGCAAGAGATGTTCAGGATCCCTGGGCACTAGAAATAGTCTCTCAGGGTTATCTTCTAGAATTCAAGGAACTACCCCCAAGGGGAAGGTTCCACATGTCTCACTTATCTTCAAACCAAATAAAGAGACAGGCATTCTTACATTGTGTAGAAGACCTGTTAAAGATGGGAGTGATACACCCAGTTCCAACTGTGGAACAAGGTCAGGGGTTTTACTCAAATCTGTTTGTAGTTCCCAAAAAAGAGGGAACTTTCAGACCAATTCTGGATTTAAAAATTCTAAACAAATTTCTCAGAGTTCCATCGTTCAAAATGGAAACCATTCGAACAATTTTACCTACAATCCAGGAGGGTCAATTTATGACTACCGTGGATTTAAAGGATGCGTATCTACATATTACTATCCACAAAGATCATCATCAGTTCCTAAGGTTCGCCTTTCTGGACAAACATTATCAGTTCGTGGCTCTCCCATTCGGGCTAGCCACTGCTCCAAGAATTTTCACAAAGGTGCTCGGGTCCCTTCTAGCGGTTCTAAGACCAAGGGGTATTGCAGTGGCACCTTATCTGGACGACATTCTAATCCAAGCGTCGTCTCTTTCCAAAGCAAAGGCTCATACAGACATTGTTCTAGCCTTTCTCAGATCTCACGGGTGGAAGGTGAACGTAGAAAAGAGTTCCCTGTCTCCGTCGACAAGAGTTCCCTTTTTGGGAACAATAATAGATTCTTTAGAAATGAAGATCTTCCTGACAGAAGTCAGAAAGTCAAAGCTTCTAAACGCTTGTCAAGTTCTTCACTCTATTCTGCAGCCTTCCATAGCTCAGTGCATGGAAGTAGTAGGGTTGATGGTTGCAGCAATGGACATCGTTCCTTTTGCTCGAATTCATCTAAGACCATTACAACTGTGCATGCTCAAGCAGTGGAATGGGGACTATACAGACTTGTCTCCAAAGATTCAAGTAGACCAGATGACCAGAGACTCACTCCGTTGGTGGTTGTCCCAGGATCACCTGTCTCAGGGAATGAGTTTCCGCAGACCAGAGTGGGTCATTGTCACGACCGACGCCAGTCTATTAGGCTGGGGCGCGGTCTGGGATTCCCTGAAAGCTCAGGGTTTATGGTCTCGGGAAGAGTCTCTTCTCCCGATCAACATCCTGGAACTGAGAGCGATATTCAATGCTCTCCGGACTTGGCCTCAACTAGCGAAGGCCGGATTCATAAGATTCCAGTCAGACAAAATGACGACTGTAGCTTACATCAACCATCAGGGGGGAACAAGGAGTTCCTTGGCGATGAGAGAGGTATCCAAAATCATCAAATGGGCGGAGGATCACTCCTGCCACCTATCTGCAATCCACATCCCAGGAGTAGACAACTGGGAGGCGGATTATCTGAGTCGTCAGACTTTCCATCCGGGGGAGTGGGAACTCCACCCGGAGGTGTTTGCCCAGTTGACTCAATTATGGGGCATTCCAGACATGGATCTGATGGCGTCTCGTCAGAACTTCAAGGTTCCTTGCTACGGGTCCAGATCCAAGGATCCCAAGGCGACTCTAGTGGATGCATTAGTGGCGCCTTGGTCGTTCAACCTAGCTTATGCGTTTCCATCTTTCCCTCTCCTTCCCAGGCTTGTAGCCAGGATCAAACAGGAGAAGGCCTCAGTGATTCTGATAGCTCCTGCGTGGCCGCGCAGGACTTGGTATGCAGACCTGGTGAATATGTCATCGGCTCCACCATGGAAGCTACCTTTGAGACAGGATCTTCTAGTACAAGGTCCATTCGAACATCCAAATCTAGTTTCTCTGCAGCTGACTGCTTGGAAATTGAACGTTTGATTTTATCCAAGCGTGGGTTTTCAGATTCAGTGATAGATACTCTGGTCCAAGCCAGAAAACCTGTGACTAGAAAGATTTACCATAAAATATGGAAAAGATATATCTGTTGGTGTGAATCCAAGGGATTCTCCTGGAGTAAGATTAAAATTCCTAAGATCCTCTCCTTTCTCCAAGAAGGTTTGGATAAGGGATTGTCAGCGAGTTCTCTAAAAGGACAGATTTCTGCTTTATCTGTCTTGTTACACAAACGACTGGCAGCTGTGCCAGATGTACAAGCTTTTGTACAGGCTTTGGTCAGAATCAAGCCTGTTTACAGACCCTTGACTCCTCCCTGGAGTCTAAATTTAGTTCTTTCAGTTCTTCAAGGTGTTCCGTTTGAACCCTTACATTCCATAGATATCAAGTTACTATCTTGGAAAGTTCTGTTTTTGGTTGCTATTTCTTCTGCTAGAAGAGTTTCTGAATTATCTGCTTTGCAGTGTGATCCACCCTATCTGGTGTTCCATTCAGATAAGGTTGTTTTGCGTACCAAGCCTGGTTTTCTTCCAAAAGTTGTTTCCAACAAGAATATTAACCAGGAAATAGTTGTTCCTTCTTTGTGTCCGAATCCAGTTTCAAAGAAGGAACGTTTGTTACACAGTTTAGATGTAGTCCGTGCTTTAAAGTTCTATTTAGAAGCAACAAAGGATTTCAGACAAACTTCTTCTTTGTTTGTCGTTTATTCTGGTAAGAGGAGAGGACAAAAAGCTACTGCTACCTCTTTTTCTTTCTGGCTGAAAAGCATCATCCGATTGGCTTATGAGACTACCGGACGGCAGCCTCCTGAACGAATCACAGCTCACTCTACTAGGGCTGTGGCTTCCACATGGGCCTTCAAGAACGAGGCTTCTGTTGATCAGATATGTAAGGCAGCGACTTGGTCTTCTCTGCACACTTTTGCCAAATTCTACAAATTTGATACTTATGCTTCTTCGGAGGCTATTTTTGGGAGAAAGGTTTTGCAAGCCGTGGTGCCTTCTGTTTAGGTAACCTGATTTGCTCCCTCCCTTCATCCGTGTCCTAAAGCTTTGGTATTGGTTCCCACAAGTTATGGATGACGCCGTGGACCGGACACACCAATGTTGGAGAAAACAGAATTTATGCTTACCTGATAAATTACTTTCTCCAACGGTGTGTCCGGTCCACGGTCCGCCCTGGTTTTTTAATCAGGTTTGAAAAATTTCTTTCTCTATACACTACAGTCACCACGGCACCCTATAGTTTCTCCTTTTTTTCTCCTAACCGTCGGTCGAATGACTGGGGGGGCGGAGCCTGGGAGGGACTATATGGACAGCTTTTGCTGTGCTCTTTGCCATTTCCTGTTGGGGAAGAGAATATTCCCACAAGTTATGGATGACGCCGTAGACCGGACACACCGTTGGAGAAAGTAATTTATCAGGTAAGCATAAATTCTGTTTTTTGTTTTGTAATACTGAGCTATAGTGTGCATAAATAATAAAAATATGCTATTATGTCTATAATATGTTTATGTATTTTTTTTACTGCAGAAGCCATCCCCATGCCGCATGATCAGCCCATCACTAAACTGAATAATTTACATGATGTTGTCATTCCGACAATGGAGATTAAGGTATGTGAGATGTGTGTTCTAGTAAATGTTTTTACTGGGTTTTTAATACAAATATATAACAATAGCACCACATTTTATATCCTGCACATCTGCTTTTTATAAAATTCAGATTGTGTTTGAATGCATGGGAAGTCAGGCACACTGTGCAATGTAACCTCAAATAAAAATAGTATTAAAAGGAAAGTACACACTTTAAGATGGTACCATAAAATGTTTAAAGGGACGGTAACCGCTAGGACAACATTAATTTAAAATCAGTAGTTGCAATAATGTGTAATAGCTATCTAAACAATCCTGAAATATAATGATTAATAATAAAAATGTTATCTCAATACTCCCCTGCCGCTGCTCCTGGCTGCACCCTCGTACACTGCTTACTTTTATGTTAATTAGCGGCAAGCAGTTCTGTCTATCAGAAGGTGACAACTCGCCCAAGCTTTTCCTCAGCAGAAGGCTCAAGCTGTGCACTCCTGACAGCTCCGCCTGTGTGAGGTAAAGCTTGGGGTTGCTGTCGCCTTCTGATAGGCAGAACCGCTTGCTGCTAATTTAAATTAAAAAAAAAAAGCAACAATACCAGGGGGCGGCCAGGAGTAACAGCAGAAAGGGGACTTTTGAGGTTACATTTTTATTATAAATCATTACATTTCAGGATTGCTTAGAAAGCTATTACACATTATTGTAACTACTGGTTTAAATTTTTGAAAATGTTTTCCTAACTTTTAATATCCCTTAAAGTATGCATAGTAAAACAACTTTGTAGTATACTTTTCTTTATTGTCACCTCTTTTCCTGTAATTCTTAAGTCTGAAAATTGTGGATTTTCTATTCCTGGAAACTGATAGAGCATGTAAAACATGTATCCCTAATTTGCTGAAGCCAAATAATGAAAATTTTGTTAACACAATGACAGTAGCAAACCTTTCATGATCAGACTCGAGTCCAGATTGGCTCCTCCAAATAAGGATTTTGGTGGGTGGAGTTTAACCAATAAAGAGACAATTGCTGCAGCAGACTCTGCTGAAAAGTAAATCAATGAAAGACTGTAGAAACATGTGAACATACTTTAAAGGGACATTGCATGCATTTTTCATTACTTTTGGGAAATAAGAACCTGGCCACCAGGAGGAGGCAAAGACCCACCAGCCAAAGACTTAAATACTCCTCCCACTCCCCTCATCCCCCAGTCATTCTTTGTCTTTCGTCCCAAGAGGTTGGCAGAGAAGTGTCAGAATTTTTATTTTTTGTTTTTTTTGTCTCTTATGGAGGGTAGTACTCTTCGGCATTTGACAGGAGTTTTAAGTAGTCCTGTCAGTCTCTCAGTGATGGCTTGGATGAAAGTTAGAGTCCGGAGATGCGAAACCATCCCGACTCATGTTAACAGCTCCTCAAGCAGTTGGCGTTGTCGAACTTTCGCTCTGCTGCCTGCTTTCTTCACACTTGAAAGTCAGTGTTCCTATTCCACGGCGTAGATTCCGGTAAGATCGTTTCCTTTTACTTTATTTATCAATGTACTGTAATGTGAATATTTTCCCGAGGGGCTACCACCTTGCGGGGTCTAACTAATGTCATAAGGGTCTCAGTGAGTCTCTTTTAGTATCTTGGAATCGAGGGTTAATATCTTCTGAAGGGGGTTATTGAACAGGGGGGTTTATAATCATGTTTGTTATGTGGTTCAACCTGCTTATGTTTGATGTTTATGGGCTTGTGGTTTGGAACATTGAGGACTTTGGAGATGACGCAGCATTTTGGATGGGCGCGCTTTTTTGGACTGTACAGTTCACCTTGTGTCGGGCGTGGTTACGTTCTGTTTTCCATTTCTGCTTTCCCGATCGTGTGGCAAAGGAAATATTCTAGTCCGCAGTGGTCTGGTCATAGGAGGTGGTGAGTGCCCCAGCCATTGTGGATGTCAGGTGCCGTTTTTGTTTTACTACTTTAGTCCATATTTATATATTCTCTACCAGTTATGGAGGATTCTGATGCTGAGACTGTGCTAATTTCTGATTCAGTTTCGGAGGACTTAATTTCAGATTCTGTGTCCGGTGACGAATATGGACTGGCCTTGTTGACACATGTCAATCAGTTTTGTTCCTTATGCCATTTTAGAGCGCCTTGTTCCTCGGGCTCGGGGAATCAAGGGACAGCTGAGCCATCCGCCTCTGGGTGTCTTGTCCTCCGAGAGGCGAATTCCCTACCAATTCATACTTCTACACTTGCGGGTAGCCCAGTTTCTGATTCCTCCATGCAGGGTGGCGTGTTCCCCCCCAGAGGTTGCAGCATGTTTTCACTTCCACATAATGTTGGCGATTGTTCATCTGCAGAGTGCAGACGTTTATTTAAGAATGTGCTTGTGCCCTATTGTCCCGGGCCTTCTGCCTTGGGGAGGGCCTCTACAGTTCCCCGCGGGTGTAACTGTCCCTGAGTGTTGTGCCTTTCGTTATAGGATTGCGCGCCTTCGGGTAATTGCTCAGACATGTTTTTCAGTTATTGAATGACCCTATCGTTACCAGATACAGGGATTTTCAGTCTGCTAATTCGAATGGTGCACCTCATTAGACATGTGGGGATGAGGTAATCTCCTGATTGTCATTTGATTGAGATCTTTCCCATGTTTTGAAAGATAGGGCTCCGTTTGGCTGGTTCCGCGGGCAGGCCTGTGTCTTTTTTGGCATTAACCTATGGGTTGCCTTATATTTCATTTGTATCCGTAAAGGTATGTCTTTTATTTGGTTTTGTTTCCTTCGGGAACCTTCTGGGATCGATACTTTGTTCTTCTTCGGAAGTTGTTTTGGACACGTTAGTCCTATGTTATAATGTCTGTTTTCTTTTTCCCCAATGAGGGAGAATTTTGCAGCTTGCCGGTTAGGACCCTAAGTGCAGGCTGGTTCTGTTGGGTTTGTTCGGTCTTGTGGCTGTTCAGACACGTAGCGCTATTCTGCTCGGCTGGTACAGTAGAAGTGCAGAGTGCTCAGGTTATCATTGGTTTTCATGTCCGACTAAGCACTCGAGAGGACCTGTGGGTCCGTAGGTCGGGTGGGATTCTTTCAGTCCTTATAGCCTTCAGTCATAGATGACTGGGTCAGGGGAATTTTTTTCCGCTGCGTCACTCTATCTGATATCGGACATCTGATATCTAGAACATAGTGTTTCCTCCCCCCATGCGGTGGAGGGTTGGAGGGCTTAGTGCCTCATTGCCGCAGTTTGAGCGGTTTGGCCTTTGTTTTTAGGGCTCTGGATAGCCCGTGTGGGCCTGATCCAACAGCTTGTATCAGTTTAGGCTGTCTAGCCTGCGGAGGGTTTTCAGTTTGAAACCAGTGCAGCTCTTGGCACCTTACAGGTGTGCACATACGCTATTTATAGTGTATCTAGATACAGCTCTTCCTCTTGACGTGTACTGTCTGAGTGATGAGACCTTTGGGTCTGCTTCCATTGTCCCAGGGTTAGTTGGATCTCCTTTGAGGGATCTGTATCGGGGTGATGGTTGATCCCTGTGGGGACTTTATTTAGCTTGGGGTTTCCCAAAGCTGGGAAGGCTTAGCGCCTGTCTCTTCCCTGTGTCCTCTGCTGGTGTGGAGGTGATAAGGAGACTAGCCCTGCTAGAATGGTTTTTGACCACAAGGTATCCCTTATGTTGTCCTAAGGCATTGAGGAGTCTCTTCATAGGACTTCTAGCTTTGCTCATTGGAGTGTTGGACTTGGCTATGGGTGGTTCCTTCCTTTGGTTGGGGCTTAAGAGTTCTTTTCGCTATCCGGATTCTCTGGATATGCATTCATATCTCTGGTGTCTGGCATTTTGGCCAGGTGGGGTGTTTAGTTATAGGGTAAGGTTGCCTGAACTATTACGTGCTGGGACCTGTTTTTCTTCCTGAGACTTCAGATTGCTGAGGCTTCAGGCCTTTTTCCTGACCCAGTCTTGGGTTGTTTTGGAGTCTTGGATCTCAGGGCTGATCGGGGTGTTCCACGGTAGTGGGAACTTGGGCTATGCCCTTGCTCCATCTGTCTGACCTGGTCATGATGACCGGGTTTTCGCAGTATTTATTACTCTTTGCAACAGAGCAGCCCAGGTGCTCTAGGGTTCACTTTGTGACTTGTGCCTCAAGGGTTGTTGGTTCATACCCAGCTGCTGGCGCTGGATGTCCATTTCTGGTGTGCCTTACGGTTGCATTCCCTGGTCAGCTTGCCAGTGTAACCTTTGGATTCCCTACTCTGCAGCCGAATGGGTTGGCTGTGTCTCTGCTTGGCGAGCCACTTGTAGGGGGGTCTGTTTCTAGGACATTTGTGTTGGGGAATTATATTCCCATTAGCCGGTGGCTTGGGGCCTTGAGGACAGTTGTTGCCTTTCTGGCATCATCCCTTTTCTTTAAGGGATATTTTCCTCCCTATGGAGATGGAGTCCTTTCTTGGGGCTTCTCCTGGTTGGGAGGTGGAAAGGGGGGAAGGGTTTCCCCTGGGGTTTTACTGGCTCCAGGTCAGTCTTGTGGGGTCTTTTTTTTGTTAGATCCTTAGGTCTATGGTCCTGTCGTCTGTTTCGGAGTCGGGTTGTGCCTGTACTCTGTGGGGATGGCTGTGCTATCCTTACGCTCGTTCCTGTGCCAGTTTCGGGATTCTTCTGTTCCCTGGTTAGGGATCCCTGAGGCTGGGTTGGTCCAGCTGAGTGGGGGTCTGCAGGTCAGGATGGCCGAGCGATCTAAGGCGCTGCGTTTAGGTCGCAGTCTCCTCTGGATGTGCGGACTTGTTGAGTTTATCTTGTTAGTTCAGTCTGATAGGATATGGATTTCCTTTTCAACTTGCTCCTTTGCTTTTAGGAGGGAGTTTCCTCTTCCTTCGGGCTCTGAAGGTATACTCTCCTTCTCGGGGGGCCTCTTTTTTTTTTTTTTTTAATATAAGCGTGATAAAACACACACAAAAAATTCACATTCCTCAGATAGATTTTGCCAAATTGTCATGTATTCAGACACAGCTAGGAGGGGAAACAAAACAACAACAACAAAAAAAGGGGGGGGAGGGGAAAAGAGAGGGGAGGGAGAGGGGGGAAGTGCAGAAAGGGAAGGGAACATCCGAGGAGCAGGGGTATGCGGTAGTTCTTTCAGCAGACCCAAAACACAGAGTCCCTACATTATCAGGGCAACTTATCTCAACATCTAGCTCTTCCTCCACATCTGGAGCAAAAGTTCATATTCGTCTAACTTAGATATTATAACTTAGAGTAGTGATATCTTTCCAATAGCAGGAGTTTCATTACTTTATGTTTCCAGTCTGCCAATGTTGGAATCTGCGCTGTTTTCCAATGCAAAGGGATCAGGTTTTTTGCGCCCGCCAACATCAGAAACAGGAGGGATTTTTAATCGGGTCTCGTAGCCTAATGGTTATGTGGAAGAGCAGAGTCTCAGTGCTTTTGGAATCTCTATACCTAAGATTTCCCGCATCTCCTCCCAAACTTAGGTCCAGTAGCTGTCTAACAATGGGCAATCCCACCAAATATGAACCATGTATCCCAGTATCCCACATCCCCTCCAGCATCTGTCGGACATGTTTGGATATATTTTTTTGAGACGTGCGGGTGTAAGGTATCAACTACTCATGTGTTTATATTGGGATTCCTGGATCTGAGCCGAGACCGATGTACTCTTAACGGCTCTGAACATCCTATGCCAATCTTCTATAGTAAATTCCACCCCCAGTTCCCTATGCCATACACTAGTAAAGGCTGGGAGAATGCTGCCTTTAGGGACAAGAAGGAGAGTGTATATCAGTGAGATCAAATGTCTGAATATTGAGTGTTTGGTACACAACTGTTCGAATGGTGTGAGACTTCTGATCAGTTGTTGTTTATGCTTGTGTGTGGAAATGTAATGGCATATTTGTAAATAAACAAACCCAGGGGTAGGAAAATCGGGAAAATCCTTTATCATTTCCTCTCGTGTCTTTATCCTCCCATCTATTATGTATGTCCCCACGTGATTGTTTGGCAAAGAGGTCTGTGTTGGCGTTGTTGTGGTTTGTAGTGGGAGATCAGGATTTCCATAAGGCGGCGTTAGCAAGGGGAAGTGTGTGATATCTGTCAGTCTGTGTCTTTTATGTGTCCATAAGAGGGAGGCGAGGTCTCCAGTATACAGAGCACTTTTATCCAAATGTATCCAGCTTTTTTGGTCGCTATCTTGACACCACTCTACAACCCTTTGGAGCAGGACAGCCCTTCGGTACAATATGAGATTTGGTAACCCCAATCATCCCTCCTCCCTGGGTAGGTACATGGTTCTCTTGTTAACTCTTGGTCTGAGCCCCTGCCATATATATTCCTCAATTAGTCTCTGCATGGATGGGAGGAACGTGGAGGGGAGAGGGATTGGTGCAGTTTGAAATAAGTATAGGACTCATGGGAGGACATTCATTTTAATGACATGTATTCTTCCAAACCAGGAGATCGTTTTATGTCTCCAGGAGAAAAGATCAGCCGAAACTACTGTTTTAAGGGCTACATAATTGGCAGTAAACATGTCTGTCATATTGGCAGCTATAAAAATGCCCAAGTATTTTAAGAATTTATCTTTTATAATAAAGGGACTGTGCATTCTAAGCCAGGACAATGTGTTTGGTGCCAAGGAGATATTAAGGAGCTCTGATTTATTGTTAAGTTGAAAGTGGGAGACCCTCCCGTATTTTTGGAATTCTTCCAGCAGAGCCGGTATTGTTGTCTCTATATCAGTGATAGTAAGCAACAAGTCGTCCGCGTACATGGCTAGTTTATTTTCCCTGCCACCCATTACTATTCCCTTGATGAGAGGGTTAGCCCTAATGTTACTAGCCAAAGCCTCTATTGTGATGGCAAACAGCAGTGGCGAAAGCGGACATCCCTGCCGCGTCCCGTTCGAGATGGTGAAAGGGTCAGAGAGATCTCCATTCACCTTAATCCGCGCATTAGGGGTAGAGTATAGAGAGAAGACTGTTTTAATGAATCTATCACCAAATCCCATTATCTCCAGAGTGGACCGTAGGAAGTGCCAACTCACCCTGTCGAACGCTTTTTCAGGCAAGCCGCCCCCCAGTCCGCTCTGCATGAGCAACCAGCTGCATTACCTTGAAGGTGTTGTCCCTTGCCTCCCTCCCAGGGACGAATCCCACCTGATCAGCTGCAATGAGGTTGGGGAGAAACCTATTCACTCTATTCACTAAGACTTTAGCCAGAATCGTCACGTCTGTATTTAGTAACGATATTGGCCTGTAACTTTGTGGCATATCTACTGGTTTTCCCGGTTTTGGAATAACTGTTATCTATGCCGTCAGCATAAATGGAGGTAACTGTTGTAAATCCGGTAGTCGATTGAATAAGTCTTGCAAGTGTGGGAGTAGGTCGGTCAAGAAAGTCTTGTAATATTTAGCGCCAAGGCCATCTGGGCCTGGGCTTTTCCCGGAAGATCTTTCATTGCTATTTGTATTTCTTCCTGGGTAATGGGCATTTCAAGAAAATCAATGGCATCTTGATTTAGTGTCTGCAATTTAGTATTATTTAGGTATTCCTGTGCCTCTTGTCTATTTATAGCCCTCCCTGGCGGTGTGTTAGATTCAGATGGGGCCAGATTATATCATTTACTATAGTAAGACCGAAAAGTGGCCGCTATATTGGGGCTATCTTTATGAGTTTTCCCCGCTCTTTCTTTAAGGGTGTATACGAAGGGTTTTAGTTGGGAGCGCCGCAGTGCTCTAGCTAATAGTTTTCCCGATTTATTCCCTCCCTCATAATACCTCTGCTGCAAGAAAAGCGCTTTCCGCTGGTTCTCCTCCTGCAGGTGTTGTTTGAATTCTGATCTGGCTTGACTAAGCGCTGTTTCAGTATCCAAGTCTAGGGGGATTCTTTTTATGCCGCTCCTCTAATGACATTATATTACTCAGAATTGTGTCATATCTTTCTTTCTGCTGTTTTAGTAACTTTGCCCTATGTTTTATAAGATGTCCTCTAATTACACTTTTGTGTGCCTCCTAAATTATGGGTAAGGACAAGTCTTCTGTCATATTCAAGTTGAAGTACTCTGAGATCATAGAGGCTATGTCCTCTTGCACTAGTGGATTGTCCAGAAGTGTGTCTTCAAGACGCCATATATATGTAGTAGCTGGTATGTCTGGCCAAGTCATTTTGAAAGTTTCCGGAGCATGGTCCGACCAAGTAATTGATAAAATATCACTACAAGTAATATATGCAATACCTTGCGAGTCTGTGAAAAAATAATCTATACGGGAATATTTCTTGTGTGGATTATAATGAAAGGTATAGTCTGTTTCTGTAGGGTGCATCAATCGCTTTTAGCTTTTTTAGCGCTCCTGATTATTTTTAACTATTTTATGTTGATTTTCCACACCTTTGAAAGGGACCCATAGGTAATTCAGGAGTTTAGCGATTACACTCTGCGCTTATTAGTTCCTATTTTATCCATTTACTGTAAGGTCTCTATCTAATAAGCAGCGAGTGTTTGTTAATTAGTTTGTCAATTGGTACAGTTAATTTTAGATTTTTATAAGTTTTATCCTTGGACTAGTCTTTTAATTATCCAGTCTTTTAAATTATCCATTATTCAATATGTCCTCTGTAACAAATATGGAAGACATATTTGAATTTAGAGATCACCTCTATAAAGATCTTTCAGATCAGAAGGAGGATGAAAGTATTAGATGCTCTGAATATGAGAGTTTAGACGAAATTATGATAAAATTAGAAAAACTCCTAACTAAAGAACTAAAACAAAAGACTGAAATTGTCTTTATAAATAAGTACATTGGAAAAGGCCTTATCCCTAAAGGTTTAATTTTAAAGGATTACTTTCTGTTATAATTTTTAAGCTAAACAACTAACATATTAAAGTTAATAAACATTAATTAAAACCTACTGACCTATATTTTCTCCAAAACAAAGTTTCATAACACTCTAATTAAATGCCGTGGGGGAAAGGGAAGTGGAATTCTTCAGTTTCTGTGTATATCTACATAGTTTCTGCCTTTCAACATATTACTGCACTACAAAGAACATTACAGAGACCGCTCCAGCAGGAGGGCTTTCTAAACACAAGTTAGGGACTGTGGGAAAAAAGCCTTGTTCTGCAGCTACTGGGTACTACAAACGTATTCTCATGAAGTCAGAGGACTTTAAACTTTAACATCATTTTTATGACCTTAAGCAGTAAAATTGATAATACATGTTAATTTAAAACTTTATTTTCTTTTAATGCTTTATTTAATTAGCCAATATTTTTTTTAGTGCATAATGGCCCTTTAAAGACTTAAGGAGAAGCAAGTTCTCAAAATTCACAAAGACAAATATGACAAAGAAGGAAATTTTAACTTTAGAAAATTTAAAAAAGAATAAAGATGTAACCATTAAGCCCGCCGACAAGGGCGGCGGGATTGTAGTGATGGACACAAGTTACTATAAAGCAGAGGCCAGTAGATTGCTAGGTGAGACTAAAACATACAAAAATCTAGAATTTAATCCAACTAACAAATTTGCAGCTTGTCTTAAGAAATTGATAGGAAATGGCAAAAGACTGGGTATACTTAATGAGAAGGAGGTGGAATTCCTGGACCCCACCTTTCCGAGGGTCCCGGTATTCTACTTCCTTCCTAAAATTCACAAGAATTTAGAGCGACCTCCAGGGAGACCAATTATCTCCGGGATTGGATCTTTGTCATCCAATCTCTCACACTATGTGGACATATACCTAAAAAAATTTGTTAAAAAATTAGATTCCTATTTAAAAGACTCAACTGAGGTTCTGAATATTTTAAGGGATACAGTTTAGGAAGAAAATCTGATTTTAGTTACTGGGGATATAACATCGCTCTATACAGTGATAGACCATGCAAAGGGAATAAAAGCAATCAGTAAATATCTAGATACTGATCCTGATATGATGAATGAACAAAAAGAATTTCTACTTACAAGTATAGAGTTCATACTAAAAAATAATTATTTTATGCATGATAAACAGTTTTATTTACAAATCGAGGGTACGGCTATGGGCACGAGGTTTGCACCCAGTTATGCTAATCTCTTTGTTGGAAATTGGGAAGAGTCCTTTTTCCAGATACTCGCAGCTAGGGAAGCGCTCAGACACAAACAGCGTGTCTAGTTCGATCATGTGACGCTCTTCACGTAGTGTACACACCCTCTTGCTCAACGTCCGTGATGACGTGTCAGTTTCACTCATCTGCTCCGGTGCAAAGGAAAACGGAGCGCTCCATCAAAACAAACAAACACAGGATCAGCAAAGTCCAGCGCACCCGGCAGCAAATGAGACTCAACAAGTAATAAATGCCAAGTAGTTACCTGTTTATTATGAACATGTGGACAAAACGGCTGAACTAGCCAAAAATGCCAAATAGCAAAGTACTCCAACACATAAGAAAATGACAGCAAAAGACAGGCAGCAGGATAGGGAACAAATTAGGTCAGACGCGTTTCCTTATGTTGCTACATAGTAATCCTCAGTGACCATGTCTGATACCCATAATTCAGTGCCTTAAATACAGAGCTGTTAATCAATCACAGCAATTAAAGGGCTAATTATTGTATAACCAATCATGAAAGACAAATAAATGTGGGCAAAACATGTCACTAGAATTACAATGTCTTAACAAAAAAATTTTTATACTTATAAAATAAATAACGTATACATATACCGTAATAAATTTGGCACTATGAGAATATACAAATAATGTAAACGCAAGAATATACAAATATTATTTGCCTGAAAAAATAATAAAAAATAATAAACATTAGCACAGAAGTATAAACTTGAATATATTTCTAATTTTACAAAAGATAGTGCCTCATTAAATTTAATATACAAATTCTAAAAATATTAAGTCAAAAAGCAAAATGTGAATAAAGTGAAAAGAATTACAATAAAGATAAAAAATAAAAAATTTTTATATGAACTCTATTGATCTACAAATAATCTTACATCCCAATCAAAATTTAAACCTGCCGGCACTCTTGTGCCCAACTGAAAAATCCAATATACTTCTCTTTTACTGAGAGCAGTACCTCTATTACCACCTCTTGGGTGTCTAGAGATCAATTGGATAGCTTGGAATGTCAGCAATGAACTGTCAGAATTATGGTGTCTTTTGAAATGCAGGGAGATGGGGGTGGTGGACTCTGGATCATCAATTGAGCGTAAGTGCTCAAGAAAGCGATCCTTTAACGCACGTGTCGTTTGTCCCACATACTGCCTGAAACACCCCTGCAGGTCAAAAGATATATGACATAACAAGAATTGCATGTCATATGTTCACGAATTTCAAATATCCTGTGGTTGTTGCTGGATGTAAAACTAGTGCCAAAAGATGCATAGGCACAAGATTTACATCTCTTACTGCCACATTTGTAGAAACCAGGTTTGATAGAAAGCCAATTTCTTTGTGAATGTTGCTGTGGCAACATAGAGGGAGACAGTATGCTCCCTAGGGTCTGAGCCCTGCGAGACACAAAACAGACACCCTGTTTAACTATATCAACCAGGCTTGCATCAGTAGTTAAAATAGGGAGTGCCTTCCTGATTATATCACAGATTTTACCATATTCCATGCTGTAAGAAGTAATAAACTTCAATTGTTTAAACCTATCAATATCCCTTGGTCTACTTGACACAAAAAGATATTTTCTGTCAAGAAGATCAATGTCTTGCTTAGTTTGTTGTAAACAATTAAGGGAATACCCTCTCTGGGCTAACCTTTCAGTTAGTTCACTGGAATGTTTCTCGTAGCTCATTTTGTTTGTACAATTGCGCTTAACCCTAATGTACTGACTCTTAGGGATGGACTGTATGGTATGCTTTGGATGGCATGATTTGGCATTCCAAATGGTATTTCCAGATATGGGTTTACGGAACAATTCAATGTCAATACGTGAAGTCTGGAAATTAGAGTGTAATTCAATATCCAAAAAGGAAATCGAATTTGTATCACTTTCCATAGTGAACTGTAGATTCAATGCATTGTTCTGCAAATAGGCTAGAAACAAGTCAAGGAGATCTACCGGACCCTTCCAAATCAACAAAATGTCGTCGATGTAGCGACCAAAATAATGTATATGCTCTCTGAAGGGGTTCCCATCTCCATAGACGTGGGACAGCTCCCACCAACCCAAATATAGGTTGGCAAAGGAAGGGGCAAACTTGGCCACCATTGCTGTCCCACGCCTCTGGAGATAGAAATCCCCCTCAAAAAGAAAGTAATTGTGGGTCAACAAATATTCAATGGAGACCTCAATGAATTGCTTCAAAGCAATATCATATGTGGAAAATGTATCCAAAAAGAACTTTATGGCCAATAGACCTTTGTCATGAGGGATACAAGTATACAAAGAGACCACGTCGATAGTAACAAAAACAAAGTCTTCCTGCCAATCTAGGCTTTCGATCTGAGTAATAACATCAGACGTGTCCCTAATGTAACTCATAAGACTCAGGACTAAAGGTTGCAAATACCCATCAATCAATTGGGAAAGAGGCTCATTCAAAGAGCCTATCCCAGCCACTATGGGTCTACCGGGTGGACGGGTGGCATGTTTGTGGACTTTTGGAAGGTAATGGAAAATAGCCGACACAGGCCTCGCTTCCATTGAGTCGTAATTCAGTTTGCGTGCACTCGCAAACCGATAAATATGCTGTCGGAAGCAATATCGTTTATCGACTGTTTCCAATGGCGCGTTATACCTCAATATCGGCAGCTGGACTTCGGCTGCCGAAAAGATCTTCGCGTCCCATAGAAAGTAATAGAAGCCGTTAATCGATAAATTATACCAGGTTTCCAATGAAAGCGCTAACCGTTAATACATTGTCGGAGGCTGTCGATACATTGAGAAATATTACCCCCAGCTCAACTAGGTGTAAAAGAGGAAAATTGTGCTTTTTGAGACCTATTTTCTATTGAAATTATAAAACTTGCAAATAATGCAAGTGTTTTAATGTAGAAATAAATTGTTATAAGTAATATTTATTGTTGTCTCATGTATAGAAATAGTTGAACTTATATTCTAATAGAAATATCAGTATATATTTAAATATAATAATATATGCAAGAACATATCTACAGAATGCAAACTAGACCTATGCCTAGGGCAGCAATAAATATTACTTATATTTATGAAGTGTTAAATATAATTATATTAGAAAATAGTATTTGATTATTAAAAATATGGATAAGTGTTTTTTTATTTTTCTTGAGAGGCGATCACAGGTAAGAAGCACGGACGTTAAACGTAAATTCTATAGCGTAAGGTTGGGTTACCTTAGCAACTAATTGATTTTCAAGAAAACTGACGTCAGATGGAAGCGTTAACACAACGTTAACTTACAGCTACACGAAAAGAGCGACTGCGCGCAACACGCTAATCTTTTCAATGGAAACCTGGTACTAAAATGCAGCCGTAAATTACTTTTAGCTGTCGGCCGCTTCGGTAGCTTACGGCTCCATTTTTAACGACTCAATGGAAGCGAGGCCACAGGGTGCTCAGTGTACAGAAAATCAAAATTGGCTTGTTTGATAATACCATCTTTTAAAGCCCGCTCCAAAATAGTCTTTAGAGCTGATTTGTAAAAAAACACAGGATTACTTTTAAGTTTCTCATACACTGAATCATCCAGTAACTGTCTATAAGCCTCATCCAAATAGTCCTGGCGATTAAGAACCACCACTTTGCCACCTTTGTCTGAGTTGCGAATGACAAGCTCCTGATTGCTTTTTAATTCTTGAATAGATAGAAATTGTGCCTTAGATAGATTATCTCTGTGATGTCTTTTTTCAAATTCACATGAACTTAGTTTTTTCAATTCAAGTTCGATTGTTTTCTGAAAAACTTCTATGGAATTGGATCTAGATTTTACTGGATAAAATTTAGATTTACCTTTTAGTTTGGTAATATCCTGTGTATCCCCAATATTAAGTGGGTTTAACTCCAGATTATCTCTATCCAATTCCATAAGATCCAAAATGGAACATTCTTCAGAAAAATCAAGACCAATTTTTGTGTGTACTGGCCTCTCCCCAACCACCTCATCCTGTACAGTATCATTGACTCCCAAGAAATGTTTCTTGAGAACAAGCGACCTCACGAATTTGTTAAGGTCAATAACTGTATTAAAAAAATTAAAATGTGTAGTGCGGGAGAAACCAAGGCCTAAAGACAAAACCTCAATCTGTGTCTTAGATAGAACAAAGGAAGACAGGTTAATAACATTCTCAACATTCATGCATATTTCTGGAATGGTGTGGCTCTCTTCCTCTGTGGATACCGCCTGGGCTTGGGTGCTTGATCCTGACTTTGATTTGCAAGACTTCCCTCGTCCCCCTCTGCGTATTTTTTTTGACGGGCAGTGGATTGTTGATGGCCCTTCCCGTTTTTTGACTGTGACACTGTGTGAGATTCAAGTGCAAAAGATGTAGCTTCCTCAGTACCGGGGGCAGTATCACCAGATGTTTCAATGTCAGAGGAGTCATAGTCATATTCAGTGTCAGTATCTGCAAATCTCACTTTCCTGTTCTCAGAACCCCGACCTTTATAGGTGCTCCTATATCTCCGTCTAGTATTGGTCACAGTCCATTTATATACTTTGTTTAACTCATAGTCCTGTTTGTCTCTCATGATCTTTTGTTTTTTGAAATTCCAAAGGTTGTTTTTAAACTCAGTGATAACCTTCTGCAATTTAGTATCATATTTAGCAAAATCTGGATTATCACTAAGAGGACGTAAAAAAGACTGCAATTTCTGTTTTTCATCACCCAATTCCTGACGCAAAGATTTCTTATATTCAATTAGTAGATCAATAAGTGCTAAAGAGCACTCTGTAAGAATAAATTTCCATTTATCAATGAAGGACTGATCTGACACCTGAAAGGAGGGAAACTTTCTAATACGGAGGCCACGTGGAATACGTTGTGCCTTTTTATACATCTGAAAACTTTTGATATCCATTTCAATTCTTGTATCTTTTTTCAACAGTGTATCCATTTTGAAAAAGAGGATATCTAAATTAGAATAATCCTCCTGTTCCATAGTGTCAGAATTAAAAAGATCTTCAGTATCACTAACATCTTCAGCAAATTGCTGTAAGACAAATCCCCCTGCTGCCATGTCTAGCTGAATGAAATTTTCTTAATATAAAGAGATATACTGGCTCTTGTATGAGACTACAAGCAATAATTATCCTTATTGTGGTGTGGTACTACTTCAATCATTAAGCGTACATGTATGGTTAAAGTGTCTCTGACCATAATATATAATCTTCTCAAGATTCAAATTAATCACTCTTCAGGGTGTACTACGACTTAGGTTTACACTCAGATAATCCTTGACCATATAAATATAATATAACACACAGTAATATACGTGCAGCTTACCCTTTCAGTAGATGGAGAAACAAACACTCGCAGCTAGGGAAGCGCTCAGACACAAACAGCGTGTCTAGGTCGATCATGTGACGCTCTTCACGTAGTGTACACACCCTCTTGCTCAACGTCCGTGATGACGTGTCAGTTTCACTCATCTGCTCCGGTGCAAAGGAAAACGGAGCATATAAGAAATAGAGGGAGACAGTATGCACAAAACAGACACCCTGTTTAACTATATCAACCAGGCTTTCATCAGTAGTTAAAATAGGGAGTGATTACCCATAATTCAGTGCCTTAAATACAGAGCTGTTAATCAATCACAGCAATTAAAGGTTTATTACTTCTTACAGCATGGAATATGGTAAAATCTGTGATATAATCAGGAAGGCACTCCCTATTTTAACTACTGATGAAAGCCTGGTTGATATAGTTAAACAGGGTGTCTGTTTTGTGTCTCGCAGGGCTCAGACCCTAGGGAGCATACTGTCTCCCTCTATGTTGCCACAGCAACATTCACAAAGAAATTGGCTTTCTATCAAACCTGGTTTCTACAAATGTGGCAGTAAGAGATGTAAATCTTGTGCCTATGCATCTTTTGGCACTAGTTTTACATCCAGCAACAACCACAGGATATTTGAAATTCGTGAACATATGACATGCAATTCTTGTTATGTCATATATCTTTTGACCTGCAGGGGGTGTTTCAGGCAGTATGTGGGACAAACGACACGTGCGTTATATCGCTTTCTTGAGCACTTACGCTCAATTGATGATCCAGAGTCCACCACCCCCATCTCCCTGCATTTCAAAAGACACCATAATTCTGACAGTTCATTGCTGACATTCCAAGCTATCCAATTGATCTCTAGACACCCAAGAGGTGGTAATAGAGGTACTGCTCTCAGTAATAGAGAAGTATATTGGATTTTTCAGTTGGGCACAAGAGTGCCGGCAGGTTTAAATTTTGATTGGGATGTAAGATTATTTGTAGATCAATAGAGTTCATATAAAAAAAAAATATTTTTTATCTTCATTGTAATTCTTTTCACTTTATTCACTTTTTGCTTTTTGACTTAATATTTTTAGAATTTGTATATTAAATTTAATGAGGCACTATCTTTTGTAAAATTAGAAATATATTCAAGTTTATACTTCTGTGCTAATGTTTATTATTTTTTATTATTTTTTCAGGCAAATAATATTTGTATATTCTTGCGTTTACATTATTTGTATATTCTCATAGTGCTAAATTTATTATATGTATACGTTATTTATTTTATAAGTATAAAAAAAATTTTGTTAAGACATTGTAATTCTAGTGACATGTTTTGCCCACATTTATTTGTCTTTCATGATTGGTTATACAATAATTAGCCCTTTAATTGCTGTGATTGATTAACAGCTCTGTATTTAAGGCACTGAATTATGGGTATCAGACATGGTCACTGAGGATTACTATGTAGCAACATAAGGAAATGCGTCTGACCTAATTTGTTCCCTATCCTGCTGCCTGTCTTTTGCTGTCATTTTCTTACGTGTTGGAGTACTTT
Organism: Bombina bombina; assembly: GCF_027579735.1. NCBI lineage: Eukaryota > Metazoa > Chordata > Amphibia > Anura > Bombinatoridae > Bombina > Bombina bombina. The sequence goes on along the minus strand of NC_069501.1, from coordinate 1,152,383,746 downwards.
GCTATTTGACATTTTTGGCTAGTTCAGCCGTTTTGTCCACATGTTCATAATAAACAGGTAACTACTTGGCATTTATTACTTGTTGAGTCTCATTTGCTGCCGGGTGCGCTGGACTTTGCTGATCCTGTCCTTTTTCCAGATGCATGACTGTGGTGCAGACCTCGTGCTCTATAGGCGGTACATTGATGATGTCCTATTGCTATGGAGAGGGACAGAAGACAAATTACTTAGTCTCTTTAAAGACATGAATACCAATGATAGTGGCCTGAATTTCACTTTTAATTATAGCAGGGAAAAAGTTGTCTTCCTAGATTTAGAAATCATGGTTATTAATAATTCTATACAAACAAAAACACATTTTAAAGAAGTGGACTCTAACAGCTTTATTCACGCTAATAGCTGTCATTTGCAACAGTGGAAAGATAATATACCTGTGATGTTAAGTTGCCTTTGGACTTTGTTACTATATTCGCAGTTTGAACTAGAAATCTGCTAAAGAATCCTGTCTATTTCACTAAAATTGCCTGGGTTAAGAACAAGCTAACACAACCCTTGGAACAGCACAAGCACTTTCCACACAGGCATCAGCACTTTTGAAATAGAAGATTCCACATTCACTGCACACTTGGAGGATTGTGCGCACTGGACTGACTCTATTTTAAAGTAAGGTGAGACTATAATTGCCATAAACTGATCGGAGCATTTGTCCCCTTACAACGGATGTTCTAACTAGTATCCTGCGTGCTCGTTGGCACTTAAGAGCGGATACCTCATTCTAAGGACTACGGCAGAGAAAAAATTCGACACTGCCCACCTAAGGACCAATCAGATTGCGCCCTGTGAACAGCGCCTACAAAAAGTGACGTCACTCCGCTACGGCGGTAATTTTTCATCTATGGGACTGACCGCTGAATTGTTTGGAGGCAAGTTAGGACATTTCCCCTCCAACTAACTTTGTGAACTGGTTACGGGTAAGATAAGAATTCCCGTTTATAATTAGAACTGCTTATTTGGCTATCCGGATATTTATATTTGAAAAGCCAATTCCTTTCTCATCTATATATGGTGGCAAACTTTTTTAGTGTTATACGGAGACGTCCGTTTTTATTCTTATTTTGTTTGCACATGTTGACTACTGATTAAATTTTAGGCAGAGCCTTAAACTCTTTTTGTTGTATTTTAATTATCACATTTAATTCTAGTGTTCTGACACATTTATTGATTTCAAGCGTATTATGTTTATAATTTTTCTCTTACTATCTTATTTATAGATTTTAATTTAAAATTTTAAAATAACGATTGTAGACACTGTTTCTTTCACCGGATTTAGTTATAGCACTTTGTTACACTATACACATATTTATAAATCAGCTCTGTGAATCACAGCTTGTACTATCTTCTCACTTGATTGTAGGTATAGCACTTTGGTTGGACTAGACACAGATTCACATATCACAGCTTGTGCTTTTTATATATTGCACTAGAGGACATTTTCTCTTTACATTTTTTCTATATGTTCTTAGATACATAGTAATCCTATAGGCATATGTAATAATAGACATACACCTCTTTGGATAAATCTTTACACGAATGCACTTTATGATAAATTAAAAATCAAATTAGATACACTCATTCTATAAGTGATTTTTTACACTTTATTAATATTTTTTGCGCATAGGCGCCGCCACTTAGCACTTTAATATATTTATACAATCGCTTTTAGCTTTTTTAGCGCTCCTGATTATTTTTAACTATTTTATAAGGAATTTCAGATCTCTACGCTTTTGTAGTGTTGCTGGGCTTAGATCAGAGAATACCTGCAATGGGATTCCAGCATGCTGTATAGGATGTTTGTTTCTGCTGTTTTTGAGTATTTCCTCTTTATCTTTAAAGTTTACCAACCTCAAAATAAGATCTCTTGGAGGGGCCTTGGCTGACAGTTTTGGGCGTAGCGCCCTATGTGCTCTTTCTATTTCAACCTCCTGTGCCATAGGTGAGCCTTTAAGCATCCTGAAGAGATCCTGCAGATAGCGCTGCAGTGCATTGGGGCCAGCTGACTCCGGGATGCCCCTTATACGGAGGTTGCTCCGCCGGTTGCGGTTATCTAAGTCTTTTATCCGGTCAAGAAGGGCTGTGTATCATATTTGTATTATGTTGGGTTTGTGAGGTGGTATCATTTAATTTTCCTTGTATTGTGGACTGTGACTGCTCCACCACTGCCACCCTCTGTTGGGTCTCTGCGCAATTCACTGAATAGGTTCTTTATTTCTGAGACAACTTCCTTAATATCCTCCTTAGAGGAGAGAGTTTTCAGGTCCTCTTTTGTTACAAATTGTGATATATGCAGAGGCATTGATGTTGTTTGTGCGGGTTCGCCCATTGCTGGCTGTTGTGACTCACTACTCTTATCCTCTATCTGTGGTTCAATAGTCTTTAAATAATGGCTCATATTTCTTGTTTTTGAGCATTTCTCCTGCTAGCCTGTCATCCTCTGTGCCATACTATTACCCAGTCACACTTCAGGAAAATAAGTGATCAAGCAGTATGACGTCCACACTTTCCTTTATTATAATCCAGCCACGCAATGTACAAGGCTGATTTAACAGCTATTATCAGTATTATTTTATCAGCCCTGTTATTAAGTATCTGAAGCCTTCTGTAGAAACATTCAGGAATCTTTATTTATTTATTTGACCCACACACTCTATTATAGTCCCTTCTTGTTTTCCTTCAGCTCTCTCTTGCTGTGTTACGGTATAGTGAGGCCTGTGTGGTGTTAGGTATGTGTGCCACGTGTAAAGGCTAATCTCTGTAATTATATTTTTCTCCAACTACGTTTGGGGGGCTTCTTATACTATTACATGCCCCAGGCCTAAATATCAGTCAAAAATAAAACCTTTCAGTCCGACTTGTACCTTGTTATCCGCTGCGATCCGCAGTCTCCTCACTGCCACATACCTAGGGATCCACAGTGTCGTGTCCGCCTTGTGTCTCCTATGTTGTGAGGCTCGGTATGTATATAGGGCGATCTGCACAGTATATTCCCTATTGTACCACCTTTGAAGCGATTACCGTATGAGACTCCTCTTAGGCTTTTTGCGGCGCTCCGGTGCAGCTGTTAGTAACTCCAGGCAGAGTGAGGCCTATAACGAAATCCTCGGCTCCAGTGTATCAGCGATGCTTGTTATCAATCTCTGGACTGCTCCCCTCGGTAATGTGATGCAGATCAGTGATTGTTACAGCCTATTGATCAAATTAACATGTTTAGGCCGACTTTCAGCTCCGGAGCTTAAGCAAGTGCGACCATTCTCCTGCACGGTTAGGCTCCGCCCCCGGGGGCCTACTTTTTTAGTGACCTGTGTGTGGGTCTGGTGGCTTCGGTTGTCTGGAGCGTGCCCTCTGTATGAGGGCTGCTTTTGCAGTTTGCTTTCTGCTTGACTTCTTCCTCCTCGCACGTACCCTCTGTGTCGTCCCGTTATGGACTCTGGGTTCTTCAACTTGGGGTTTCCGACTGGGTCTCTTCCACATTTTTTTTGTGGTTGAATACTTTGGTATTCTCTGTTCCGACGCTTGGAGGACTTTGCCTTTTTTGGTTGCATTTAGTACTTGCAGGATGTTGGAGAGAAGTCTTTTCTGTCTCTGTGCCCGGGTTTATCCCGGGTTTCACTGGTATAGGCGTGGCCTCCTTTCCTGTTTGTGAGTTGGGCTCACTATTGGAGCTGTTCTTTTTTGGAGGGGACCTTTTGGTTTCCTCGGTTCTCCTTGCCTTGTCCCCTTGGTGGTTTTGGCTAATGTTCCCTTCATTAGTGGGGGTGACTTGGTTGGGGACCATCTGTTGGGCGACAGTGTTTCCTGGAGGACTGTTGGCTCAGTCGAGTCCGTTTGGCAGTCTCTAGTTTGGCTTCTGGACTAGCTGCGAGTCAGTGTCCTTGGGGCTTTTCCTTTAAAAATGTAATCGGCTTTGGACGAAGCAGGGTTTTTTTATTGGGTAGAGGTTCAGGCCTGGTGCCATCAGTATGGGCCGCCTATTGTACCCTCCCATCTTGGCATTCAGTGTTCTCTATAGCTTAGGTATTGTTTTCCCAAAAGTAATGAATGCAGATGTGGACTCTTTCCATTTAAGAAGAAAAACATAAATTATGCTTACCTGATAATTTCCTTTTCTTCTGATGGAAAGAGTCCACCGCTCCCCACCCGTAACTTATGTGGGGCATCCTTTTATTCTTCTGGCATCTTTTACCCTGATATTTCTTCTACTGGTACTTGTTCCTTGGCAGAATGACTGGGGGATGAGGGGAGTGGGAGAAGTATTTAAGCCTTTGGCTGGGTTGTCTTTGCCTCCTCCTGGTGGCCAGGTTCTTATTTCCCAAATGTAATGAATGCAGCTGTGGACTCTTTCCATCAGAAGAAAAGGAAATTATCAGGTAAGCATAATTTATGTTTTTACGTAAAAATAAATCATGTTTATTATGCTGTTTGTTTGTTTTTGCTTTTTGTGAAAACCGGCAAGAAAAAATTATTTTAATTGAAAGTACAAGTAATTACATAACATATTACATACAGGTGTACTCATTTCTCCTGTTAAGTGTGGTCAGTCCACGGGTCATCATTACTTCTGGGATATTAACTCCTCCCCAACAGGAAGTGCAAGAGGATTCACCCAGCAGAGCTGCTATATAGCTCCTCCCCTCTACGTCACCCCCAGTCATTCTCTTGCACCCAACGAATAGATAGGATGTGTGAGAGGACTGTGGTGATTATACTTAGTTTTATACCTTCAATCAAAAGTTTGTTATTTTATAATAGCACCGGAGTGTGTTATTCCTTCTCTGGTAGAATTTGAAGAAGAATCTACCTGAGTTTTTTCTATGATTTTAGCCGGCGTAGTTAAGATCATATTGCTGTTTCTCGGCCATCTGAGGAGAGGTAAACTTCAGATCAGGGGACAGCGGGCAGATTAATCTGCAAGAGGTATGTAGCAGCTTATTATTTTCTGACAATGGAATTTATGAGAAAATTCTGCCATACCGATATAATGTAAACTCAGCCTTAAATGCAGTAGCAGCAACTGGTATCAGGCTGTCATGTATGTATATTTTACACTTCAGTATTCTGGGCAATGGCACTTCACTGGAATTATACTGTATGCATAAGACTTTAGCCTATTTTGCAGGGACTAGCAACAGGCTTTTTAATAACACTTAATTTATTTATGTTAAACGTTTTTTGCTGGCATGTAAAATCGTTTAATTTCTGAGGTACTGGGTGAAAAAATGTTTTGGGCACTATTTTTCCACTTGGCAGTCGTTTTTATTTAATTTATGACAGTTTACTGATCTCTCTCACTGTTGTGTATGAGGGGGAGGGGCCTTTTTTGGCGCTTTTGCTACGCATCAAAAAATTCAGTCAGAAGTTTATTGTCTTCCCTGCATGATCCGGTTCATCTCTACAGAACTCGGGGGTCTTCAAAACTTGTTTTGAGGGAGGTAATCACTCACAGCAGAGCTGTGAGATTGTAGTTGACTGTGATAAAAAACGTTTATTTCTGTATTTTTTTTCTGCTATCAGGGTTAGTTATCCTTTGCTAATGGGAGCAATCCTTTGCTAAAAGTGTGTTTTTTTTACAAAGATTTGATGCTATAACTTTTCAGTTTATCAATTTTCAACTGTCATAACTTTTTCTGTGCTTCTTATAGGCACAGTACGTTTTCATATTATAGTAAATTACTTGAAAAGTATTTCCAAGTTGCTAGTTTATTTGCTAGTGTGTTAAACATGTCTGATTCAGAGGAAGATATCTGTGCTATATGTGCTAAAGCCAAAGTGGAGCCCAATAGAAATTTATGTACTAACTGTATTGATGCTACTTTAAATAAAAGTCAATCTGTACAAATTGAACATATTTCACCAAACAACGAGGGGAGAGTTATGCCGACTAACTCGCCTCACGTGTCAGTACCTGCATCTCCCGCTCGGGAGGTGCGTGATATTGTAGCGCCGAGTACATCTGGGCGGCCATTACAAATCACATTACAGGATATGGCTACTGTTATGACTGAAGTTTTGGCTAAATTACCAGAACTAAGAGGTAAGCGTGATCACTCTGGGGGGAGAACAGAGTGCGCTGATAATATTAGGGCCATGTCAGACACTGCGTCACAATTTGCAGAACATGAGGACGGAGAGCTTCATTCTGCGGGTGACGGTTCTGATCCAAACAGACTGGATTCAGATATTTCAAATTTTAAATTTAAACTGGAAAACCTCCGTGTATTACTAGGGGAGGTGTTAGCGGCTCTGAATGATTGTAACACAGTTGCAATACCAGAGAAATTGTGTAGGTTGCATAGATATTTTGCGGTACCGTCGAGTACTGACGTTTTTCCTATACCTAAGAGACTTACTGAAATTGTTACTAAGGAGTGGGATAGACCCGGTGTGCCGTTCTCACCCCCTCCAATATTTAGAAAGATGTTTCCAATAGACGCCACCACATGGGACTTATGGCAAACGGTCCCTAAGGTGGAGGGAGCAGTTTCTACTTTAGCTAAGCGTACCACTATCCCGGTGGAGGATAGCTGTGCCTTTTCAGATCCAATGGATAAAAAGTTAGAGGGTTACCTTAAGAAAATGTTTGTTCAACAAGGTTTTATATTGCAACCTCTTGCATGCATTGCGCCTGTCACGGCTGCAGCAGCATTTTGGTTTGAGTCTCTGGAAGAGACACTTGAATCAGCTCCATCAGATGAGATTACACACAAGCTTAAAGCCCTTAAGTTAGCTAACTCATTTATTTCGGATGCCGTAGTACATTTAACTAAACTTACGGCTAAGAATTCCGGATTCGCCATTCAGGCGCGCAGAGCACTGTGGCTAAAATCCTGGTCAGCTGATGTTACTTCTAAATCTAAATTGCTTAATATTCCTTTCAAAGGGCAGACCTTATTCGGGCCCGGGTTGAAAGAAATTATCGCTGACATTACAGGAGGTAAAGGCCATGCCCTGCCTCAAGACAGAGCCAAACCTAAGGCTAGACAGTCTAATTTTCGTTCCTTTCGTAATTTCAAAGCAGGAGCAGCATCAACTTCCTCTGCACCAAAACAGGAAGGAGCTGTTGCTCGCTACAGACAAGGCTGGAGACCTAACCAGTCCTGGAACAAGGGCAAGCAGGCCAGGAAACCTGCTGCTGCCCCTAAGACAGCATGAATCGAGGGCCCCCGATCCGGGAACGGATCTAGTGGGGGGCAGACTTTCTCTCTTCGCCCAGGCTTGGGCAAGAGATGTCCAGGATCCCTGGGCGTTAGAGATCATATCTCAGGGATACCTTCTGGACTTCAAATCCTCTCCCCCAAGAGGGAGATTTCATCTGTCAAGGTTGTCAACAAACCAAATAAAGAAAGAGGCGTTTCTACGCTGCGTACAAGATCTTTTATTAATGGGAGTGATCCATCCGGTTCCGCGGTCGGAACAAGGACAAGGGTTTTACTCAAATCTGTTTGTGGTTCCCAAAAAAGAGGGAACTTTCAGGCCAATCTTGGATTTAAAGATCCTAAACAAATTCCTAAGAGTTCCATCGTTCAAAATGGAAACTATTTGGACAATTTTACCCATGATCCAAAAGGGTCAGTACATGACCACAGTGGATTTAAAGGATGCTTACCTTCACATACCGATTCACAAAGATCATTACCGGTATCTAAGGTTTGCCTTTCTAGACAGGCATTACCAGTTTGTAGCTCTTCCATTCGGATTGGCTACGGCTCCAAGAATCTTCACAAAGGTTCTGGGTGCTCTTCTGGCGGTACTAAGACCGCAAGGAATTTCGGTAGCTCCGTACCTAGACGACATTCTGATACAAGCTTCAAGCTTTCAAACTGCCAAGTCTCATACAGAGTTAGTACTGGCATTTCTAAGGTCGCATGGATGGAAGGTGAACGAAAAGAAGAGTTCTCTCTTTCCACTCACAAGAGTTCCCTTCTTGGGGACTCTTATAGATTCTGTAGAAATGAAGATTTACCTGACAGAAGACAGGTTAACAAAGCTTCAAAATGCATGCCGTGTCCTTCATTCCATTCAACACCCGTCAGTAGCTCAATGCATGGAGGTGATCGGCTTAATGGTAGCGGCAATGGACATAGTACCCTTTGCACGCCTACATCTCAGACCGCTGCAATTGTGCATGCTAAGTCAGTGGAATGGGGATTACTCAGACTTGTCCCCTACTCTGAATCTGGATCAAGAGACCAGAAATTCTCTTCTATGGTGGCTTTCTCGGCCACATCTGTCCAGGGGGATGCCATTCAGCAGGCCGGACTGGACAATTATAACAACAGACGCCAGCCTACTAGGTTGGGGCGCTGTCTGGAATTCTCTGAAGGCTCAGGGACAATGGAATCAGGAGGAGAGTCTCCTACCAATAAACATTCTGGAATTGAGAGCAGTTCTCAATGCCCTTCTGGCTTGGCCCCAGTTAACAACTCGGGGGTTCATCAGGTTTCAGTCGGACAACATCACGACTGTAGCTTACATCAACCATCAGGGAGGGACAAGAAGCTCCCTAGCAATGATGGAAGTATCAAAGATAATTCGCTGGACAGAGTCTCACTCTTGCCACCTGTCAGCAATCCACATCCCGGGAGTGGATAACTGGGAGGCGGATTTCTTAAGTCGTCAGACTTTTCATCCGGGGGAGTGGGAACTTCATCCGGAGGTCTTTGCCCAAATACTTCGACGTTGGGGCAAACCAGAGATAGATCTCATGGCGTCTCGACAGAATGCCAAGCTTCCTCGTTACGGGTCCAGATCCAGGGATCCGGGAGCGGTTCTGATAGATGCTTTGACAGCACCTTGGACCTTCGGGATGGCTTATGTGTTTCCACCCTTCCCGATGCTTCCTCGATTGATTGCCAGAATCAAACAGGAGAGAGCATCAGTGATTCTAATAGCGCCTGCATGGCCACGCAGGACTTGGTATGCAGATCTAGTGGACATGTCATCCTGTCCACCTTGGTCTCTACCTCTGAAACAGGACCTTCTGATCCAGGGTCCCTTCAAACATCAAAATCTAATTTCTCTGAAGCTGACTGCTTGGAAATTGAACGCTTGATTTTATCAAAACGTGGTTTTTCTGAGTCAGTTATTGATACCTTAATACAGGCTAGGAAGCCTGTTACCAGAAAGATTTACCATAAGATATGGCGCAAATACTTATATTGGTGTGAATCCAAGAGTTACTCATGGAGTAAGGTTAGGATTCCGAGGATATTGTCTTTTCTACAAGAAGGTTTAGAAAAGGGTTTATCCGCTAGTTCCTTAAAGGGACAGATTTCAGCTCTGTCCATTCTTTTACACAAACGTCTGTCAGAAGTTCCGGACGTTCAAGCTTTTTGTCAGGCTTTAGCTAGGATCAAGCCTGTGTTTAAAACTGTTGCTCCACCATGGAGTTTGAACTTAGTTCTTAATGTTTTACAGGGTGTTCCGTTTGAACCCCTTCATTCCATTGATATCAAGCTGTTATCTTGGAAAGTTCTATTTTTAATGGCGATTTCCTCGGCTCGAAGAGTCTCTGAGCTATCCGCTTTACATTGTGATTCTCCTTATCTGATTTTTCATTCAGACAAGGTAGTTCTGCGTACTAAACCTGGGTTCCTACCTAAGGTGGTCACTAACAGGAATATCAATCAAGAGATTGTGGTTCCATCTTTGTGTCCTAATCCTTCTTCGAAGAAGGAACGTCTGCTACACAATCTAGATGTAGTCCGTGCTCTGAAATTTTATCTACAGGCAACTAAGGATTTTCGACAAACGTCTTCCCTGTTTGTCGTTTATTCTGGTCAGAGGAGAGGTCAAAAAGCTTCGGCTACCTCTCTCTCTTTTTGGCTTCGTAGCATAATTCGGTTAGCCTATGAGACTGCTGAACAGCAGCCTCCTGAAAGAATTACAGCACATTCTACTAGAGCTGTGGCTTCCACTTGGGCCTTTAAGAATGAGGCTTCTGTTGAACAGATTTGCAAGGCTGCAACTTGGTCTTCTCTTCATACTTTTTCCAAATTTTACAAATTTGATACTTTTGCTTCTTCGGAGGCTGTTTTTGGGATAAAGGTTCTTCAGGCAGTGGTTCCTTCCGTATAAAGAGCCTGCCTGTCCCTCCCGTCATCTGTGTACTTTAGCTTTGGTATTGGTATCCCAGAAGTAATGATGACCCGTGGACTGACCACACTTAACAGGAGAAAACAAAATGTATGCTTACCTGATAAATTCCTTTCTCCTGTAGTGTGGTCAGTCCACGGCCCGCCCTGTTTTTTATGGCAGGTAAAAAAAATTTGAATTATACTCCAGTCACCACTACACCCTTTGGCTTCTCCTTTCTCATTGGTCCTTGGTCGAATGACTGGAGGTGACGTAGAGGGGAGGAGCTATATAGCAGCTCTGCTGGGTGAATCCTCTTGCACTTCCTGTTGGGGAGGAGTTAATATCCCAGAAGTAATGATGACCCGTGGACTGACCACACTACAGGAGAAAGGAATTTATCAGGTAAGCATAAATTTTGTTTTTCATTGGCTGATAGGAACAATTAGTTCTGTTTTCATATGGAAAAGCCGCCACAAGTATGACAAAATGTTGGTTTACTTAGCAAAGGAACATCATTATTTTAAAGGGATAGGAAAGTCGAAATGAAACTTGTATGATTCAGATAGAGCAAGTAATTTGAAGACACTTTTAAATTCACTTCTATTTTCAAATGTGCTTTGTTCTCTTGGTAACCCTTGTTGAAAAAGAATACACACATGTCCTACACTAGTGGGAGCTGCTGCCAATCGGTGCCTGCACACATTTGTATTTTGTGGTTGGCTGACTAGATGTGTTCATCTTGCTGCCAGTAGTGCAATGCTGTTCCTGTAGCAAAGGATAACAATGTTCTATCCAGATTATAAAAGAAAATGTTGGGTTTTCCTGTGCCATTAAACAAAAACTGTAATAACTATTAGAGGGCTTTTTTTAATATTTGCATTCTACAATAGTCATTTAATATATTTCTTTCCTAAGATATGGTGAGTCCCCGGTGTCCTTAAATACTGTTGGGAATATCACTCCTGGCCAGTAGGAGGAGGCAAAGAGCACCACAGCAAATCTGTTAAGTATCACTCCCCTTCCCACAATCCCCAGTCATTCACTTTGCCTTCTGTGCAAGGAGGAGGTGAAGTTTTGGTGTCTGAATAAGATTTGCTTCATTCAAGAGTTATTAATTTGAAAGCCAGAGTAGGTTTGCTCTGATCTTTCCTCTTTAAATTGGGTTTAGCTGTACTCCACGTCAGTCTCTTCAGTAGGGCAGTGGTAGCTTTCAAGCAGTTAGGAACTTGTGAGGTGGGCCTCACTGCGTTTTCTTAACAAGTTGCTGCCCTTATGTAGAAAGCCAGAGTAGGTTTACTCTGTCCTTTCTTATTTTCACAAGTCTCTGTGAGGAGTGGCTTCCTCTAATGCCGGGTGAGCTGTCCTTCTGCCGGACAGCCAGAGGTGCAGGTAAGTGCCATTTTTTTTGTTTGATAAGAACGCTGGCACTAAAGCAGAGGGAGCTGCTTCGAGGGGTTAATTCCTGTGGTAACAAGCGGGATTATTATGGCAGGGAGCTACACTGTGAGTGTTACTTTTTAGGGAGTGTTAAAAGTGGCTCAGTACTTTTATTTCACTAGTATTCAAGTGATGCGTGTGTCTACTATGAAGGAACGGAATATGTTCCAATCAATGTTTCTTTTAATGGCCGTTAATGGCGCAGCTTCTAACGGATCTTGTTATTTGTTCTCCTTGAGCTTCTGGGGCTCCTGCGATCTAGGAAGTGGAGATTTGATCACTATTTTCTCCGGAGTGCAGAGGGGGCAGGTAGGCACCTCAGTAATAGCGTTGAGGTATAGAGGTGCTCTGTATAAATCCTCTGTTGTCAGGCTTCTTTGTTCCCTCAAATGGGGGGTGTCAGAGTTAGATCTGATGGCGTCTTGGCAAAATACCAAGCTTCCAAGTTACGGATGAAGGTCAAGAGATCCACAGGCCCCTCTGATAGATGCTCTGGCAGTTCCGTGGGATTTCAATCTAGCATACCTGTTTCCTCCATTTGCTCTCCTTCCACGAGTCATTGCTTGTATCAAGCAGGAGAGAGCATTGGTGATTCTAATAGCTCCTGCGTGGTCTCGCAGGATCGGGTATGCAGATTTAGTGGAGCTGTCGTCTCATACTGCTTCAGGGTCCGTCTCATACTACTTCAGGGTCCCTTCCTTCACCCAAATCTCGTTTCTCTGAACGCTTAGTTTTGTCTAAGCGTGGATTTTCTGATTCGGTCATTGAGACCATGATTCAGGCTCGCAAGCCTGTTACTAGAAAGATTTACAATAAAATATGGCGTACAGATCTTTATTGGTGTGAATCCAAGGGCTACTCTTGGAGTAGGGTCACAATTCCAAGGATTTTTTCTTTTCTCCCGGAAGATCTGGAGAAGGTTTTGTCTGTCAGTACTCTGAAGGGTCAGATTTCTGCTTAGTCTATTTTGCTGCACAAGTGTCTGGCAGACATGCAGGATGTGCAATCTTTTTGTCAAGCCTTGGTCAGAATCAGGCCTGTGTTTAAGTCTGTTGCTCCACCTTGGAGCCTTAATCTTGTTCTTAAAGATCTGCATCAGACTCTGTTTGAGCCATTGCATTCCATAGATATTAAATTGTTAACTTGGAAGGCTTTGTTTTTTACTTCTATCTCTTCTACTCGGAGAGTCTCTGAACTCTCAACTTTGCAGTGCGATTCCCCTTATCTCATTTTTCATGCAGATAAGGCGGATCTTTGTAACTAAGTTTGGTTTCCTTCCTAAGGTTGTTTCGGATAGAAATATCATTTAGGAAATTGTTGTTCCTTCTCTCTGTCCTAATCCTTCTTCTCATAAGGAACGTTTTTGTTGTGCATGCTCTTAAATTCTATTTGCAGGAGACTAAGGATTTTCGCCAGTCTTCTTCTCTGTTTGTTTTTCTGGGAAGAGTAAAGGCCAGAAAGCTACTGCTACTTCTCTCTCTCTCTTTGGTTGAGAAGTATTATTCGTTTGGCGTATGAGACTGCTGGACAGCAGCCTCCTGAGAGAATCACAGCTCACTTAACTAGGGCTGTTTCTTCTTCTTGGTCCTTCAAAAATGAAGCTTCTGTGAAATAGATTTGCAAGGCTGCAACTTGGTCCTCTTTGCATACTTTTCCCAAATTTTATAAAGTTGAAGTTCTTCAAGCAGTGGTGCCTTTTTTGTTTAGGTCCACCTGTCTTGTCCCTCCCCAGTCCTCTGTGTCCTTTAGCTTAGGTATTGGTTCCCAACTGTAATTGAGGATGCTGTGGACTCACCATACCTTAGGAAAGAAAACAAAATATATGCTTACCTGATAAATGTATTTATTTCCGGATATGGTGAGTCCACGGCCCCACCCTGTATTTTAAAGACAGGCTTTTTTTTTTTTTACTAAACTTCAGGCACCTCTACACCTTGTGTTACTCCTTTTCTCCATTTTCCTTCGGTCGAATGACTGGGGATTGTGGGAAGGGGAGTGATACTTAAAGGATTACTTTCTGTTATAATTTTTAAGCTAAACAACTAACATATTAAAGTTAATAAACATTAATTAAAACCCACTGACCTATATTTTCTCCAAAACGAAGTTTCATAACGTTCTAAAAGTTATATCTTTTATTCGCCGATGATGTCACGTTATCCTGCCCACTATTTTCAGCACTGCGTGTTCAAAATACTTAAACCAATAACTTTGTGTTTAAAGCGCCATTTTGAAACCTAGGTATTGTAAACGGATTGGTACAGAGCAAAGGATACCCACGGAGTGGGTTTGGAAAACAATTAAATTTGCAGACAAGATTTCTGATATACGGTAGAGATATGTTAATGAAATGCTATTGATAAAAAGCGTATTTGGGGTAGTTAGTTAGTAACAGGCATAGAAAATATTTACTTACAGTGGCCCTTTAACAGCTTTGCTGTGGTGCGCTTTGCCTCCTCCTGCTGGCCAGGAGTGATATTCTCAATAGTAATCGTGGATGCCGTGGACTCACCACATCCGGAAAGAAATTTATCAGGTAAGCATACATTTTCTTTTTAAATTTACTTTTATTTGTGCATGATTCAGACTGATATATATACAGTTGTATGCAAAAGTTTAGGCACCCCTGATAAAATAATTGGGTGTTTGGATCAGAAATTTCATTTTGATCTATCAAATAACTAAAGGACACAGTAATATTTTAGTAGTGAAATGAGGTTTATTGGTTTAACAGAAAATGTGCAATATGCATCAAAAGGAAATTAGACAGGTGCATACATTTGGGCACCCTTGTCATTTTGTTGATTTGAATACCTGTAACTACCTAGCACTGATTAATTGGAACACACAGTTGGTTTGGTGAGCCCATTAAGCCTTGAACTTCATAGACAGGTGCATCAATCATGAGAAAGGGTATTTAAGGTGGCCAATTGCAAGTTGTTGTTCTCTTTGACTCTCCTCTGAAGAGGGGCAACATGGAGGCCTCAAAACAACTCTCAAATGACCTGAAAACAAAGATTGTTCAACATTATGGTTTAGGGGAAGGCTACAAAAAGCTATTTCAGAGGTTTAAGCTGTCAATGTCCACTGTGAGGAACATAGTGAGGAAATGGAAGACCACAGGCACAGTTTTTGTTAAGGCCAGAAGTGGCAGGCCAAGTAAAATATCAGAGAGGCAAAGGATGGTGAGAACGATCAAAAACAGCCCACAGACCACCTCCAAAGACCTACCACATCATCTTGCTGCAGATGGTATCACTGTGCATCGTTCAACAATTCAGCGCACTTTGCACAAGGAGAATCTGTATGGGAGAGTAATGCGGAATAAGCTTTTTCTGCACACACGCCACAAACAGTCGCTTGAGGTATGCAAACACACATTTGGACAAGCCAGCTTCATTTTGGAAGAAGGTGCTGTGGACTGATGAAACAAAGATCGAGTTATTTGGTCATAACAAGGGGCGTTATGCATGTCGGCAAAATAACACAGCGTTCCAAGACAAACACTTGCTACCCACAGTAAAATTTGGTGGATGTTCCATCATGCTGTGGGGCTGTGTGGCCAGTGCCGGTACTGGGAATCTTGTTAAAGTTGAGGGTCACATGGATTCCACTCAATATCAGCAAATACTTGAGAATAATGTTGAGGAATCAGTCACAAAGTTGAAGTTACGCCGGGGCTGGATATTTAAACAAGATAAAGGCCCAAAACACTGCTCAAAATCTACTCTGGCATTTATGCAGAGGAACAAGTATAATGTTTTGGAATGGCCATCCCAGTCCCCAGACCTGAATATCATTGAAAATCTGTGGGGTGATTTTAAGCGGACTGTCCATGCTCGGCAACCATCAAACCTAACTGAACTGGAGATGTTTTGCAAGGAGGAATGGTCCAAAATACCTTCATCCAGAATCCAGACACTCATTACAGGCTATAGGAAGCGTCTAGAGGATGTTATTTCTGCTAAAGGAGGCTCTACTAAATATTGAGGCAATATTTCTGTTGGGGTGCCCAAATGTATGCACCTGTCTAATTTCGTTTTAATGCATATTGCACATTTTCTGTTAATCCAATAAACCTAATTTCACTACTGAAATATTACTGTGTCCTTCAGTTATTTGATAGATCAAAATGATCCAAACACCCAATTATTTATAAATGAAAATCATGGAAATTGTCAGAGGTGCCTAAACATTTGCATACAACTGTGTGTGTGTTTGTGTATGTATATGTGTGTGTGTGTATATATATATATATATATATATATATATATATATATATATATATATATATATAAAATTATTATTTATGTATTTATTTTTGCAGGTTGATCCCACTGGAAAGTATGAAAACTTGGTAACAATAAATTATTTTAAACCTGAATTCCGCTTAGCTGGGGGCCTCAACCTTCCCAAAATAATTGACTGTGTTGGTTCTGATGGAAAGGAAAGACGTCAGCTTGTTAAGGTATTAGAAACACTGCTATCTCTAATAAATGCCGGATTGTTTTTTTCTTTTTTTACTTAAAGCATTGAGTAATGCTTAAAGGGATATGACATAGTGCTCCTTCAGTTATAAAAAAAACAAATCAAAGGAAAAATAAAAAGAAACAGATTGTGCTAAAAACAGCTAACAACTTTCTTGCAAAATGAGCACTTAGAAATTATCAGTGTAGCCACTGCCTTCAGTGAGATAACATAGCTGATATTACAGAACTTAAGTTCTACTGTCACATGATTTTGCAGCAAACGTTCTCTTCTGAGCATGATCAATAAAATTACTGCAGCTAGAGCAGGTTACTTCTTTGACTTCCCATAGATACCACAGCCCACTTGTAAGGCTGTGACAGGAAGTAATGGACATGCACAAATGAAGTTTTAAAAAAAAAAAAAATCCTTTTAAAATGATAAATAGACATTAGAATGATTTCTATTAAATATAACCCACTGCTTAGTGCTTTTTTATTACAGCAATGAAGCAGACTGTTTTATATCCATGTAATAGCACACTAAAAAAGCCAATTTACTTCAAAACCCTTATACTCAAACAGCAGTTACATTTAAACATCCATTCAAAAATTATAAGCATGTGAAAAATTTGTATTTTAATTTGAATGTTCATTCAGTGCGCACATAAATCAGCACGTTAGACATACATTGCGAAATCTGAAGCTCGTTGCGCATATTTTACATTCCAATGTTCTTCACATAGAAGAAAATGTTCTTTTTATTTTAAGATATAGATTTCTATATATATCTGATAATGTTACTGTAAAATATATATCTATATGAGTATATATAGAGGTATAGATATAAATATATATATATATTTATCCTATACTATAAAAGGCCAAGTGTGTTTGTCCGAAGCTGTCATGCGCAGTAGAGACAGCACGAGGACAAACACACCTGGCCTTGGATTCCCTACCTGATCTGGCGACTGCCGCGAGAAGAAGTGGGCGTGGCCGAGCGTAAAGGGGACGTGGCCTAGCGTGAAGACTCGTGAAGGGGGCGAGGCCGGGGGCAGGGCCGTGAAAGGCCGTGGAGAGAGCTCAAACAGCTCAAAAGAGGGGAGAGGGGGGAGAGAGAGAGATCAAGAGGGGAGAAAGAGAGATCAAGAGGGGAGAAAGAGACAGGGGAGAAAGAGAGAGGGGGGGAGAGAGCGGGGGGGAGAGAGAGAGAGGGGAGAGAAAAAGAGGGGAGATGTGGAGAGAGAGAGAGGGGAGAGAAAGGGGGGAGAGAGAGAGACAGAGGGGAGAGAGAGGGGGAGAGGGGAGAGAGAGAGAGAGACAGAGGGGGGAGAAAGAGAGAGGGGAGATTTGGGGAGATGGAGAGAGAGAGGAGGGAGAGAGAGGGGGGGGAGAGAGAGAGAGAGGGGAGAGAGAGGAGAGAGAGAGGAGAGAGAAAGAGAGGGGGGAGATAGAGAGAGGAGAGAGAGAGACAGAGGGGGGGGAGATAGAGAGAGGAGGGGGAGAGAGAGGTTGAGAGAGGAGAGAGAGAAAGAGAGGGGAGAGAGAAAGAGAGAGGGGGGAGAGAGAGAAAGAGAGGGGAGATAGAGAGAGACAGCAAAAAAGGGGTGGAAAGAGAGGGGGGAAGAGAGAGCGCAAAAGAGAGGGGGGAAAGAGAGAGCGCAAAAGAGAGGGGGCAGAGAGAGCTCAAAAGAGAGGGGGAGAGAGAGAAAGCAAAAGAGAGTGGGAGGGAGAGAACGCAAGGGGTGGGACCACTGTACTGCAAAAAATGGCCCGTGTGAACAGGCTTTAGGACTAGTATATATATATATATATATATATATATATATATAATTAAAAATACAAAATATTGGAATGTGAAATATTTACAGTAAATACACTAGCTAGACTAGCTTCTTTTTTATGATTAGAGCCTTGATTACAATTTATGAAGGTCAATAAAGGTTATTAATTTGAACCATTTTGTCATTTATTTATCCACATTTATATAGTCACAATAACACTATAACAGTTTTGCTATTACAACCAATGTGTTTTCTCATTCATAATTAAATAAATATAAATAATAATATAAATTATTTACTCAGCTTCTCTTTACTTGAATTATTTTAATTTTCATTAAAGGGACACAAGTCAAAATAAACTTACATGATTCAGATAGAACATGCAGTTTTAAGACACTTTCCAATTCACTTCCATTATCACATTTTCTTTTATATACACACTTTTTGAGGCACAAACTCCTATTGAGCATGCACACAAGCTCACAGGGTATACGTATACTAGTCTTTGATTGGCTGATGTCAGAAAAAAAAATCTGCATATTTGAAATTCAGAGTAGGGGCTCGATTTATCAAGCCTCTACGGCAGCAAGTTCTCTCAAGAACTTGCTCGCCGTGATTTATCAAGCAGCGGTCACCAGACCGCTGCTTCCCTAACATCTACTCCACCTCTATTGTGGCGAAATTCAATCTCCTTGGTCGAGTCCGACCGAGGAGATTGACAGCTCCTGCCCACGCGTGATTGGCTGTGCGCGGGCAGGGGACGGATTGCACGCGAGCGCAAAATTGCGCTCGTGTGCAATGGCGAATACCTGCGGGTAATTTCGCCCCGCCACAGGCGAGCTGAGGCGTACAGGGGCGCGTATACCCGCCCCTGTACGCCTCAGCGTTAATAAATCTATCCCTAAGTGTTAAATCATTGTCTTTTTATTGTGCGCTTGTTAATTATGCAATTCTACTGCATTGAGTGGTCCTTTAAAGTGAAGGTCATTGTGGATGAATTAGTGCCCGGTTTTTAATAATCCTTTAAAAACATTTCACTCCTTTTCTTCAAAAACTTACCTTTTAATCCTGAAAGCCGCTCCAGCTATTCTCCCGGCCGTCGGAAGCCTCTTCTTACATCGGAAAAGACTAATTTGGCTTCCTCCAATCACTGCTTTCCCCCCGGGGGGATCATGGCCTGATGCAACGCTGTGATTGGAGGAAGCCGGATTCGTCATTTTGGACCCGTGAAGAGGGCTTGCAACGGGTGGAGGAAGCGATGCAGCAGCTGTCAGGATTAAAAGGTAAGTTTTTGAAGAAAAGGAGTGAAATGTCAATTTTGATGAATTAAAGTGCCCTTGTTTTTAATAGGATTATTAAAAACTGGGCACTAATTCATCCAAATTGACCTTCACTTTAAGAAGTCTCTCAAGTCAGATATTTTAACACTGCATCATTATCTGAATTCTGTCGTACACTGAACTCATTTCAGTATATTCTCTCCTGCCATACTAAAAACCTGCTTGTAAAGCAATAACTATGTGACAGGCTTGCAGCCCTGCAGCAATGAGGTTACATTTACATACTGCTGACACTGAAGTTACAATGATATAACGGCTGACAGGTGTATTTCAATGATACAAGAGACCTGACTGTGGGAAAATAGTCATTTTTCCATTAGCATGAAACACAAGTGTCATGGGATTAAAAAGTTGGCTGCAAAACAATAAAAAGTAATGTTCTCATAACTGCTGCACATGCAGTGTTTGGTTTCTCAAAGCTGTATATACAGTGCTCATATGGATACAGATTATTATATTAATATTTGAAAAGAAGCAACCTCTCTTACAGAGAGGTAAATGGGAGCTATTAAATCTCTTATGTGACCTAAAAGGGTAGACCTAAGTATCCCTATAAAGATAGTGCCTAATACCCAAATATCATAGATTAGAGAAAAAAAAGAGAGCGGAGCACAAAGGTATTATGTGGCACACTTAGATAAGAGACTTAATGTGTCCAATTTGGACATGGACTTGGAGGACAGCTATGACTAATTAAAATGTAACTTTTAATAATCAATTTTAAAAAATGTGAACAAACATATAAATATAAAATATCTCTCGTTATAACATAGGATATTACAGAGGAACCTATTGAGTATTCGTCAAATGGCTTACTGTTAGTATATACACTGGGATAGAGGCAGTCTTAGATTATCATCTATTTGTAAATTTTCAAGGACTCACTATTCAGGTTACATATCCAGTTCTTGGATGTAATAGTTCTATTATAAGATAACACATCGCACCACTCACATATCTACATATCTTTTCCCATTAATGTGAGTTATAAAGTTGTTCTGACTATACGTCAGATATTCTTGTGGTGCAAAGTAACCTCCCAGATATATGTATAATAAGACCTTTGAAAAAGTAGTTGGCGAAACGCGCGTCAGGCGTTCACACTGCTTCCCCTGTATCTAATTTTGTTAAAAAAACTAGTTGTTGTAATCTTATTGTTTGTTGGCCTTAATAGGCACTAACTTTTATTTATGGGTTATACTTAATCTCTATTGGAAACTGCTCCTATATTACTACGTTTCCTGAAGATTATCCACACATGATTATATGAACAGGGGTAAATGTTCACATTTTTTAAAATTGATTATTAAAAGTTACATTTTAATTAGTCATAGCCATCCTCCAAGTCCATGTCCAAATTGGACACATTAAGTCTCTTATCTAAGTGTGCCACATAATACCTTTGTGCTCCGCTCATTTTTTCTCTAATCTTTTATATTAATATGACTATTTTAGGTACATCCTTAGCCATAATTTATATAGGACTGACTTCTCTTTGTAACCCACAGGGGCGAGATGATTTGAGGCAAGATGCAGTAATGCAGCAGGTATTCCAGATGTGCAATACTTTGTTGCAGAGGAATAGTGAGACGAGGAAGAGAAAACTTACTATCCGCAGATACAAGGTGACTGTATTATTAACTTGCCTCTAGTTTAATCTGTGATGGAAACTCCTCCCAGGAAGAGGTGATTCTAGACTATACAATTTGTGGTGCAAAAGATCTCACAACTCTAAATTTCAGTGGTGTAGAGTGACGTTACGGAATGCCCAATCATCTGCTACCTTTTCCTACCATTATATTTGTCATTCCCTCTTCGTCCTTCTTTTCCTCTCCCCTTTCCCTTTTGTAGAGCCAGTAAGCTTGTACCTCCTGAGGTTTGGTGGTGCTGCAGTAAGAAATAGGGGGGTACATGAGAACCCACTAAAACCATCATTGTCTATATTGGTATAACTTTTTTACTGGCCTTCTCTCACTGTGTCTTCCACTATTTTCTATTTTAGAAAGCACAAAAAATTCTGTAAATGTAATATGTGAAGTTTTAAAGGGACATAAAACCCACTTTTTTTCTTTCATGATTCAGATAAAACATACAAATTTAATCAACTTTCCAATTTACTTCTCTTCTCAAATGTTCTTCATTTTCTTCGTAACTTTTGTTGAAAAGCAGGAAAGTAAGCCCAGGTAAGTGCGCATGTCCTGCAGCTTTACTTCCTGTCATGTGCACGCCACCTATCTAGATATCTCTTCAACAAAGAATAACATGAGAACATGAGAATAAAATTGTATTCTTTATCTGAATCATAAAAGAAAAAAAATTAATGTCCCTTTAAAACCCCTTTGCTACCGGGAATTTCAGAGAACTTGCCCAAAATACCAGAGAATTTTTAGCATTTTTGCTATCACTACATTTAAACAGGAATAAAGCCTTTGTTTTTTTATGTACCTGTTAAAACTATCACCTAGATTACGAGTTTTGCGTTAGATGCTGTGCGGTGCTAAAGAGCAGTTTTCACTCACCGCTCACTTACCTACAGCGCTGGTATTACGAGTTTTCAGAAACCCGTCGTTAAAAGGCAAGAAGTGAGCGTAGAGCAAAATTTTGCTCATTACCGCACTCCAATACCAGCACTGCTTAAGTCAGCGGTGAGCTGGTCGTACGTGCTCGTGCACGATTTCCCCATAGGAATTAACGGGGAGAACCGGCTGAAAAAAAGTCTTAACACCTGCAAAAAAAGCAGCGTAGAGCTCCCTAACGCATCCTCATTGATTCCTATGGGGAAATAAAATTTATGTCTACACCTAACACCCTAACATGAACCCCGAGTCTAAACACCCCCAATCCTACACTTATTAACCCCTAATCTGCTGCCCCCGACATCCCCGACACCTGCATTATATTATTAACCCCTAATTTGCCGCTCTGGACACCGCAACCACCTACATTATATGTATGAACCCCTAATCTGCTGACCCCAACATCGCAGACACTTACATTATATTTATTAACCCCTAATCTGCCGCCCCCAACGTCACTGCCACTATAATAAACATATTAACCCCTAAACCGCCGCACTCCCGCCTCACAAACATTAGTTAAATATTATTAACCCCTAATCTGCCGGCCCTAACATCGCCGCTGCCTACCTACATTTATTAACCCTAATCTGCTGCCCCCAACGTCACCGCCGCCATTATATTAAAGTTATTAACCCCTAAACCTAACACCCACTAACTTAAATATAATTTAAATAAATATTACTATCATTAACTAAATTATTCCTATTTAAAACTATATACTTAACTGTAAAATAAACCCTAAGATAGCTACAATAATAGTTACATTGTATCTAGTTTAGGATTTATTTTTATTTTACAGGCAAGTTTGTATTTATTTTAATTAGGTAGAATAGTTATTAAATAGTTATTAACTATTTAATAACTACCTAGCTAAAATAAATACAAATTTACCTGTAATATAAAACCTAACCTAAGTTACACTAAAACCTAACACTACACTTTAATTAATTAAATAAATTAACTAAATTAAATACAATTTAAAGGGCCTTTGGGGGGCATTGCCCCAAAGTAATCAGCTCTTTTACCTGTAAAAAAAAATACAAACAACCCCCCAACAGTAAAACCCACCACCCACACAACCAACCCCCCAAATAAAATACTAGCTAAAAAAAAACTAAGCTCCCCATTGCCCTGAAAAGGGCATTTGGATGGGCATTGCCCTTAAAAGTGCAGTTAGCTCTTTTGCCGCCCAAACCCTAATCTAAAAAATAAAACCCACCCAATACAACCTTAAAAAACACTAACCCCCTGAAGATCGACTTACTGGCAGACGTATTCATCCAAGCGTAACTTAGGTTAGGTTTTATTTTACAGGTAAATTTGTATTTATTTTAGCTAGGTAGTTATTAAATAGTTAATAACTATTTAGTAACTATTCTACCTAGTTAAAATAAATACAAACTTGCCTGTAAAATAAAAATAAATCCTAAGCTAGATACAATGTAACTATTAGTTATATTGTAGCTATCTTAGGGTTTATTTTACAGTTAAGTATTTAGTTTTAAATAGGAATAATTTAGTTAATGATAGAAATATTTATTTAGATTTATTTAAATTATATTTAAGTTAGGGGTGTTAGGTTTAGGGGTTAATAACTTTAATATAATGGCGGCGGTGACGTTGGGGGCAGCAGATTAGGGTTAATAAATGTAGGTAGGTGTCGGCGATGTTGGGGTCAGCAGATTAAAGGTTCATACATATAATGTAGGTGGAGGCGGTGTCCGGAGCGGCAGATTAGGGGTTAAAATTTTTATTTTAGTATTTGTGATGCGGGAGGGCCTCGGTTTAGGGGTTAATAGGTAGTTTATGGGTGTTAGTGTACTTTTTAGCACTTTAGTTATGAGTTTTATGTTACGGCGTTGTACCATAAAACTCTTAACTACTGACTTTAGAATGCGTTAGGGATCTTGACAGGGTAGAGTGTACCGCTCACTTTTTGGCCTCCCAGGACAGACTCGTAATATCAGCGCTATGGAAGTCCCATAGAAAAAAGACTTAACGAAGTTTACGTAAGTCGTTTTGCGGTAAGGCCAAAGAAGTGTGTGGTGACCCTAAACCTTCAAGACTTGTAATAGCATCAGGCATAAAAAAGCAGCGTTAGGACCTCTTAACGCTGCTTTTTTACCCTGATGCACAACACGTAATCTAGCCGTATGTTTTTTTCTCCAACATAGGTGTGTCCGGTCCACGGCGTCATCCTTACTTGTGGGATATTCTCTTCCCCAACAGGAAATGGCAAAGAGCCCAGCAAAGCTGGTCACATGATCCCTCCTAGGCTCCGCCTAACCCAGTCATTCTCTTTGCCGTTGCACAGGCAACATCTCCACGGAGATGGCTCAGAGTTTTTTGGTGTTTAAATGTAGTTTTTATCCTTCAATCAAGTGTTTGTTATTTTAAAATAGTGCTGGTATGTACTATTTACTCTGAAACAGAAAAGAGATGAAGATTTCTGTTTGTAAGAGGAAGATGATTTTAGCAAACGTTACTAAAATCGATTGCTGTTTCCACACAGGACTGTTGAGATGAAGTAACTTCAGTTGGGGGAAGCAGTTGGCAGACTTTTCTGCCTGAGGTATGACTGGCCACATTTCTAACAAGACTTTGTAATGCTGGAAGGCTGTCATTTCCCCTATGGGGACCGGTAAGCCATTTTCTTAGATTAAGTAAAAGAATAAAGGGCTTTATAAGGGCTTAAAAAACTGGTAGACATTTTTCTGGGCTAAAACGATTATTTTGCTAAGCATATTTGGCAGATTATAACTCTTAATAGTTATTATAATCTTGGGGATTGTTGTTAAAAAACGGCAGGCACTGTATGGACATCTTTTTCAGATGGGGGCCTTTTCTAGTCATAGGCAGAGCCTCATTTTCGCGCCACTAATGCGCAGTTGTTTTTGGAAAGCAAGGCATGCAGATGCATGTGTGAGGAGCTAAGAACCACTGAAAAAGCTTATAGAAGGCGTCATTTGGTATCGTATTCCCCTCTGGGCTTGGTTGGGTCTCAGCAAAGCAGATACCTGGGACTGTATAGGGGTTAAATGTAAAAACGGCTCCGGTTCCGTTATTTTAAGGGTTAAAGCTTTCAAATTTGGTTACCAGTTTGTGGCACTTCCATTCGGATTAGCCACTGCTCCGAGAATTTTCACAAAGGTACTAGGGTCCCTTCTAGCGGTTCTAAGACCAAGGGGCATTGCAGTAGTACCGTACTTGGACGACATCCTGATTCAAGCGTCGTCTCTGTCAAAAGCAAAGGCTCATACGGACATCGTCCTAGCCTTTCTCAGATCTCACGGATGGAAAGTGAACATAGAAAAAAGTTCTCTGTCCCCGTCAACAAGAGTTCCCTTCTTGGGAACAATAATAGACTCCTTAGAAATGAGGATTTTTCTGACAGAGGTCAGAAAATCAAAACTTCTAAGCTCTTGTCAAGTACTTCATTCTGTTCTTCGTCCTTCCATAGCGCAGTGCATGGAAGTAATAGGATTGATGGTTGCAGCAATGGCCATAGTTCCTTTTGCACGAATTCATCTAAGACCATTACAACTGTGCATGCTCAGACAGTGGAATGGGGATTATACAGACTTGTCTCCGACGATTCAAGTGGATCAAAGGACCAGAGATTCACTCCGTTGGTGGCTGATCCTGGACAACCTGTCACAGGGAATGAGCTTCCGCAGACCAGAGTGGGTCATTGTCACGACCGACGCCAGTCTGGTGGGCTGGGGCGCGGTCTGGGAACCCCTGAAAGCTCAGGGTCTATGGTCTCGGGAAGAATCTCTTCTCCCGATAAACATTCTGGAACTGAGAGCGATATTCAATGCTCTCAAAGCTTGGCCTCATCTAGCAAAGGCCAAATTCATAAGGTTTCAATCAGACAACATGACGACAGTTGCTTATATCAACCATCAGGGGGGAACAAGGAGTTCCCTGGCAATGGAGGAAGTGACCAAGATAATTCAATGGGCGGAGGATCACTCCTGCCACTTGTCTGCAATCCACATCCCAGGAGTGGAAAATTGGGAAGCGGATTTTCTGAGTCGTCAGACATTCCATCCGGGGGAGTGGGAACTCCATCTGGAAATCTTTGCCCAAATAACTCGATTATGGGGCATTCCAGACATGGATCTGATGGCCTCTCGTCAGAACTTCAAGGTTCCTTGTTACGGGTCCAGATCCAGGGATCCCAAGGCGACTCTAGTAGATGCACTAGTAGCACCTTGGACCTTCAACCTAGCTTATGTATTCCCACCGTTTCCTCTCATTCCCAGGCTGGTAGCCAGGATCAATCAGGAGAGGGCTTCGTGATCTTGATAGCTCCTGCGTGGCCACGCAGGACTTGGTATGCAGACCTGGTGAATATGTCATCGGCTCCACCATGGAAGCTACCTTTGAGACAGGACCTTCTTGTTCAAGGTCCATTCGTACATCTGAATCTGGTTTCCCTCCAACTGACTGCTTGGAGATTGAACGCTTGATTTTATCAAAGCGTGGGTTTTCAGATTCTGTAATAGATACTCTGATTCAGGCTAGAAAGCCTGTAACTAGAAAAATTTACCATAAGATATGGAAAAAATATATCTGTTGGTGTGAATCTAAAGGATTCCCATGGAACAAGATAAAAATTCCTAAGATTCTATCCTTTCTACAAGAAGGTTTGGAGAAAGGATTATCTGCAAGTTCTCTGAAGGGACAGATCTCTGCTTTATCTGTTTTACTTCACAAAAGGCTGGCAGCTGTGCCAGACGTTCAAGCGTTTGTTCAGGCTCTGGTTAGAATCAAGCCTGTTTACAGACCTTTGACTCCTCCCTGGAGTCTTAATCTAGTTCTTTCAGTTCTTCAAGGGGTTCCGTTTGAACCCTTACATTCCGTAGATATTAAGTTATTATCTTGGAAGGTTTTGTTTTTGGTTGCTATTTCTTCTGCTAGAAGAGTTTCTGAGTTATCTGCTCTGCAGTGTTCTCCGCCCTATCTGGTGTTCCATGCAGATAAGGTGGTTTTGCGTACTAAGCCTGGTTTTCTTCCGAAAGTGGTTTCCAACAAAAATATTAACCAGGAGATAGTTGTACCTTCTTTGTGTCCGAATCCAGTTTCAAAGAAGGAACGTTTGTTACACAATTTGGACGTAGTCCGTGCTCTAAAATTCTATTTAGAGGCCACTAAAGATTTCAGGCAAACATCTTCTTTGTTTGTTGTTTATTCTGGTAAAAGGAGAGGTCAAAAAGCAACTTCTACCTCTCTTTCTTTTTGGCTTAAAAGCATTATCCGATTGGCTTATGAGACTGCCGGACGGCAGCCTCCTGAAAGAATCACAGCTCATTCCACTAGGGCTGTGGCTTCCACATGGGCCTTCAAGAACGAGGCTTCTGTTGACCAGATATGTAAGGCAGCGACTTGGTCTTCACTGCACACTTTTGCCAAATTTTACAAATTTGATACTTTTGCTTCTTCAGAGGATATTTTTGGGAGAAAGGTTTTGCAAGCCGTGGTGCCTTCCATTTAGGTGACCTGATTTGCTCCCTCCCTTCATCCGTGTCCTAAAGCTTTGGTATTGGTTCCCACAAGTAAGGATGACGCCGTGGACCGGACACACCTATGTTGGAGAAAACAGAATTTATGCTTACCTGATAAATTACTTTCTCCAACGGTGTGTCCGGTCCACGGCCCGCCCTGGTTTTTTTAATCAGGTCTGATGAATTATTTTCTCTAACTACAGTTACCACGGTATCATATGGTTTCTCCTATGCATATATTCCTCCTGTACGTCGGTCGAATGACTGGGGTAGGCGGAGCCTAGGAGGGATCATGTGACCAGCTTTGCTGGGCTCTTTGCCATTTCCTGTTGGGGAAGAGAATATCCCACAAGTAAGGATGACGCCGTGGACCGGACACACCGTTGGAGAAAGTAATTTATCAGGTAAGCATAAATTCTGTTTTTTGTTTTTTCTTTAATATTCTTTTATTGAGGTTTTGAGCAAAAAACAGCATAAATAAATGGAGCATGTTTATTCACAACATAAATGGGAAACAGCAGGCCTTAATCAGACCAATGAGTAAGTATGCAATAAATATTGCAATCAGCAGGTTATAAGTACAACGAAATGTATACATAGAGATAGACATAGTGAGTAAATGGGTATGAAACCTCTATTTTCTAGTATGCACTCTCCATATTACCCAGTAGGTCACTTTTAGACCTCAAATCAATATATATCACACAGATGGGGGAGTTTATAAAGTACAGTATATAGCAATGATATAGGCATATAGATAAGTAAATATTAAGGAGGGACCCCTCTTTGGGTCCTAATATATTAATGTAATAGTAAAACCCAGTTTAAAGTTCAGCGGGTAAGCACCGCTTAATAGTAATATGGGAGATTTATAGGTTCTTAAATCAATTAGAGTATCTGGAGAACTTCTTTTTGAGTCCTGTTATATATCTGAATCGCTTCAGCAATTCATTTTACAATAATTAAAGGAAGAACAAATTAATATGAGTCTAGAGTAGAGAAACATATTATTAAAGTCCTTCAAATAATGTGGGAAAGGTGTGGCTGAGTTGGGGGTGTTAAAGTAAACTTGTAATATGCGTAAGGCGCCTTATCTAAATGCATGATATAGCAAACTTAGCCTGTAAAAATACGGAACCTAGCAAAGCCTAATTATATGGACATAAGTGCTGTCTGGAACTACATTGGATTGGGTCAGGGGAGTCGTGTCCCTTCTCACTTACAGTATCTCCTGTTATAATATGGGCAGCTGGGGATAGTATTGTGTAGTAGCTAAACTGTATATGGTGTCTGTTGCATTAATATAGTTACTATGTGGATGTGACTCTGTAGAGTCTCTATATGTGCCTGCAAAATCCTAAACCATTTAGGAGATCCAACCACCTAGCAAACATAAATATAGCACAGCGGTAGCACCCTTAAGTCTCTAGATCAATATGTACTGCAACAGGTCAGGGCATGAGTCAAGGAATAACAGACTCCTCATTCGGAATATTGGACTTTATATCAGAAAACAATTGGAAACCTATGTGTTTTACAACATCTCAACCCCTAAATTAATAATTAGTTGTTATAGACAGCCAGCACTCAAACTAAACAATGATAGGTACACATAATGGAGGGATAAGTACAAATAAACATTAAGTAACCTGTAACATAAGGGTTAAAGCTATAACTCGGGTACAACTCTAATAATAGAGGCAGGTGTTGATACATGTCTTCAAAGGCAGTCTCTTCAGAATCTTACTCACCCCAAACTATATAAGATCTGTACCCCCAAAACTTTCCCCTTATATGGTTGGGAAGTTCTCTATCAACCCACCCCACAAACATCAGGATTGTATTGTGATGGAGATGCCTGCCCAGTGTCCATCGTGTGCTGTATGTCCTTAGCAAGATGTTGCCTGTTCTCCCTCCTGAGGATCTGTGTAATATGGAGCAGAGTGACTCTAAAGGCAAGTCCCGTAGGCATTTCCGATTTAGCCCGCTGTCCTACAGGCAATGTCGCAAGCTGAGACCTGGGGGTTACAGACACCGTAAATGAGCTTGTGCCGAACTCCAACTGATCACGGGTAAGACTCATCCTCTGCTCTATCGGTCCGACCGCCACCTCCGGAGCAGGAACCATTAGGAAGCTTGTAGATTCTTCAGCGTCACGCTGTGCTGAGTTAATGGCGCTGTCAGTAAATGCCGGAGCGCCGGCATTTTGCGCACTCTGCAGCTGATTCCGTAGCGTCTCCTCTCTTATAGTAGGGGAAATGATGCTGTCTTCCACCGTGACTGACTCACGTATGTCGTTAATAAGTTGGTTATAGTCAGCTGTCATCGCTTTCTCAAGTCCTTGTAGAAGGACTATCACCACATCCTATTGAATTCCCACAATTCAATAGGATGTGGATATATGTAGAAGGTTATATGGAAGTAGCTAAAAGTCACTTCAGTGGTTGTTTAGGGATGTATATCTGAGCGAGATAGTTTCTTCTGTTTTACCCTGGAAGTCGGGGGGGAGGGAGGGAGGGATACTAAAAACTGCGTGGTAGTCCACCGCCTAAGATCATACAGTCCTGTACAGGTCAGCAAGATTGTATTGCTATGAAAGGATAAGTTATCCGGGTAAAGATAAGCTTCAGAGAACTAAATATAACAGGTTACTGGACCTATTAAAAAGTGTTTTTCCGATATTTGTTAGATTGGTTTGGCATTTCTCAGGGCTCCACTTTTTTCCGTCCGTTATGGCTGCCGTCCGGACACGCCCCCCAAAACTATTTATTTTTTTGAGAAGATAACCCAAGGTATTGATCTAGGCTTATTTTGGAATATTTCATGCCACCATTTCTCCGCCAAATATGATTGTATAAAAAATTGTTTATTTTTTCACAACTTTGGGTTTTTCACTGAAATTTTTTTATATACCCCTTGTGCAATCACAAATGATTGTAACAGCTTCTCTGGGATCCCCTTTGTTCAGAAATAGCAGACATACATGGTTTTGCTTTTGCTTTTTGGTAATTAGAATGCCGTTAATTGCAGCTGCGCACCACACGTCTATTATTCCCGGCAGTGAAGGGGTTAATCAGGTAGCTTGTAAGGTTAATTTTAGCTGTAGTGTATGCCAACCACACTTATCCCCACCATCTTAAGTACTGGCAGACAGTCTTTAGTTTTTTGGATTTTTTTTATTATTAAAATGATTATTATTTATAAATATATATATATATATATATATATACAGAGTATGTGTGTATATGTGTGTGTATATATATATATATATATATAATTACATTTGTTTTATTTTTTTATTTATATTTTTCTGTAGTGTTCCTCCCCCCTCTGGCGATTGTTAGTTAGGGCCCCCCATGCCACCTTTTTCTCTAGTGTAGCTCCCCATCCATCCTTCTCTCTCCCTTCATTATTTTTTTTATTTATTTATTGTTTCGCAGTGTTGGGCCCATCCCATTCCCTCCCTCCATCTCTGGGCCGCCCACCCTCCTCCCGCTTTCCCTCCCACACATCCCGCTGGCACCAGCAGATGATAGTTACAGACGGTGACACACAAAATGTCACCATCCATAAGAATCTGGCATCTGCCTTCATGTGTTTCCATATGCAGACAGATGCCTGCAGCTCTGGAAGAGCAGTTCTCGACTGCTGGAGCTTCCTGCAGCTCTGATGTGTATATATACGATATGCTGTACGATAGGCATCGTACCGCATGACGTATATAGTCCTGTTGGGTCAAGGGATTAAATGATTGCACTATAGAAACCAAAAGCTTAATTGTTGATATACAGTATAGATTCATCCAAAAAATAAGTTCAATGTTTAACAACATTCTTTTACTTTCAAGCAAAAATGTTTGAGTCTTGTTTATAATGTGCTTGTTTGCTTTGTCCTTTGTAGGTTGTCCCCTTGTCCCAGAGAAGTGGCGTGCTGGAGTGGTGCACAGGGACAGTACCTATTGGTGAATATCTTGTCAATGCAGAAGAAGGTGCTCACAAACGATACCGATCTACAGATTACAGCAGCCTACAGTGCCAGAGGAAGATGATGGTTCGCCTCCTTTTTGTATTATTTTAAGATAAAGATGTTTATGGCTTTGTAACTAGCACATGGGAAGAGGCCATTTAAAAAAAAGGAGGGGGGAAAAAGAGAAACAGAAACAAAATGTAGATTTCTTTCATGTAATTGGCAAGGGTCCATGAGCTAGTGACGTATGGGATATACAATCCTACCAGGAGGGGTAAAGTTTCCCAAACCTCAAAATGCCTATAAATACACCCTCACCACACCCACAATTCAGTTTTACAAACTTTACCTCCTATGACGCTCGAGTTTCGTTCCGGACGTTTTTGGCGGCAAAAAATGTTTTCTCTTGTTAAGTGTATCCAGTCCACGGATCATCCATTACTTGTGGGATATTCTCCTTCCCAACAGGAAGTTGCAAGAGGATCACCCACAGCAGAGCTGCTATATAGCTCCTCCCCTCACTGCCATATCCAGTCATTCTCTTGCAACTCTCAACAAAGATGGACGTAGTAAGAGGAGAGTGGTGTATTATAGTTAGTTTTTTAACTTCAATCAAAAGTTTGTTATTTTTAAATGGTACCGGAGTGTACTGTTTCATCTCAGGCAGCATTAGAAGAATAATCTGCCTGTGATTTCTATGATCTTAGCAGAAGTAACTAAGATCCACTGCCGTTCTCACATATTCTGAGGAGTGAGGTAACTTCAGAGGGGGAATGGCGTGCAGGTTTTCCTGCAATAAGGTATGTGCAGTTAACATATTTCTAGGGATGGAATTTGCTAGAAAAATGCTGCTGATACCGGATTAATGTAAGTTAAGCCTTAAATGCAGTGATAGCGACTGGTATCAGGCTTATTAACAGAGATACATACTCTTATAAAAGTGTAATATAAAACGTTTGCTGGCATGTTAATCGTTTTTATATATGTTTGGTGACAAAACTTATTGAGGCCTAGTTTTTTTCCACATGGCTGGCTTGATTTTTGCCTAGAAACAGTTTCCTGAGGCTTTCCACTGTTGTAATATGAGTAGGAGGGGCCTTTTTTAGTGCTTTTCTGTGCAGATAGAAATACTGACAGAGACATTCAGCTTCCCTCTGCATGATACAGGACATCTCTGAAGGGCTCAAAAAGCTTCAAAGTCGTGTTTGAGGAGGGTAACAATCACAGTAGACTGTGGCAGTTGTGACTGTGTTTAAAAAACGTTTTTGTCATTTATTATTCTGTTTTTGTTATTAAGGGGTTAATCATCCATTTGCAAGTGGGTGCAATGCTCTGCTGACTTGTTACATACACTGTAAAAATTTTGTTAGTGTAACTGCTTTTTTTCACTGTTATTTCAAATTTTGTCAAAATTTGTTTCTCTTAAAGGCACAGTAACGTTTTTTATATTGCTTGTTAACTTGCTTTTAAGTGTTTTCCAAGCTTGCTAGTCTCATTGCTAGTCTGTACAAACATCTCTGAAACAGAGGATACTTGTTCATTATGTTTAAAAGCCATGGTGGAGCCCCATAGGAGAATGTGTACTAAATGTATTGATTTCACCTTAAACAGTAAAGATCAGTCTTTATCTATAAAAGAATTGTCACCAGAGGGGTCTGCCGAGGGGGAAGTTATGCCGACTAACTCTCCCCACGTGTTGGACCCTTCGCCTCCCGCTCAAGGGACGCATGCTAATATGGCGTCAAGTACATCAGGGACGCCCATAGCGATTACTTTGCAGGACATGGCTGCAATCATGAATAATACCCTGTCAGAGGTATTATCCAGATTGCCTGAATTGAGCGGCAAGCGCGATAGCTCTGGGGTTAGACGAGATACAGAGCGCGTAGATGCTGTAAGAGCCATGTCTGATACTGCGCCACAATATGCAGAACCTGAGGACGGAGAGCTTCAGTCTGTGGGTGACGTCTCTGAATCGGGGAGACCTGATTCAGAGATTTCTCATTTTAAATTTAAGCTTGAGAACCTCTGTGTATTGCTTGGGGAGGTATTATCTGCTCTGAATGACTGTGACACAATTGCAGTGCCAGAGAAATTGTGTAGGCTGGATAAATACTATGCAGTGCCGGTGAGTACTGATGTTTTTCCAATACCTAAAAGGCTTACAGAAATTATTAGTAAGGAGTGGGATAAGACCCGGTGTGCCCTTTTCCCCGCCTCCTATATTTAGAAAAATGTTTCCAATAGATGCCACTACACGGGACTTATGGCAGACTGTCCCTAAGGTGGAGGAAGCAGTTTCTACTTTCCGTTGAATTTCCTCGGCTCGAAGAGTCTCGGAGTTATCTGCCTTACATTGTGATTCTCCTTATCTGATCTTTCATTCAGATAAAGTTGTTCTGCGTACAAAACCTGGGTTTTTACCTAAGGTGGTTTCTAACAAGAATATCAATCAAGAGATTGTTGTTCCATCATTATGTCCTAATCCTTCTTCAAAGAAGGAACGTCTTTTGCATAATCTAGACGTAGTCCGTGCCTTGAAGTTTTACTTACAGGCTACTAAAGATTTTCGCCAAACATCTAACCTGTTTGTTGTTTACCCTGGACAGAGGAGAGGTCAGAAGGCCTCGGCAACCTCTCTTTCTTTTTGGCTTCGGAGTATAATCCGTTTAGCCTATGAGACTGCTGTACAGCAGCCTCCTGAAAGGATTACAGCTCATTCTACTAGAGCTGTGGCTTCCACCTGGGCCTTTAAAAATGAGGCCTCTGTTGAACAGATTTGCAAGGCTGCAACTTGGTCTTTCCTTCATACTTTTTCCAAATTTTCCAAATTTGATACTTTTGCTTCTTCGGAGGCTGTTTTTGGGAGAAAGGTTCTACAGGCAGTGGTTCCTTCCGTTTAAGTTCCTGCCTTGTCCCTCCCATCATCCGTGTACTTAAGCTTTGGTATTGGTATCCCACAAGTAATGGATGATCCGTGGACTGGATACACTTAACAAGAGAAAACATAATTTATCCTTACCTGATAAATTTATTTCTCTTTTAGTGTATCCAGTCCACGGCCCGCCCTGTCCTTTTCAGGCAGGTCTAAATTTTAATTAAACTACAGTCACCACTGCACCCTATGGTTTCTCCTTTCTCGGCTTGTTTCGGTCGAATGACTGGATATGGCAGTGAGGGGAGGAGCTATATAGCAGCTCTGCTGTGGGTGATCCTCTTGCAACTTCCTGTTGGGAAGGAGAATATCCCACAAGTAATGGATGATCCGTGGACTGGATACACTACAAGAGAAATAAATTTATCAGGTAAGCATAAATTATGTTTTTCAGTTTATGGTGCGTCATACTTGGCGCAAAACATTTTTTCATTATTTAAGACCTCATTCCTTTTGCCTCTGGTCTTTTTTTCTATGTCAGAGGCCTATTCTGTTTGCATTTTTTCCCATTCCTGAAACTGTCATATAAGGAAATTGATAATTTTGCTTTATATGTTGTTTTTTCTTTTACATATTGCAAGATGTCTCAATCTGATCCTGTCTCAGAATCTACTACTGGAATCCTGCTGCCTGATATCGGTTCTACCAAAGCTAAGTGCATTTGTTGTAAACTTGTGGTAACTGTTCCTCCAGCTGTGGTTTGTAATAGTTGTCATGATAAACTTGTACATGCAGAGAATGTTTCCATCAGTAGTAGTTCATTACATGTTGCTGGTCCATCAACATCTAATGCTCAGGATATTCCTGTAAATTTAAGAGAATTTATTTCTGATTCCATTCAGAAGGCTTTGTCTGCCATTCCGCCTTCTAATAAACGTAAAAGGTAATTTAAAACTTCTCATAGAGTTGATGAATTTTCTAATGACCGACAACATACTGATTTATCTATCTCTGATGAGGATCTGTCTGATTCAGAGGATCCTGCCTCAGATATTGACACTGACAAATCATCTTATTTATTTAAAATGGAGTATATTCGTTCTTTATTAAAAGAAGTGTTGATTGCATTTTTTCCAGTTCTTGATGCTATTTCAGATATGATTTCAAAGGAATGGAATAGACCGGGTACTTTTTTTACTCCTTCTTCAAGGTTTAAAAAATTGTATCCTTTGCCTATTGATATATTGGAGTTTTGGGAAAAGATCCCCAAAGTTGATGGGGCCATCTCTACTCTTGCTAAACGTACTACTATTCCTATGGATCCTTTAGATAGGAAGCTTGAATCTTGTCTAAGGAAGGTTTATTTATGTTCAGGCCATCTTCTTAGGCCTGCTATTTCTTTGGCTGATGTTGCAGCTGCCTCAACTTTTTGGTTGGAAACTTTAGCGCAACAAGTATCAGATCATAATGTGTATAGCATTGTTAAATTAATTCAACATGCTAATAATTTAATTTGTGATGCCATTTTTGATATCAGAATTGATGTTAGATATATGTCTTTAGCTATTTTAGCTAGAAGAGCTTTATGACTTAAATCTTGGAATGCTGATATGACTTCTAAATCGACATTGCTATCTCTTTCTTTCCAAAGTAATAAATTATTTGGTTCTCAGTTGGATTCTATCCTTTCAACTGTCACTGGGGGGAAGGGAGCTTTTTTGCCTCAGGATAAAAAATCTAAGGGTAAATTTAAAGCTTCTAACCATTTTCGTTCCTTTCAACAAAATAAGGAACAGAAACCTAATCCTTCCTCTAAGGAATCTGTCTCCAATTGGAAGCCTTCCTCAATCTGGAATAAATCCAAGCAATTTAAGAGCGCTAAACCAGCCCCCAAGTCCGCATGAAGGTGCGTCCCTCATTTCAGCTTAGCTGGTAGGGGGCAGATTAAAGATTTTCAAGGATGTTTGGATAAATTCTGTCCAAAATCATTGGATTCAGAACATTGTCTCTCAGGGGTACAGAATAGGTTTCAGAGTAAGACCGCCTGTGAGAAGTTTCTTTCTCTCACGCATTCCAGTGAACCCATAGAAAGCACAGGCTTTCCTGAAGTGTGTTTCAGACCTGGAGTTATCTGGGGTAATCTTGCCAGTTCCTTTTCAGGAACAGGGTCTGGGGTTTTATTCAAATCTGTTTATTGTCCCAAAGAAAGAAAATTCATTCAGACCAGTTCTGGATCTAAAAGTCTTGAATCGTTATGTAAGAGTACCAACATTCAAAATGGTGACAATAAGGACTATTCTGCCTTTTGTTCAGCAAGGGCATTATATGTCCACAATAGATTTACAGGATGCATATCTTCATATTCCGATTCATCCAGATCACTATCAGTTCCTGAGATTCTCTTTTCTAGACAAGCATTACAAATTTGTTGCTCTTCATTTTAGCCTAGCAACAGCTCCAAGGATCTTTTCAAAGGTTTTCGGTGCCCTACTCTCTAATCAGAGAGCAGGGTATTGCGGTGTTTCCTTATTTGGACGATATCTTGGTGCTTGCTCAGTCTTTACGTTCTGCAGAATCACACACAAATCAACTAGTGTTGTTTCTTCAAAGACATGGTTGGACGATCAATTTACCAAAACGTTCTTTGATTCCTCAGACAAGGGTAACCTTTTTAGGTTTCCAGATAGATTCAGTATCCATGACTTTGTCTCTAACAGACAAGAGACGTCTGAAATTGGTTGCAGCTTGTCGGAACCTTCAGTCTCAGTCATTCCCTTCAGTAGCTATGTGCATGGAGGTTTTAGGTCTCATGACTGCATCATCGGAAGCAATCCCCGTTGCTCGTTTTCATATGAGACCTCTTCAGCTCTGTATGTTGAAACAATGGTGCAGAGATTATACAAGAATATCACAATTAATATCCTTAAATCCCAATGTTCGACTATCTCTGACTTGGTGGTTAGATCACCATTGTATAGTTCAAGGGGCCTCTTTTGTTCGTCCAACCTGGACTGTGATCACAACAGATGCAAGTCTTTCAGGTAGGGGATCTCTGACAGCACAAGGGGTTTGGAAATCTCAAGAGGCAAGATTACCAATCAATATTTTGGAACTCCGTGCGATTCTCAAAGCTCTTCAGTTTTGGCCTCTATTGAAGAGAGAGCCGTTTATTTGTTTTCAGACAGACAATGTCACAACTATGGCGTATGTCAATCATCAGGGTGGGACTCAGTCCTCAGGCTATGAAAGAAGTATCCCGGATACTTGTTTGGGCAGAATCCAGCTCCTGTCTAATTTCTGCGGTCCATATCCCAGGTATAGACATTTGGGAAGCGGATTATCTCAGTCGTCAAACTTTACATCCGGGAGAGTGGTCCCTTCACCCAGATGTGTTTTTTTCAAATTGTTCATATTTGGGGGCTTCCAGAAATAGATCTGATGGCATCTCATCTAAACAAGAAACTTCCCAGGTACCTGTCCAGGTCCAGGGATCCTCAGGTGGAAGCAGTGGATGCATTGACACTTCCTATGAGTTATCAACCTGCCTATATTTTTCCGCCTCTAGTTCTTCTTCCAAGAGTGATTTCCAAGATCATCATGGAGCAATCATTTGTGCTGCTGGTGGCTCCAGCATGGGCTCACAGGTTTTGGTATGCGTATCTTGTTCGGATGTCCAGTTGCCAACCATGACCACTTCCACTAAGGCCAGACCTTCTATCTCAAAGTCCGTTTTTCCATCAGAATCTCAAATCATTAAATTTGAAGGTATGGAAATTGAACGCTTAGTGCTTAGTCATAGAGGTTTCTCTGACTCAGTGATTAATACTATGTTGCAGGCTTGTAAATCTGTTTCTAGAAAGATTTATTATCAAGTTTGGAAGACTTACATTTCATGGTGTTCTTTTAGAATTCCTAGAATTTTACAGTTTCTTCAGGATGGTTTGGATAAGGGTTTGTCTGCAAGTTCCTTGAAAGGACAAATCTCTGCTCTTTCTGTTTTATTCCACAGAAAAATTGCTAAACTCCCTGATATTCATTGTTTTGTACAGGCTTTGGTTCGTATCAAGCCTGTCATTAAATCAATCTCTCCTCCTTAGAGTCTTAATTTGGTTTTGAAGGCTTTACAGGCTCCTCCGTTTGAGCCTATGCATTCTTTAGACATTTAATTGCTTTCTTGTAAAGTGTTGTTTCTTTTTGGCCATCTCTTCTGCTAGAAGAGTTTTTGAATTATCTGCTCTTTCTTGGGAGTCTTCTTTTCTGATTTTTCATCAGGATAAAGCAGTTTTGCGGACTTCATTTAAATTCTTACCTAAAGTTGTAGGGAAATTGTTGTCCCTTCTTTGTGTCCCCATCCTAAGAATTCTTTGGAAAGATCTTTACATTCTTTGGATGTGGTGAGAGCTTTGAAATATTATGTTGAAGCTACTAAAGTTTTCAGGAAGACTTCTAGTCTATTTGTTGTCTTTTCTGGTTCTAGGAATGGTCAGAAGGCTTCTGCCATTTCTTTGGCATCTTGGTTAAAGCTTTTGATGCATCATGCTTATTTGGAGTCTGGTAAATCCCCGCCTCAGAGGATTACAGCTCATTCTACTAGGTCAGTTTCCACTTCCTGGGCTTTTAAGAATGAAGCTTCTGTTGATCAGATTTGCAAAGCAGCAACTTGGTGGTCTTTGCATACATTTACTAAATTCTACCATTTTGATGTTTTTTCTTCTTCAGAAGCAGTTTTTGGTAGAAAAGTTCTTCAGGCAGCTGTTTCAGTTTGATTCTTCTGCTTATAATTTCATTTTTTTTCTTTTCCATTATAAGATTAAAACTTATGATTTGGGTTGTGGATTCATTTTTTTAAGCGAAATTGGCTGTCTTTATTTTTTATCCCTCCCTCTCTAGTGACTCTTGCGTGGAGTTCCACATCTTGGGTATTGCTATCCCATACGTCACTAGCTCATGGACGCTTGCCAATTACATGAAAGAAAACATAATTTATGTAAGAATTTACCTGATAAATTCATTTCTTTCATATTGGCAAGAATCCATGAGGCCCACCCTTTTTATGGTGGTTATGATTTTTTTGTATAAAGCACAATTATTCCAATTCCTTTGTTTATGCTTTTTTACTCCTTTCTTTATCACCCCACTTCTTGGCGATTCGTTAAACTGAATTGTGGGTGTGGTGAGGGGTGTATTTGTAGGCATTTTGAGGTTTGGGAAACGTTGCCCCTCCTGGTAGGATTGTATATCCCATACATCACTAGCTCATGGACTCTTGCCAATATGAAAGAAATGAATTTATCAGGTAAATTCTTACATAAATTATGTTATATTACTGTACGAGTTATAGGCAAATGTGAAAAAATGCTTTTTCTTTCATGTAAGTGGGAAGAGTCCATGAGCTAGTGACGTATGGGATATACATTCCTACCAGGAGGGGGTAAAGTTTACCAAACCTCAAAATGCCTATAAATACACCTCCCACCACACACATACTGTACATCAGTTTTACAAGCTTTGCCTCCCTGTGGAGGTGTTGAAGCAAGATGTGCTTGATTTTCCTCTTTGAAAGGCGCTTCTAAGCATTTTGGGAGTATTGCCTGTTGAATTTAGTGGTTTCACCCATGGGAAATCCTTTCAAAGGCTCTCTGTAATCGGTCGCAGGGATTCATTCCTTGTCTCCCTTTTCAGATCGACGTTATACTCCTATACCATTACCTCTGCTGATTTTTTTCAGTACTGCTTTGGCTGTCTGCTATATGTGGATGGGTGTCTTCTGGTAAGTATGTATCATTTTTTAAGACACTCTCAGCTATGTTTGGCGCTTTATGTTATAAAGTTTTAAATATATGTATTTGCTTATATTTGCGAAGAGTCAAGTCTATGTATATTTCCCTTTTCTGAAGACTATGAGTTTCAGTATGGAATTTGTTTGGGAAGATTATTTATAATTTTTGCTTACCTGGGGTTCCAGATTCTTTCAAATTTGACCAATATTTATGGCGTAATATTTGGTGTAAAATTTTTTTTTGCTGCGAAATTGTGTCTAAGGTGACGTAATTTTCGTCATTTCCTGCAGCTTTGTGGATGCGAGTTTGGGCGCGAAGTCGCACTTATTATGACGCGAGTTGCGTCATTTCCTGATGTTGGCTTTGGAGCCAAAAAATTTGTAACTTCCTTTTTGCGTCATGCGTCATACTTGCCGCTAAAAAAACGTTTTTGGATATTACCCCTCTTCCTTTAATGCTTCTGGTTCTCTTTATATTAAGAGATTTGATGCTTATTTTTTGCATCTTACTTTAGCATAAGCATTTTTTCTCATTCCTGAAACTGCTGTATGAGGATATTTTGTTTAAATGCTTTTTTATTTCTTTTTACATTTTACAAGATGTCTTAATCTGATCCTGTCTCTGATGTTGCTGTAGAAACCATGCTGCCTGAACACAGTTCTACCAAAGCTAAGTGTGTCTGTTGTAAATAAACTGATGTTATTTCTTCAGCCCAATTTATGTGGCATCTGTCATGATAAGCTTTTGCATGCTGATAATGTTTCTATTAGTACTAATACATGGTCTGTTGTTACTTCAACATCTAAAGTACCTGATATTCCTGCAGATGTAAAGAATTATATTGCTGCAGCTATAGATAAGGCTATGTCTGCTATTCCACCTTCAAATAAACTAAAAAAAGGTCTTTTAAAACTTCTCATAAATCTGGCTATATTCTTAGACCTTTCTATGGCTGATGTGGCTGCTTCTTCAACTTTTTAGTTGGATAGTGTAACCCAGCAGGTAGAAGATCTTCTGCATCAACATGCTAATCATTTCATTTATGATGCTATATTTGACATTATTAAAATCATTGTTAAATTTATGTCTATAGCTATTTTAGCCAGAAGAGCTTTATGGCTTAAATCTTGGAATGCTGACATGGTGTCTAAATCTAGATTACTATCTCTATCTTTCCATGGTAAGAATTTATTTGGTTCTCAATTGGATTCCATTATTACCACTATTACTGGAGGGAAGGGAGTTTTTTTACCTCAAGATAAAAAATCTAAGGGTAAATTTAAGACTCCTAAACATTTTCGTTCCTTTCGTCAAAATATGGAACAAAAACCTACTCCTTCCCCTAAGGCCTCTGGTTCCAATTGGAGACCATCTTCAAATTGGAATAAAACCAAGCCTTATAAAAGACCAAATCCAGCCCCCAAGACTGCATGAAGGTGCTGCCCTCAATCCAGTTCAGCTGGTGGGGGGCAGATTTAAAATTGTTTTCACAAAATTTGGTCAGGTTCTGTTTAGAATCAGTGGATTCAGAATATTGTGTCTCAAGGGTATCAAATAGGTTTCAGAATAAGGCCTCCCGTGGGAAGATTCTTTCTATCTCATGTTCCAACAAATCCTGTGAAAGCTCAGACTTTTCTGAAATGTGTTTCAGATCTAGAGCTTTCAGGGGTAATTATTCCAGTTCCTCTACAGGAACAGGGTTTGAGGTTTTATTCAAATCTATTCATTGTCCCAGAGAAAGAGAATTTTTTTTAATTTTTTTATTAAGGACAAAAAACATACAATGATTATATATATAAACATAGTACAAAATAGTTTCAAACATCATTAATAAGAGTAAATATGTTGGAATAGTGTCCTCTTTTTCTTTCCCCCAATTTGATGCAGTAGGTCGCTCTTGGACCTTTCCAAGTGTTTTTGGTAAAGTCCAGGGGATATTATGAACCAAAACAAAGGAAATCAGCATCCTACTAATATGGGAACATTGCAGATGTGGCATAAACATATGTAATCTTGATGCTGAGACCAGAGCTAAACACAATATATAAACAATACACATCGACACAAACCAATAAACATAGGAACAATTGTAATATATAATAGTACAACTCTCTATTTAAAAAGAGATAATAATGCTTAATCACATTAATGTTGATTAATCTACAGACTCAGTCTAAGGGCCTTTGCTGAGTTACCCCATCTACATCAGAAGCTAACAGGAAAAGGGCGATTGGCTATAGGTAGGTAACTATGCTGGTAGGTGAAATATAGTTCTCAGGGTGACATTAATGACAGGTGCAGTGCACTGTGAATGCTGTGTCCGTCCCATGATCCCGGCCGTAGACCACTAGACAAGACACCCCCTTGAATTCTCCCCGCCATCTATTTTGGCTAACCCTAGATTCTGGTGGCCCACCTTCTGTATATTTAGAGTGGTGTTCTGCCCAAGGGTCCCCCCTAACCCCCAGGGCTCACATCTATCTGTCAAATACCAAAGAAAATGAGGGCTCTTTCTTATATGACTATATATACATACTAGGGTATATCTTCAACCAATTTAATTTCTTACGTTTTAAGCACATTAATGAAAGTAGTACTTTTCTCCACCCTTCTATTGTGTATAATGAACTACAGCGAGTCTGTGTGTAGAGGGTTTAAAATAAGCAATAGATAATAAAATATTAAAACATTGCCCCACAAACAGCCCCTTATCCCCATGTGCATATGT
This sequence comes from Bombina bombina, assembly GCF_027579735.1. Lineage (NCBI taxonomy): Eukaryota > Metazoa > Chordata > Amphibia > Anura > Bombinatoridae > Bombina > Bombina bombina. The sequence continues at coordinate 1,152,341,147 of NC_069501.1, read as the reverse complement.
GTCAACTTTCCCAGACAGGACAAACTTATATACTAAAACTCTGTCAGGGCTAAAGTACTCAACAAAGACCAAATAATCTGTGGTACGCTGCATAGCATCCGCTAGGCAACGGCAAACACCCGTGGTGAAAGTCCCATTTTAGTGTCGAACCTGGCTCGGTCAAATATGAGCTGAGTCATTAGCTGATCTGTTTTACGGAGACCATTTCTACCCAGGAGAATGTCTGAAAGAGCACTAAGGCTCAACACCTCAGATGTCGCTGTCTCCCAGGAGCTCCCCCCAGGACTCCAAGGCAGTTCCGTCATTTCCATTTTAAGTCCGTTCTTACTTGGCAGACTTACTTTCTCCTGGTTATAACCATAAGTATCTTTTGTGTCTCCTGTGTAGCTTTTTCTGCTGTGTCTCATTACTTCTCTTTTTCCCAGCGCCATCTTTGTTTGATAGTTGCGCAATTGCAGTGTCGCTTCCTGAGCTGGGGAAGTAAGTGTCGTGCTCGGGCTATCTTTCAACCCGGTCTGTTCCTCCAATATGGGCAGAGATAGTGGGATGTTATCCTGCTGCAGGGGCTCTCCGTTTGTCTGTATGCTGGTGACAACAACCCCCATGGGCTCTGTATGTGATACGGATCCTTGTTCCATGGTTTGCTGTGGAAAGTGCGCTGGGTCTGTAACTTTAGGTAGCCTAGCTATAAGAAGTTGTAGCTCACCCTCAGACAGCGCCTTCTCCAAAAGAGGTTGAAAGAGATCTTCCAGCCTGGCGAGAATCTTGTCCCATCTGTCTAGAAGAGGTTTACCTCGCTCTGCAGCTGTGGAGTTCAACATCTCAATTTTTATCGTGCTGTGTAATAGATTGTTATCAGCGATATTGAGGAGAGTTGCTAGCAATCCGGTGTGTCGATATTATTCAAAAGTGTAAACAGCTCTGGCCATACGCCCCAGGAAAGTCCGGGGCGGAGGCGCTGCCTGTAAATGTGCCGTCACTACAGGCCTCAATTGTCCTTTTCAAACCCTGGGATCATAAATACAGCAGTCTTAAAATGTATATCATAGATTGTCTTGTATGTACACGAAACCAGTCGTGTGGGTCCTCTTTGCTGTGAATAATAAGCTATAATCGACAAATTATAAGCTCTTCACCCGGAGCTCTAGAAATATGCGACCGTTCAGAGTCGCTACTTGGACACGCCCCTACTCTGCCTTTTTATGTCCACAATAGACTTGCAGGATGCTTATCTTCATATTCCAATTCATCCAGACCACTATCGTTTTCTGAGATTCTCTTTTCTAGACAAGCATTACCAGTTTGTCGCTCTTCCATTTGACCTAGCGACAGCTCCAAGAATCTTTTTGAAAGTCCTCGGTGCCCTTCTATCTGTAACCAGAGAGCAGGGTATTGCAGTGTTTCCTTATTTGGACGATATCTTGGTACTAGCTCAGTCTTTTCATTTAGCAGACTCTAACATGAAACAACTAGTGTGGTTTCTTCAAAGACATAATTGGAGTATCAATTTACAAAAGAGTTTCTTGATTCCTCAAACAAAGATTACCTTTTTAGGTTTCTAAATAGATTCAGTGTCCATGAGTCTGTCTTTAACAGACAAGAGGTGAATGAAATTGGTTTTAGCTTGTCTAAACCTTCAGTCTCGATCATTCCCTTCAGTGGCTATGTGCATGGAAGTTTTAGGTCTTATGACTGCAGCATTGGACGCGATGCTCGTTTTCATATGAGACCTCTGCAGCTTTGCATGCTGAATCAATGGTGTAGGGATTATACTCGGATATGACAATTGATATACTTAAATCCCAACATTCAACTCTTTCTGTCTTGGTGGTTGGACCATTAGTCCTTCCTGGACTGTGATCTCAACAGATGCAAGTCTTACAGGTTGGGGAGCTGTCTGGGGGTCTCTGACAGCACAAGGGGTTTGGAAACCTCAAGAGGCGAGGTTACTAATCACATTTTAGAACTCTGTGCTATCTTCAGAGCTCTTCAGGCTTGGCCTCTATTAAAGAGAACTTTTCATTTGCTTTCAGACATACAATATCACAACAGTGGCATATGTCAATCATCAGGGAGGGACTCGCAGTTCTTTAGCAATGAAGGAAGTATCTCGGATACTTTTTTGGGTGGAGTCCAACTCTTGTCTAATTTCTGTGATTCATATTCCAGGTGTAGACCATAGGGAAGCGGATTATCTTAGTCGTCAGACTTTGCATCCAGGAAAGTGGTTTCTCCGCCCAGATGTGTTTCATCAGATTGTACAGATGGGGGGTCTTCCAGAAATAGATCTGATGGCTTCTCGTTTAAACAATAAACTTCCCAGATATCTTTCCAGATCCAAGGATCCTTAGGCAGAGATGGTGGATGCTTTAGCAGTTCCTTGGTTCTACCAACCTGCTTACATTTTTCCACCTCCAGTTCTTCTCCCAAGGGTGATTTCCAAGATCATAATGGAACAATCTCATGTGTTTCTGATAGCACCTGCATGGCCTCACTGGTTCTGGTATGCAGATCTTGTCCAGATGTCCAGTTGCCAGCCTTGACCACTTCCTTTAAGGCCAGACCTTCTGTCTCAAGGGCCGTTTTTCCATCAGGATCTCAAATCTCTAAATTTGAAGGTATGGAAATTGAACGCTTAGTTCTTAGTCATAGAGGTTTGTCTGACTCAGTAATTGACACTATGTTACAGGCTCATAAGTCTGTTTCGGGGAAGATTTATTATCGGGTTTGGAAAACCTATATTTCATGGTTCTCCTCTCATAAATTTTTTTGGCATTCTTTTAGAATTCCTCGGATTTTACAGTTTCTTCAGAATGGTTTGGATAAGGGTTTGTCTGCAAATACTTTGAAGGGTCAAATCTCTGCTCTTTCTGTCTTATTTCATAGAAAGATTGCTAAACTGATATTCACAGTTTTGTTCAGGCTTTGGTTCGTATCAAACCTGTTATTAAGTCAATTTCTCCTCTTTGGAGTCTTTTCTGCAGGCTCCTCATTTTGAGCCTATGCATTCTTTGAATATTAAACTACTTTCTTTAAAAGTGTTATTTCTTTCGGCTATCTCTTTTGCTAGAAGATTTTCTGAATTGTCGCCTCTCTCTTGTGAGTCTCCTTATCTGATATTTCATCAAGATAAAGCGGTTTTACGGACTTTGTTTCCATTTTTGCCTAAAGTTGTGAATTCAAACAACATTATTAGGGAAATTGTTGTTCCTTCTTTGTGTCCTAATCCTAAGAATTCTCTTGAAAGATCTCTACATTCTTTCTATGTGGTAAGAGCTTTAAAATACTATGTTGAAGCTACTAAGGATTTCAGAAAGTCTTCTAGTCTATTTGTTATTTTCTCTGGTTCCAGGAAAGGTCAGAAAGCCTCTGCCATTTCTTAGGCATCTTGGGAAACTTTACCCAGATGTGCTGTCCAAGCTTTTCTGAAGAAGCATAAAAAGACCATAGATGCAGTAGTCGGCCAAATAAACTTGCAGCAAAGGAACAATCCATCATACTTACTTCCCTTTGCAGTCAGACGATGTCCAGCAATGACATCAGCTCAGAATCAACAGAAACCAGTGGGACCCTGGTACACCCATCTACTGTCCAGAGAAGTCTTGTCTTGATCAGAAGTGATCTTCATGGAAGACTTGAGGCCAACGACCCAAAGCTCTGTCATGGAAAGAAAGCCAAAAGACTTAACTATGCATGAAAACACAGGAAATGAGGTGTAGGAGATTGGCAGCAGGTGCTCTGGACTGAGGAGTCAACATTTTAAACATTTGACTGTAGCAGAAGGCAGTTTGTTTGCCATAGGGCTGGAGAGCAGTACAAGAATGAGTGTCTGCAGACAAAAGTAAAGCATGGTGATGACAGATACGCCCCTGAGTGTCCCTTGATGTTTATCATGCTGTGCAATATTACCCACACGTGTTTGTCTAACTCAACATGGGCTTGGTGAGACCATTGAGAACCCTTAAGTACGGGGAGCCCAGCCGTCTTTTGCATAGTCTTATAACTCAATGCTCTGACAAAATGCAGACGGACATTTGGCAGGGGGACAGAATGCCGAAGCATGTTCCGATTTCGGCCGAGGGCAGATACGCTCCAGAGTGCTCTGTTCTAATCAGAGCCTTGTGCGCCACAACTGCCTCTGGGAACGTTACCATGGGTCCCAGCCCGCACATCTTGTAATTCTCTGTCTGGGAAATTATCTATCTATCGAATCTATCTTTTTATCTATCTATCAAATTTATCTACCTATCGAATCTATCAAATGTATCTATCGCATCTATTAATCTATCAAATCTATCTATCTTGTGGCTGGACTGTTATCTGACAGCGAAATGTCCGTCGGCTAAAAGTCCGGCCACAAATAATTTTTTAATATGGGGCTCCTCAAATAAACTTTCGCTTTGTATCAGTTAAACACTTTGTTTTTGTGCATTAAGGACAGTAAAATTGTTATCCTTTAAATATAAATTGTGAGGCTTTGTCTAATTTTATTTGCTAAGCTCTGTTTTATTTTGACTGTTTTAGCCCTTTTAATAATAAACAGTTTGTTGGTGTTTGTATTTTAACATATAGCTTCACTATATCCGTTATTTTATTCACAATAATGTGAGAAGTAATAGATACGCTGTATATATTAACCTTATTATAGGAATATTTTATCTATTTTTGTAATTATTATTGTGTTTGTTTATTTTATGGAGATTTACAGTACTTTTAGGTCACCAAGGAGCTACAGTAAATCGCCATACTCTCTTTAGATGACAGCATAAGGTTTGATGGTTTAGAGTTGTTATGGACCTGGCCATGCTCCCTTGATCCTTATTGCTAGTTGTGGGGTTTTAAGCTTATATTCAACCATTATTACAGTCATCTTCTCTTTTTATATGTCTGCAATATGATAAATATGAAATGTTTAATGTAGTGTATTTATGGAAGTTCAGCATGGTGGAGGTTCAATAGTTGTGCTGCTTTTCTGCAAATAGTTGGGGATTTGATCAGAATTTATTGTCTCCTCAATGCTGAGAAAAACAGACAGATACTTATCCATCATGCAATACCATCACAGAGGCATTTGATGGACCCCAAATTTATTCTAAAGCATTACAATAACCCCTAAACATACAGCCAAAGCCATTAAGAACTATCTTCAGTGTTAAGAACAAGGAGTCCTGGAAGGGATGGTATGGCCCCCACAGAGCCCTGATCTCAGCATCATCGACATAGACTGTCTGGAATTACATGAAGAGACAGAAAAAACTGAGGCTGCCTTAATCCACAGAAGAACTGTGGTTAGTTCTCCAAAATGTTATAGTGAAACTACCTGCCGATTTCCTTAAAAACTGTGGGCAGGTGTACCTATAAGGATTGATGCTTTGAAGTAGAAACACCAAATATTGATTTGATTTACATTTTCTTCTGTTAACTCACTTTGCCTTTTGCTTATTGGTAAAAAATAAACCATGTTTCTGTTTTTTAAAGATTTCTTAATGTACAGATTTTTTTTTTCACCTGCCTATTACTTTTGCACAGTAGTGTGCAAGCTGGGAATAACCATTTTAAATGCATCAGGAAGAATTGATGTCATTGTTTTGTTTCATACAGGGGGTGAGAGTCCTCCATCCATTATTCCTGGGAAATTCTCTTCTCTACCACTAGGAGGAGACAAAGCTTCCCAAACCCCAAGAGCCATATAAAACCTCTCCCACCTCACATATACCTCAGTCTTTACTTTGCCTCCGCTGGAGGTGGTTGAAGTATGAAGACAATTGATTCTTCAGAGAGAGGGGTTTTCAGTTTCTATTAAGGCCCGGTTTCCCCTCAGAGTACAGTGCTCGTTAGAGGGATGTATATGGGGTATGGTTTGGGATTCCCTTTTCACCTCATGGGAAACTTTTCTTAAACCTTCTATAATTGGTAGAAGGGACTTGTCTTTTGCCTCCCTCTATAGATCTACAATATATTTCAGCACTGGTTTGGCTGTCTGCTGCTTATTTGCTGGTTTATTGGTAAGTATCATTTATTAACATTTATACACTCTATCGCTATGTAATGGCCACTTTCTTGTTGAGATATATATATATATATATATATATATATTTTCTAATATATACTGTACAGAATCCTTTACATTATTCCCCTTGCGGTTATGCGTGCGCCAGCTTTTGGCGCTCTTAGTTTTAATTTTGCGCATCGGCCTTTGCGTCTGGGTTGCGTATGTTGGGTTAGCGCACGTCTCTTTAGTCTTATACTATACTTATTATACGTCTGGTTAGCACACATTCGTCCTTGGTGATGTACACAGGTTTTGGTGCGCTAAATCCCTTATAGCTGTCAGTTATTTTTTGTGTGTGTTTCTTCATACTGATGCTCATTGGATGTGATGCTAATGTATCCTGCTTTGTTTTGCAGTTCGGCTTAGCGCGCATTGTATGTGTGAGTTTATTTAAAAAGCTACTTAGGAGGGGGTAAGTGATTTCCATTCCTCAAGAACTTTTTAAGGGGGTTGTAGTGTTTATTGCATTGCTTTGTCAAATGCTATAATGGAGCTGTCTGGTTTTGTCCTTAAATCTACTCTAGAAACTCTAGAGTCCCCTGAACACCTTTCTACCATTAGATGTGCTTATTGTAAAAAAGCTGAGGTACCTTCTCCAGCTCATTTATGTGACTCATGTTTAGATTTGTTAATGCAATCTGACAAACCTAATGCTGTTTCTTAGGGTATTAATGCACCTTCTGTTTGTTCATTACAGGAGAATATCAATAATGTTTTTAAGACTGTTGTTAATCTCCCTGAGATTTTCCCTATTTACTGATGCTGTCTCTGACATGATTTCTAGGGAATGGTCTAAGCCAGGTAATTCATTTACTCCTCCTGCAAGGTTTTAAGAAGTTATATCCTTTACCTGCTGCTAATGTTGATTTGTGGGAAACTGTTCCCAAGGTTGATGGGGCCATTTCCACTCTGGCTAAACATCTATTCATAGAAGTTCCTTTTTACAAGCAGGGTTTTCTCTTGTAAGGTGTATCCATTCCACGGATCATCCATTACTTGTGGGATATTCTCCTTCCCAACAGGAAGTTGCAAGAGGATCACCCACAGCAGAGCTGCTATATAGCTCCTCCCCTAACTGCCATATCCAGTCATTCTCTTGCAACTCTCAACATAGCTGGAGGTAGTAAGAGGAAAGTGGTGTAATATAGTAAGTTTTTTCTTCAATCAAAAGTTTATTGTTTTTAAATGGTACCGGAGTTGTACTATTTTATTTCAGGCAGCATTTAGAAGAAGAATCTGACTGCGTTTTTCTATGATCTTAGCAGAAGTAACTAAGATCCACTGCTGTTCTCACATATGTCTGAGGAGTGAGGTAACTTCAGAGGGAGAATGTATGTGCAGTTTTAAGTTTTTCCAGGGATGGAATTGCTAGAAAATGCTGCTGATACCGAATTAATGTAAGTTAAGCCTAAATACAGTGATTTAATAGCGACTAGTATCAAGCTTGCTATCAGAGGTATATACTCTGATTAATGTGCAATATAAAATGTTTGCTGGCATGTTTAATTGTTTTTATATATGCTTTGGTGATAAAACTTATTGGGGCCTAGTTTTTTCCACATGGCTGGCTTGATTTTTGCCTAGAAACAGTTTCCTGAGGCTTTCCACTGTTGTAATATGAGTGGGAGGGGCCTATTTTAGCGCTTTTTTGCACAGTTAAAATTACAGACAGAGACATTCAGCTTCCCTCAGCAGTCCCCTGCATGCTATAGGACATCTCTGAAGGGCTCAAAAGGCTTCAAAAGTCGTGTATTGAGGAAGGTAAAGCCACAGTGGAGCTGTGGCAGTTATTGTGACTGTTTAAAAACGTATTTTTCGTTTTGTTAATCCGTTTTTTTTATTAAGGGGTTAATCATCCATTTGCAAGTGGGTGCAATGCTCTGCTAACTTGTTACATACACTGTAAACATTTCGTTAGTTTAACTGCCTTTTTTCACTGTTATTTCAAATTTTGGCAAAATTTGTTTCTCTTAAAGGCACAGTAACGTTTTTTTTATATTGCTTGTTAACTTGTTTTAAAGTGTTTTCCAAGCTTGCTAGTCTCATTGCTAGTCTGTATAAACATGTCTGACATAGAGGAAACTCCTTGTTCATTATGTTTAAAAGCCATGGTGGAACCCATAGGAGAATGTGTACTAAATGTATTGATTTCACTTTAAACAATAAAGATCAGCTGTTATCTTTAAAAGAATTATCACCAGAGGATTCTGACGAGGGGGAAGTTATGCCGACTAACTCTCCCCACGTGTCGGACCCTTTGACTCCCGCTCAAGGGACTCACGCCAAAATGGCGCCAAGTACATCAAAGACGCCCATAACGATTACTTTGCAGGACATGGCGGCAATCATGGATAATACCCTGTCAGCGGTATTAGCCAGACTGCCTGAATTTAGAGGAAAGCGCGATAGCTCTGGGGTTAGACGTAATACAGAGCGCGCAGATGCTTTAAGGCCCATGTCTGATACTGCGTCACAATATGCAGAAGCTGAGGAAGGAGAGCTTCAGTCTGTGGGTGACATTTCTGATTCGGCGAAACCTGATTCAGATATTTCTACTTTTAAATTTAAGCTTGAGAACCTCCGTGTATTATTTAGGGAGGTATTAGCTGCTCTGAATGACTGTGACACAATTGCAGTGCCAGAGAAATTGTGTAGACTGGATAAATACTATGCAGTGCCGGTGTGTACTGATGTTTTTCTAATACCTAAAAGGATTACAGAAATTATTAATAAGGAGTGGGATAGACCCGGTGTGCCGTTTTCCCCCCCCCCCCTCCTATTTTTAGAAAAATGTTTCCAATAGACGCCACCACACGGGACTTATGGCAGACGGTCCCTAAGGTGGAGGGAGCAGTTTCTACTTTAGCAAAGCGTACCACTATCCCTGTCGAGGACAGTTGTGATTTTTCAGATCCAATGGATAAAAAATTAGAAGGTTACCTTAAGAAAATGTTTATTCAACAAGGTTTTATCCTGCAGCCCCTTGCATGCATTGCGCCTGTCACTGCTGCTGCGGCGTTCTGGTTTGAGTCTCAGACAGCTACTCCATTGACTGAAATACTTGACAAGCTTAGAACACTTAAGCTACCTAATTCTTTTGTTTCTGATGCCATTGTTCATTTGACTAAACTAACGGCTAAGAATTCTGGATTCGACATCCAGGCGCGTAGGGCGCTATGGCTTAAATCTTGGTCAGCTGACGTGACTTCAAAGTCTAAATTACTTAACATTCCCTTCAAGGGGCAGACCCTATTCGGGCCTGGTTTGAAGGAAATTATTGCTGACATTACTGGAGGTAAGGGTCATACCCTTCCTCAAGACAGGGCCAAATCAAGGGCCAAACAGTCTAATTTTCGTGCCTTTCGAAACTTCAAGGCAGGTGCAGCATCAACTTCCTCTGCTACAGGACAAGAGGGAACTTTTGCTCAATCCAAGCCGGGTTGGAAACCTAAGCAGGCCAGAAAGCCTGCTGCTGCCTCTAAGACAGCATGAAGGAACGGCCCCCTATCCGGTAACGGATCTAGTAGGGGGCAGACTTTCTCTCTTCGCCCAGGCGTGGGCAAGAGATGTTCAGGATCCCTGGGCGTTGGAGATCATATCTCAGGGATATCTTCTGGACTTCAAAGCTTCCCCTCCTCAAGGGAGATTTCACCTTTCGAGATTATCTGTAAACCAGATAAAGAAAGAGGCATGTGTGCAAGACCTCCTAGTTATGGGAGTGATCTGTCCAGTTCCGCAGTCGGAACAGGGACAGGGTTTTTATTCAAATCTGTTTGTGGTTCCCAAAAAAGAGGGAACTTTCAGACCCATTTTGGATCTAAAGATCTTAAACAAATTCCTCAGAGTTCCATCGTTCAAAATGGAAACTATTCGGACCATACTACCTATGATCCAGGAGGGTCAGTACATGACCACAGTGGATTTGAAGGATGCTTACCTTCACATACCGATTCACAAAGATCATCATCGGTTCCTAAGGTTTGCCTTTCTGGACAGGCATTACCAATTTGTGGCTCTTCCCTTCGGGTTAGCTACAGCTCCAAGAATCTTTACAAAGGTTCTGGGATCACTTCTGGCGGTCCTAAGACCGCGAGGTATATCAGTGGCCCCTTATCTGGACGACATCCTGATACAGGCGTCAAGCTTTCAGATTGCCAAGTCACATACGGACATAGTTCTGGCATTTCTCAGGTCACATGGGTGGAAGGTGAACGAGGAAAAGAGTTCTCTATCCCCACTCACAAGAGTCTCCTTCCTAGGGTCTCTGATAGATTCTGTAAAAATGAAGATTTACCTGACAGAATCCAGGTTATCAAAGCTTCTAAAATCTTGCCGTGTTCTTCATTCTATTCTGCGCCCTTCGGTGGCTCAGTGTATGGAAGTAATCGGCTTGATGGTAGCGGCGATGGACTTAGTGCCATTTGCGCGCCTACATCTCGGACCGCTGCAACTATGCATGCTCAGTCAGTGGAATGGGGATTACACAGATTTGTCCCCTCTGCTAAATCTGGATCAAGAGACCAGAGATTCTCTTCTCTGGTGGCTATCTCGGGTCCATCTGTCTAAAGGTATGACCTTTCGCAGGCCAGATTGGACAATTGTAACAACAGATGCCAGCCTTCTAGGTTGGGGTGCAGTCTGGAATTCCCTGAAGGCTCAGGGATCGTGGACTCAGGAGGAGAAACTCCTCCCAATAAATATTTTGGAGTTAAGAGCAATATTCATTGCTCTTCTAGCTTGGCCTCAGTTAGCAACCCTGAGGTTCATCAGATTTCAGTCGGACAACATCACGACTGTGGCTTACATCAACCATTAAGGGGGAACCAGGAGTTCCCTAGCGATGTTAGAAGTCTCCAAGATAATTCGCTGGGCAGAGACTCGCTCTTGCCACCTATCAGCAATCCATATCCCAGGTGTAGAGAACTGGGAGGCGGATTTTCTAAGTCGTCAGACTTTTCATCCGGGGGAGTGGGAACTCCATCTGGAGGTGTTTGCTCAATTGGTTCATCGTTGGGGCAAACCAGAACTGGATCTCATAGCGTCTCGCCAGAACGCCAAGCTTCCTTGTTACGGATCCAGGTCCAGGGACCCAGAAGCGGCACTGATAGATGCTCTAGCAGCGCCTTGGTTCTTCAACCTGGCTTATGTGTTTCCACCGTTTCCTCTGCTCCCTCGACTGATTGCCAAAATCAAACAGGAGAGAGCATCAGTGATCTTGATAGCGCCTGCGTGGCCACGCAGGACCTGGTATGCAGACCTAGTGGACATGTCATCCTTTCCACCATGGACTCTGCCTCTGAGACAAGACCTTCTACTACAAGGTCCTTTCAATCATCCGAATCTAATTTCTCTGAGACTGACTGCATGGAGATTGAACGCTTGATTTTATCAAAGCGTGGCTTCTCCGAGTCAGTCATTGATACCCTTATACAGGCACGAAAGCCCGTCACCAGGAAAATCTACCATAAGATATGGCGTAAATACCTTTATTGGTGTGAATCCAAGAATTACTCATGGAGTAAGGTTAGGATTCCTAGGATATTGTCCTTTCTCCAAGAGGGTTTGGAAAAAGGATTATCAGCTAGATCTTTAAAGGGACAGATTTCTGCTCTGTCTATTCTTTTGCACAAGCATCTGGCAGAAGTTCCAGACGTTCAAGCTTTTTGTCAGGCTTTGGTTAGAATTAAGCCTGTGTTTAAACCTGTTGCTCCCCCATGGAGCTTAAACTTGGTTCTTCAAGGGGTTCCGTTTGAACCCCTTCATTCCATTGATATCAAACTTTTATCTTGGAAAGTTCTGTTTTTGATGGCTATTTCCTCGGCTCGGAGAGTCTCTGAGTTATCTGCTTTACAATGTGATTCTCCTTATCTGATTTTCCATTCAGATAGAGTAGTTCTGCGTACAAAACCTGGGTTTTTACCTAAGGTAGTTTCTAACAAGAATATCAATCAAGAGATTGTTGTTCCATCATTGTGTTCTAATCCTTCTTCAAAGAAGGAACGTCTTTTACATAATCTGGACGTGGTCCGTGCTTTAAAGTTTTACTTACAAGCTACTAAAGATTTTCGCCAAACATCTACACTGTTTGTTGTTTACTCTGGACAGAGGAGAGGTCAAAAAGCTTCGGCAACCTCTCTTTCTTTTTGGCTTCGGAGCGTAATACGCTTAGCCTATGAGACTGCTGGACAGCAGCTCCCTGAAAGGATTACAGCTCATTCTACTTGAGCTGTGGCTTCCACCTGGGCCTTTAAAAATGAGGCTTCTGTTGAACAGATTTGCAAGGCGGCGACTTGGTCTTCGCTTCATACCTTTTCAAAATTTTACAAATTTGATACTTTTGCTTCTTCGGAGGCTATTTTTGGGAGAAAGGTTCTACAGGCAGTGGTTCCTTCCATTTAAGCCTGCCTTGTCCCTCCCTTCATCCGTGTACTTTAGCTTTGGTATTGGTATCCCACAAATAATGGATGATCCGTGGACTGGATACATCTTACAAGAGAAAACATAATTTATGCTTACCTGATAAATTTATTTCTCTTGTGGTGTATCCAGTCCACGGCCCGCCCTGTCTTTTTAAGGCAGGTCTAAATTTTAATTTAAACTACAGTCACCACTGCACCCTATGGTTTCTCCTTTCTCGGCTTGTTTCGGTCGAATGACTGGATATGGCAGTTAGGGGAGGAGCTATATAGCAGCTCTGCTGTGGGTGATCCTCTTGCAACTTCCTGTTGGGAAGGAGAATATCCCACAAGTAATGGATGATCCGTGGACTGGATACACCACAAGAGAAATAAATTTATCAGGTAAGCATAAATTATGTTTTTGCTCAGACCAGCTATGTCTAATGCTGATGAGGCTGCTGCTTCAACTTAATGGTTGTCTAGTCTCTCAGAACAGTGTTCTGATGACTGTGCAAGTGAAAATCTTTTGGGTTTACTCAAAAGTGCCAATTCTTTTATTAGTGATTCTGTGTTTGATATTCTGAAGATTAATGTCAAAAGCTTTTCTTTGGCAGTTCATGCCAGGAGAGCCTTGTGGCTTGAATCCTGGTCTGCTTATATGGTGCCTAAATCCAGATTATTATCGCTTTCCTTTCAGGGTAAAAAGTTGTGTTTGCAGATTCAGATTCAGTTCCATTTGCTCGTTTTCACATGAGACCTCTTCAGCTTTGTATGCTTCATCAATCGTGATTGTACTCATCTGTCTCAAAATATATTTTCTCTTACTTGGTGTATTCAGTCCACGGATTCATCCTTACTTGTGGGATATTCTCAATCCCTACAGGAAGTGGCAAAGAGAGCACACAGCAAAGCTGTCCAGTCATTCTCTTTGCCGCTCTAACAAGTAGCATCTCCACGGGAGGGTAAAGAGTTTGTGGTGTTAGATTTGTAGTTTTTATTTCTTCAATCAAGAGTTTGTTATTTTAAAATAGTGCCGGTTTGTACTATTTACTCTGAGGCAGAAAGTGATGAAGATTTCTGCTGAGAGGAAAAAGATTTTAGCATGTTGTAACTAAAATCCATTGCTGTTCCCACACAGGACTGTTGAGTACCGGAGAACTTCAGTTGGGGGGAACAGTTTGCAGGCTTACCTGCTTAAGGTATGCTCAGTCATTTATTTCTAACAAGACCTGGTAATGCTAGAAGACTGACAGAAATCCCCATGAGGGAAGGTAAGCCATTTTCTGAAACGCAGTATAGAAGGATGGCTTCAGTTAAGGGCTTAAATACTGGTAGACACTGTGATGGGCTAAATCGATTATTTTATTAATGGAATCTTAGATTTATTTAAGTGTTTGAAACGTTGTAAACACTTTTTGGGGTTTTTATTTCGCCTGGCATATTATCAGACGCCTAGTCTGACTCAGGAAGGCCCCATAACTCTGGACTGAAGAGGGAGGGGGCCTCATTTTCTCGCCTCAGTTGCGCAGTTGATTTTCAAGACAGCTCATGCAGCTTCATGTGTAGAGTCCTGAGAGTGCAGGAGGACATCAAGGAGGCTTATATTTCTGCTACAAATAACCCTAAGGGAAGGTAGGGCCGCAGCAAAGACTGTGGCACCGTGCTGTAGTGTGTTAAACCGGTTGTTTACTGTAATTTGCGCCGGTTTGGTCAATAAGGGGTTAATTGATTTGAAAATGTGTGTGCAATCATTTCAAAGCATTAGGATCATGTGGTGAAAATTTCATAAAGATCGGATGTTTTTTGGTGATTTGGAAAAAAAAGTGTGTGCTTTTTATTATTTAAAGACACAGTAAAAAAGTGATTTTTTCTGTATTGTAGTGCTGTATAACTCTGTTAAACATGTCTGAGCCTTCAGATATACCTTGTTCTTTATGTTTAAAAGCCATAGCGGTACCCCCATTGCATTTATGTGTCAAGTGTGCTAAAACATCTAAGCATTTTAAAGACCATCCAGTGACAATTAAAAATGTAGCCCAAGATGATTCTTTAACAGAGGGTAATGAGGATAGTCCTTCTTCCTCTCCCCATGTGTCGACACCAGTTACGCCCGCGCAAGCGATGCCTAGTACCTCTAGCACATTGGCCCCTATTACTTTACAACAATTAGCAGCAGTAATGGATAATTCTCTTGCAGCATTTTTATCTAAACTGACAGTTTTTCCAAGAAAGCGTGATAGCTCAGTTTTAAATACAGAGGATGAGCAATCAGACGCTGTGGATAATTTATCTGTAGTACCCTCACAAAACTCAGAAATAGCAGTGAGGGAAGGTCTGTCTGGGGGAGAAATTTCAGATACAGGAAAAGTTTCTCAGCGGGCAGATTCAGATTCCTCAGCGTTTAAATTTAAGCTGGAACACCTCCGCGTACTGCTTAAGGAGGTTTTAGCTACGCTGGATGATTGTGACCCCATGGGGGTCCCAGAAAAATTGTGTAATATGGACAGGTTTTTAGAGGTCCCTGTTTACACTGAGGCATTTCCGATCCCAAAGAGGGTGGCGGATATTGTGACTAGGGAGTGGGAGAGACCAGGTGTACCCTTTGTTCCCCCCATCTTTAAGAAAATGTTCCCCATAAACGACCCCAGGCGGGACGAGTGGCAGACGGTCCCTAAGGTAGAGGGGGCTGTTTCAACACTTGCTAAGCGTACAACTATACCAATAGAGGACAGTTGTGCTTTCAAAGATCCTATGGATAAAAAAGTGGAAGGATTGCTGAAGAAAATTTTTGTTCAGCAAGGTTTTCTACTTCAACCAATTGCCTGCATAATTCCTGTAACTACTGCAGCGGCTTTTCGGTTCGAGGCCCTGGAGGAGTCGCTCCAGAGGGAGACTTCATACGATGAGGTCATTGATAGAATTCATGCTCTAAAGCTGGCTAATTCTTTTATCACTGATGCCGCTTTCCAGTTAGCTAAACTAGCGGCGAAAAACTCAGGTTTTGCCATCATGGCGCGAAGAGCGCTTTGGCTCAAATCATGGTTGGTGGATGTGTCGTCCAAAACAAAACTGTTAAATATTCCCTTCAAGGGGAAGACCCTTTTCGGCCCAGAGCTGAAAGAAATTATTTCAGATATCACTGGGGGCAAGGGTCATGCCCTTCCACAAGATAGGCCGTTTAAGGCCAAAAATAAGGCTAATTTTCGCTCCTTTCGCAACTTGTCACAAAGCAAGATAACGCTTCCCAGCCCAAAGCAACCTGGAAACCCTTGCAGGGCTGGAATAAGGGTAAAAAGGCCAAGAAGCCTGCTCCTGCTACCAAGACAGCATGAAGGAGTAGCCCCCGATCCGGGACCGGATCTAGTAGGGGGCAGACTTTATCTCTTTGCTCAGGCTTGGGCAAGAGATGTTCCGGATCCCTGGGCATTAGAAATAGTTGCTCAGGGGTACCTTCTAGAATTCTAGGATTCTCCCCCAAGGGGAAGATTCCACAGTTCTCGTTTGTCTTCAGACCAAACAAAGAAACAGGCGTTCTTACGCTGTGTAGAAGATCTCCTAAAGATGGGAGTAATACACCCAGTTCCAATTGCAGAACAAGGACTGGGCTTTTACTCAAACCTGTTCGTAGTTCCCAAAAAGGAGGGAACTTTCAGGCCAATCCTGGATCTAAAGATTCTAAACAAATTCCTCAGAGTTCCGTCTTTCAAGATGGAAACCATTCGGACAATCTTGCCAATGATCCAGGAAGGTCAATATATGACTACCGTGGATCTAAAGGATGCGTACCTACATATTCCTATCCGCAAAGATCACCATCAGTTCCTAAGGTTCGCCTTTCTGGACAAACATTACCAGTTCGTGGCCCTTCCTTTCGGTTTGGCCACCGCTCCCAGAATTTTCACAAAGGTTCTAGGGTCCCTTCTGGCGGTGCTAAGACCGCGGGGCATTGCAGTAGCACCTTACCTAGACGACATATTAATACAGGCGTCGTCTTTCCACAGAGCCAGGGCTCATACGGACATTGTTCTGGCCTTTCTAAGGTCTCACGGGTGGAAGGTGAACGTGGAAAAGAGTTCTCTGTCCCCGCTTACAAGGGTTCCCTTCCTGGGAACACTAATAGACTCGGTAGAAATGAAAATCTTTCTGACAGAGGTCAGGAAGTCCAAACTGTTGAACACCTGCCGAGTTCTTCATTCCATTCCTCGGCCTTCTGTGGCTCAGTGCATGGAGGTAATTGGTTTAATGGTGGCGGCAATGGACGTAGTCCCTTTTGCCCGAATTCATCTTAGACCACTGCAACTGTGCATGCTCAAGCAGTGGAATGGGGATTACGCAGATTTATCTCCTCAAATACAAATGGACCAGAAAACCAGAGACTCTCTTCTCTGGTGGTTGTCTCAAGATCACCTGTCTCAGGGAATGAGTTTCCACAGACCGGAGTGGATCATTGTCACGACCGATGCCAGTCTGTTAGGCTGGGGTGCGGTCTGGAACTCCCTGAAGGCTCAGGGTCTATGGTCTCAGGAAGAATCTCTTCTCCCGATAAACATTTTGGAGCTGAGAGCGATATTCAACATGCTCCAAGCATGGCCTCAACTAGCGGAGTCCAAATTCATCAGATTTCAGTCGGACAACATCACGACTGTAGCGTACATCAATCATCAGGGAGGAACAAAGAGTTCCCTTGCGATGAAGGAAGTAACCAAGATCATCAAGTGGGCGGAGGATCACTCCTGCCATCTATCTGCAATTCACATCCCAGGAGTAGTCAACTGGGAGGCGGATTATCTGAGTCGTCAGACTTTCCATTCGGGGGAGTGGGAACTCCACCCGGAGGTCTTTGCTCAGCTAACCCAGCTATGGGGCATTCCAGAATTGGATCTGATGGCGTCCCGTCAGAACAGCAAACTTCCCCTTTACGGATCCAGATCCAGGGATCCCAAGGCGGCATTGATAGATGCTTTAATAGCGCCTTGGTCATTCAGTCTAGCTTATGTCTTTCCACCGTTTCCTCTTCTCCCTCGGGTAATAGCCAGAATCAAACAGGAGAAGGCTTCGGTAATTCTGATAGCGCCTGCGTGGCCACGCAGGACTTGGTATGCAGACCTAGTGGACATGTCATCGGTCCCACCATGGAAACTGCCATCGAGGCAGGATCTTCTAATTCAAGGTCCTTTCAAGCATCCAAATCTAGTTTCTCTGCAACTGACTGCTTGGAGATTGAACGCTTAATCCTAGCTAAGCGTGGTTTTTCTGAATCGGTTATAGACACTCTGATACAGGCCAGAAAGCCTGTCACCAGGAAAATTTACCATAAGATATGGCGGAAATATCTTGGTTGGTGTGAATCCAAGGGTTACTCGTGGAGTAAGGTTAGGATTCCAAGGATACTGGCTTTTCTCCAAGGAGGATTGGAGAATGGTCTGTCAGCTAGTTCCTTAAAAGGACAGATATCTGCTCTGTCTATTCTGTTACATAAGCGCCTGGCAGCTATACCAGACGTTCAGGTGTTTGCACATGCCCTAGTTAGAATCAAGCCTGTTTACAAGCCTGTGGCTCCTCCTTGGAGTCTAAATTTAGTTCTTTCAGTTCTTCAAGGGGTTCCGTTTGAACCTTTACATTCCATAGATATTAAGTTATTATCTTGGAAGGTTTTGTTTTTAGTAGCCATTTCTTCTGCTCGAAGAGTTTCTGAATTGTCTGCTTTGCAGTGTGATTCACCCTATCTGGTGTTCCATGCAGATAAGGTTGTTTTGCGTACCAAACCTGGTTTTCTTCCAAAAGTGGTTTCTAATAAGAATATTAACCAGGAAATTATTGTTCCTTCTCTGTGTTCTAATCCAGTTTCTAGGTAGGAACGACTTTTACACAATCTTGACGTGGTTTGTGCTTTAAAGTTCTATTTAAAAGCAACTAAAGATTTCAGACAAACATCATCCTTGTTTGTCGTCTACTCTGGTAAGAGGAGAGGTCAGAAAGCGACTGCTACCTCTCTTTCCTTTTGGCTGAAAAGCATCATCAGATTGGCCTATGAGACTGCTGGACAGCAGCCTCCCGAACGAATTACAGCTCATTCCACCAGAGCTGTGGCTTCCACATGGGCTTTTAAGAATGAGGCTTCTGTTGAACAGATTTGTAAGGCAGCGACTTGGTCTTCACTGCATACATTCGCCAAATTTTACAAATTCGATACTTTTGCTTCTGCGGAGGCTATTTTTGGGAGAAAGGTTTTGCAAGCAGTGGTGCCTTCCGTTTAGGTTACCTGACTTGTTTTTCCTCCCTTCATCCGTGTCCTATTGCTTTGGTATTGGTATCCCACAAGTAAGGATGAATCCGTGAACTGAATACACCAAGTAAGAGAAAACAGAATTTATGCTTACCTGATAAATTTCTTTCTCTTACGGTGTATTCAGTCCACGGCCCGCCCTGACAATTAAGTCAGGTTCAAATTTAATTTAAAATAACTACAGTCACCACTGCACCCTATGGTTCTCCTTTTCTTTCATGTAATTAGCAAGAGTCCATGAGCTAGTGACGTATGGGATATACATTCCTACCAGGAGGGGCAAAGTTTCCCAAACCTCAAAATGCCTACAAATACACCCCTCACCACACCCACAAATCAGTTTTACAAACTTTGCCTCCTATGGAGGTGGTGAAGTAAGTTTGTGCTAGATTCTACGTTGATATGCGCTCCGCAGCAGGTTGGAGCCCGGTTTTCCTCTCAGCGTGCAGTGAATGTCAGAGGGATGTGAGGAGAGTATTGCCTATTTGAATGCAGTGATCTCCTTCTACGGGGTCTATTTCATAGGTTCTCTGTTATCGGTCGTAGAGATTCATCTCTTACCTCCCTTTTCAGATCGACGATATACTCTTATATATATACCATTACCTCTGCTGATTTTCGTTTCAGTACTGGTTTGGCTTTCTACAAACATGTAGATGAGTGTCCTGGGGTAAGTAAGTCTTATTTTCTGTGACACTCTAAGCTATGGTTGGGCACTTTTTTAATAAAGTTCTAAATATATGTATTCAAACATTTATTTGCCTTGACTCAGGATGTTCAACATTCCTTATTTTCAGACAGTCAGTTTCATATTTGGGATAATGCACTTGAATCAATTATTTTTCTTACCTTAAAAATTTGACTTTTTTCCCTGTGGGCTGTTAGGCTCGCGGGGGCTGAAAATGCTTCATTTTATTGCGTCATTTTTGGCGCGGATTTTTTTGGCGCAAAAAATCTTTCTGTTTCGCCGGAAGTTACGTCATTTTTTGACGTTCTTTTGCGGCAAAAATATCGGCGTTCCGGACGTGGCGTCATTTTGGCGCCAAAAGCATTTGGGCGCCAAATAATGTGGGCGTCTTATTTGGCGCTAAAAAAATATGGGCGTCACTTTTGTCTCCACATTATTTTAGTCTCATTTTTCTTTGCTTCTGGTTGCTAGAAGCTTGTTCCTTGGCATTTTTTCCCATTCCTGAAACTGTCATTTAAGGAATTTGATCAATTTTGCTTTACATGTTGTTTTTTCTCTTACATATTGCAAGATGTCTCACGTTGCATCTGAGTCAGAAGATACTTCAGGAAAATCGTTGTCTGGTGCTGGAACTACCAAAGCTAAGTGTATCTGCTGTAAACTTTTGGTAGCTGTTCCTCCAGCTGTTGTTTGTACTAATTGTCATGACAAACTTGTTAATGCAGATAATATTTCCTTTAGTAATGTACCATTACCTGTTGCAGTTCCATCAACATCTAATGTTCAGAATGTTCCTGATAACATAAGAGATTTTGTTTCTGAATCCATCAAGAAGGCTATGTCTGTTATTCCTCCTTCTAGTAAACATAAAAAATCTTTTAAAACTTCTCTTTATACAGATGAATTTTTAAATGAACATCATTCTGATTCTAATGACTCTTCTGGTTCAGAGGATTCTGTCTCAGAGGTTGATGCTGATAAATCTTCATATTTATTTAAAATGGAATTTATTCGTTCTTTACTTAAAGAAGTACTAATTGCTTTAGAAATTGAGGATTCTGGTCCTCTTGATACTAAATCTAAACGTTTAGATAAGGTCTTTAAATCTCCTGTGGTTATTCCAGAAGTTTTTCCTGTTCCTGGTGCTATTTCTGAAGTAATTTCCAGAGAATGGAATAATTTGGGTAATTCATTTACTCCTTCTAAATGTTTTAAGCAATTATATCCTGTGCCGTCTGACAGATTAGAATTTTGGGACAAAATCCCTAAAGTTGATGGGGCTATTTCTACCCTTGCTAAACGTACTACTATTCCTACTTCAGATGGTACTTCGTTTAAAGATCCTTTAGATAGGAAAATTGAATCCTTTCTAAGAAAAGCTTATCTGTGTTCAGGTAATCTTCTTAGACCTGCTATATCATTGGCTGATGTTGCTGCAGCTTCTACTTTTTGGTTGGAAACTTTAGCGCAACAAGTAACAGATCATGATTCTCATAATATTATTATTCTTCTTCAACATGCTAATAATTTTATCTGTGATGCCATTTTTGATATTATCAGAGTTGATGTCAGGTTTATGTCTCTAGCTATTTTAGCTAGAAGAGCTTTATGGCTTAAAACTTGGAATGCTGATATGTCTTCTAAATCGACTCTACTTTCCATTTCTTTCCAGGGTAACAAATTATTTGGTTCTCAGTTGGATTCTATTATCTCAACTGTTACTGGTGGGAAATGAACTTTTTTACCACAGGATAAAAAATCTAAGGGTAAAAACAGGGCTAATAATCGTTTTCGTTCCTTTCGTTTCAACAAAGAACAAAAACCTGATCCTTCATCCTCAGGAGCAGTTTCAGTTTGGAAACCATCTCCAGTCTGGAATAAATCCAAGCCTTCTAGAAAAGCAAAGCCAGCCTCTAAGTCCACATGAAGGTGCGGCCCTCATTCCAGCTCAGCTGGTAGGGGGCAGGTTACGTTTTTTCAAAGAAATTTGGATCAATTCTGTTCACAATCTTTGGATTCAGAACATTGTTTCAGAAGGGTACAGAATTGGTTTCAAGATAAGACCTCCTGCAAAGAGATTTTTTCTTTCCCGTGTCCCAGTAAATCCAGTAAAAGCTCAAGCATTTCTGAAATGTGTTTCAGATCTAGAGTTAGCTGGAGTAATTATGCCAGTTCCAGTTCTGGAACAGGGGCTGGGGTTTTATTCGAATCTCTTCATTGTACCAAAGAAGGAGAATTCCTTCAGACCAGTTCTGGATCTAAAAATATTGAATCGTTATGTAAGGATACCAACGTTCAAAATGGTAACTGTAAGGACTATCTTGCCTTTTGTTCAGCAAGGGCATTATATGTCCACAATAGATTTACAGGATGCATATCTGCATATTCTGATTCATCCAGATCATTATCAGTTCCTGAGATTCTCTTTTCTGGACAAGCATTACCAGTTTGTGGCTCTGCCGTTTGGCCTAGCTACAGCTCCAAGAATTTTTACAAAGGTTCTCGGTGCCCTTCTGTCTGTAATCAGAGAACAGGGTATTGTGGTATTTCCTTATTTGGACGATATCTTGGTACTTGCTCAGTCTTTACATTTAGCAGAATCTCATACAAATCGACTTGTGTTGTTTCTTCAAGATCATGGTTGGAGGATCAATTCACTAAAAAGTTAATTGATTCCTCAGACAAGGGTAACCTTTCTGGGTTTCCAGATAGATTCAGTGTCCATGACTCTGTCTTTGACAGACAAGAGACGTCTAAAATTGATTTCAGCTTGTCGAAACCTTCAGTCACAATCATTCCCTTCGGTAGCCTTATGCATGGAAATTCTAGGTCTTATGACTGCTGCATCGGACGCGATCCCCTTTGCTCGTTTTCACATGCGACCTCTTCAGCTCTGTATGCTGAACCAATGGTGCAGGGATTACACAAAGATATCTCAATTAATATCTTTAAAACCGATTGTACGACACTCTCTAACGTGGTGGACAGATCACCATCGTTTAATTCAGGGGGCTTCTTTTGTTCTTCCGACCTGGACTGTAATTTCAACATATGCAAGTCTTACAGGTTTGGGAGCTGTGTGGGGTTCTCTGACGGCACAAGGAGTTTGGGAATCTCAGGAGGTGAGATTACCGATCAATATTTTGGAACTCCGTGCAATTTTCAGAGCTCTTCAGTCTTGGCCTCTTCTGAAGAGAGAATCGTTCATTTGTTTTCAGACAGACAATGTCACAACTGTGGCATACATCAATCATCAAGGAGGGACTCACAGTCCTCTGGCTATGAAAGAAGTATCTCGAATTCTGGTTTGGGCGGAATCCAGCTCCTGTCTAATCTCTGCGGTTCATATCCCAGGTATAGACAATTGGGAAGCGGATTATCTCAGTCGCCAAACGTTGCATCCGGGCGAATGGTCTCTTCACCCAGAGGTATTTCTTCAGATTGTTCAAATGTGGGAGCTTCCAGAAATAGATCTGATGGCGTCTCATCTAAACAAGAAACTTCCCAGGTATCTGTCCAGATCCCGGGATCCTCAGGCAGAAGCAGTGGATGCATTATCACTTCCTTGGAAGTATCATCCTGCCTATATCTTTCCGCCTCTAGTTCTTCTTCCAAGAGTAATCTCCAAGATTCTGAAGGAATGCTCGTTTGTTCTGCTGGTAGCTCCGGCATGGCCTCACAGGTTTTGGTATGCGGATCTTGTCCGGATGGCCTCTTGCCATCCGTGGACTCTTCCGCTAAGACCAGACCTTCTGTCGCAAGGTCCTTTTTTCCATCAGGATCTCAAATCCTTAAATTTAAAGGTATGGAGATTGAACACTTGATTCTTGGTCAAAGAGGTTTCTCTGACTCTGTGATTAATACTATGTTACAGGCTCGTAAATCTGTATCTAGAGAGATATATTATAGAGTCTGGAAGACTTATATTTCTTGGTGTCTTTCTCATCATTTTTCTTGGCATTCTTTTAGAATTCCGAGAATTTTACAATTTCTTCAGGATGGTTTAGATAAAGGTTTATCCGCAAGTTCTTTGAAAGGACAAATCTCTGCTCTTTCTGTTCTTTTTCACAGAAAGATTGCTAATCTTCCTGATATTCATTGTTTTGTACAAGCTTTGGTTCGTATAAAACCTGTCATTAAGTCAATTTCTCCTCCTTGGAGTTTGAATTTGGTTCTGAGGGCTCTTCAAACTCCTCCGTTTGAACCTATGCATTCGCTGGATATTAAATTACTTTCTTGGAAAGTTTTGTTTCTTTTGGCCATCTCTTCTGCTAGAAGAGTTTCTGAATTATCTGCTCTTTCTTGTGAGTCTCCTTTTCTGATTTTTAATCAGGATAAGGCGGTGTTGCGAACTTCTTTTGAATTTTTACCTAAGGTTGTGAATTCCAACAACATTAGTAGAGAAATTGTGGTTCCTTCATTATGTCCTAATCCTAAGAATTCTAAGGAGAAATCGTTGCATTCTTTGGATGTTGTTAGAGCTTTGAAATATTATGTTGAAGCTACTAAGTCTTTCCGAAAGACTTCTAGTCTATTTGTTATCTTTTCCGGTTCTAGAAAAGGCCAGAAAGCTTCTGCCATTTCTTTGGCATCTTGGTTGAAATCTTTAATTCATCATGCCTATGTCGAGTCGGGTAAAACTCCGCCTCAAAGGATTACAGCTCATTTTACTAGGTCAGTTTCTACTTCCTGGGCGTTTAGGAATGAAGCTTCGGTTGATCAGATTTGCAAAGCAGCAACTTGGTCCTCTTTGCATACTTTTACTAAATTCTACCATTTTGATGTATTTTCCTCTTCTGAAGCAGTTTTTGGTAGAAAAGTACTTCAGGCAGCGGTTTCAGTTTGAATCTTCTGTTTATGTTTTTCATTAAACTTTATTTTGGGTGTGGATTATTTTCATCAGGAATTGGCTGTCTTTATTTTTATCCCTCCCTCTCTAGTGACTCTTGCGTGGAAAGATCCACATCTTGGGTAGTCATTATCCCATACGTCACTAGCTCATGGACTCTTGCTAATTACATGAAAGAAAACATAATTTATGTAAGAACTTACCTGATAAATTCATTTCTTTCATATTAGCAAGAGTCCATGAGGCCCGCCCTTTTTTGTGGTGGTTATGATTTTTTTGTATAAAGCACAATTATTCCAATTCTTTATTTTATATGCTTTCGCACTTTTTTCTTATCACCCCACTTCTTGGCTATTCGTTAAACTGATTTGTGGGTGTGGTGAGGGGTGTATTTGTAGGCATTTTGAGGTTTGGGAAACTTTGCCCCTCCTGGTAGGAATGTATATCCCATACGTCACTAGCTCATGGACTCTTGCTAATATGAAAGAAATGAATTTATCAGGTAAGTTCTTACATAAATTATGTTTTTCTCCTAACCGTCGGTCGAATGACTGGGGGGGCGGAGCCTGAGGGGAGCTATATGTACAGCTTTGCTGTGTGCTCTCTTTGCCACTTCCTGTAGGGATTGAGAATATCCCACAAGTAAGGATGAATCCGTGGACTGAATACACCGTAAGAGAAAGAAATTTATCAGGTAAGCATAAATTCTGTTTTTAGATTCCAGTGCAAGTCAGTGGCTGGATCATCAGTTTTTTCTCGTCCTACCTGAACTGCCATCACTACAGATACAAATCCTCTCAGGGTGGGAAACTATTTGGGGTTCTTTGAGAGCACAGGGACTTTGTGATCCTTGGGAGGCAAGGTTACCTGTAATTGTTTTAGAACTCTCTGCTATTTTCAGGCCTCTGTTAATAAGAGATTCTCATCTGCATTTACAGACAGATAATGTCAGACCAGTAGCTTATGTAAACTATCAGGGGAGAACTCAGTTCCCTAGCCATAAGGGAGGTGTCTCGAATTCTCTCATGGGCAGAAACCAATTCCTGTTTAGTCTCTGCGATTCATATTCCAGGGGTAAACAACTGGGGAGGGGACTTCCTTAGTCATCAATCTCTTCACCAGGATGTGTTCAATCATATTGTATATCTTTGGGGTCTCCCAGAGATAGATCTGATGGCCTCTCGTTTGAACAACAAACTTCCCAGGTATTCTCAATCAGTGCTAGTGGATGCTCTAGTAACTCCTTGGTCATTTCAGCTTTCTTATCTGTTTCTTCCTCTGGTACTGCTACCCAGAGTGGTTTCTAGTTTAAGCCTAGAGAAATTTTCAGTAATCCTGAATGCCCCAGCAGGATTTGGTATGCAGATCTAATTTAGATGTCCAGCTGTCCTCCTTGACCTCTGCCTCTACGGTCAGACCTTCTGTTTCAAGGTCCATTTTTCCATTCGGATCTCAAGTCTTTGAACTTGATGACATGGAAATTGAAAGGTTAATCCTTAGATATAGAGGTTTCTCTGATTCTGTAATTGAAAATTTAATCCAAACCCATAAGCCTGTTACTAGGAAGATTTATCATAAGGTCTGGAAGGCCTTTATTTCATTCTTAATACAGGGAGAGTCCACAGCTGCATTAATTACTTGTGGGAAATACAGACACCCTAGCCAAAGGCTTAAATACCTCCCCCACTTCCCTCATCCCCCAGTCATTCTTTGCCTTTCGTCACAGGAGGTTTGCAGAGAAGTGTTAGAAGATTTCGGAGTAGTTCCTTAGGTTGGGACTGGAGTTTTAAGTAGTCTTGTCAGACTCTCAGTGAGAGCATTGATAAGAGTTAGAGTCTGAAGATGCAGGGAGAGTCTTTCTGCGAAACCATCCAGACTCACATTAACAGCTCCTAAGCAATCAGCGTTAACTAATTTCGCTGCCTGCTTTTCTTCACTCAAGTCCATGTCAGAAGCAACGCTACAGTCTGTCAAACTTAAAGGACTGTTTTCTCTGTTCCATAGTATAGATTCCGGTAAGATGTTTTCATTTTATATACATCTGTTAACGATAGAAGACAGGGTCGCAGTGGGACTCCTTTATCTTTATGGAATTAAGGGTTTATATCCCCTGAGGGGGATTATTGAACAGTGGGGGTTTTTAATCATATTTGTTATGTGATTTCGGCTGCTTTATGTGAGGGAGACGTTTGGGCTCATAGACTGATACGGAACGTACAGGTTATTTTTATTTTATTATTCACATTTGAGAGCTGGCGCGCTTTTCCTTAGCAGGGGTGGTCCTGCATGACGCACCGTGTGACTGGGAGTGGTCACGTTTTTCCATTTCCTATTCCTGACTGATTGTCTGCGACGGGGCGCAAGTTTCTCTAGCTGTCTGGGTCATAGGAGGTGGTGAGTGCCCCAGCCATTGGGGGTATAAGGTGCCAGTTATTTTATTTTTCTATAATTTAAATTAGACAAGTTATGGAGGATTCTGATAATTTAGAGGGGGATCCCTCTAATACAGAATTTGATACCTGTTTATATTGTGAGTAGGCCCAGTAGTAATCTCTCAATTATGTTCCGTATGCCGCAACAGGGTGTTCTCATCAACCAATGTTGAGATGTTAGAGACCACTGAGCTGTCCGCCTCTGAGGACTCCTCGTCCCATGAGGTGTGTACCCTAGAATCTTCTGTTCCTACACATGCAGTTTCCCCGAGTACTGCTGCTCCTTCGCCTGAACGTTTTTTTTTCCACCAGATGTTACTGCGCAGTTCTGCATGGCCATCTCTACGGCCTTAGCGATTTTGCCTCTTCCTGCTACATGCAAGTGAAGGGTTAATCCAGGCACTCCTGCCCAGGAACCGTTGTGTAAGTTGACGATTGTATCCGATCAGTCATCTGGGGATGCAGTTCCCTCTGAGGCTTCAGAGGTAGGACCTCCAGGTTCGGAGTCTGCTGATTTGATTCCACCGATGGAAGAGGATTTAGCATTTAGATTTAGAATGGCATGCCTGTGCTTGCTTCTGAGAGAAGTTTTGGGGATGTTAGAGATTCCGAGTACTGATCCGTCAGTCGGATATCAGTCCTCTAAATCAGATAGCGATCTTGAATAGACGAGGGGAGGACGGATGGAGATCCCATATATAATAATAATATATATAATTATTTTTATTTCAGAATCCCTGTTCCGAGCTCTATAGGGGGGTTTGTGTCGTAGACAGGTAGGACCTGTTTTTGCACATTCCTTTTTGGCTATCATTTTTGTGCGCTTGCCTAATTTCTATTCTGTTTCAGGATAGTTTTTTTGTTTAGAGCTCTTGGTTGTTGTAGAAACGCTTATCCTTCTTGATTTGGATTATTCTCAGACTTTTAGCATAAGCTGGAATTTCAGAATTTTCTGTTTAGCCCTTGAGTTGCTCTGACAGATATGTTGGTTAAGTCTACTCTGTCCTTCTACTCGAAAGGAGGAGTTATTTCTAGCTATTCCAGGCAGAGCAGGTTCATCTATTCTAGATGACAGGTCAGACCTGTTTTAGGTAATATCTTGGATGGGTGCTTGATTCTGGATCATATCGGATCCAGGGGTCCTAGAGGGTGTAGCTAGTGTTCTCACCTGCCTTTCTGGGTAGTTTTTCTTCTCTTGAATTTGTCTTTTGACAGAGAGAGTGACGTTTTTCGGATGACTTTTGGAGTCATTGTCCTGGTACCTATCTCAGTGTGAAGATATTTTCATTCCACTGTTGTGTCATAGTCCAAATAAGGGAGGGGTCTTCCGTCCTATTTGGATTCTATGGTACTTAACCAGAGATTATTATGTTTCCTTTTTGGGGGAGAATATAAGGTTCCCTCTTCCATTTTGTTTGGGAACTCTGCAGGATCTCTGTCGAGAAGGATATCTTTTCTTTTGGGTAGAATCCAGTTCTTACGGACCGTCTCTTTCTGTAAACCTCGTTTTTGATCCTAAGGTTTTTTTTGGGGATCTGGGGTTAATTTGGCAGTATCATGGTTCCAGATTTATCTGTAGCTCCCTGGTCTTGGCGATTCTGGTTTTCTACCATTGTCTTTTAAAAGACTTTTAAGGATTTTCGTCTGTCTTCTTCGATCCTCAGAGATGGATCTAGACCAGAGCTCTCTGGGTAGGCACCAGGGTGGATTCCTGGATGCTAATTGGAAATAGGAAGTTTTTCCTTAGGTCTTGTGAAGTTGGAGTTTACTTCATTGGGTGTGCACTCCAGACCCCCTTCAGGCAATCGCTGGCTCTGTGGGGAAGGGTGAGGTTTGGCCTGGGGCCCTTCTTGGGTTTCTTCCATTGACAGGTCTCATCTCAGCCAGGGATTCTGTCTTATCAGATTTTCCTGGAATACTGGTTTGGAGAATCATTCTCCAGGTTTCTGTCCAGATCTCCCTATCCTGAGGGACATTTCTCTTAGCTCTCCCGGGGCTGTTTTTGACTTCAGTCGCTAGCCTGTCAGTTGGGGAGAGCGTATCCTATAGGGGGACCGTGGATTCAAATTCATTCCGATTATTCTTATATTTTCTCGGGCACAAATTTTGTTCTGAGGTTTTGGGCTTCTGGGTTCGTCCCAGTCTATGGACTCTAGTCAGCCTTTTTTTCTCTCATTGGCTCAGATCTCTTTCTGAGAAGGAGAGATTCTACAGCGTAGAGGGTAGTATCTCGAGTTTGGTGGTAGGCGGAGGCCCACTACTGCTAGTTGTCAGCGGTCCACTTTCTGAGTGTGATCTTCAGGGATGGATGTTCCCTTCAATCATTCCTTGGATCTGGGGATAAGGTCTCTATCCAAAGGTTTTCGGATGTTTGTTTTTGAATGGGGGCGCCGTTCGAGAATTCAGGACGCCTGTGCCTATCCCAGGTTACCCATTAATGGGTCGTGGTTCAGAGATCCTCAGGCAGGGCTAATGGATCCTTAGCGGTGCTTTGGAGGTCCAATTCAACCTTTTTTTTTTTTTCTGCCATATCACTCTTACCTCGAGTGATGGCTCGATTCTACAGGGGCAGACGTCAGTGAGACTCATTGCTCCATTTGTGTCCGTGAGATCGTAGATAGCCTTAGCCGAGAGAGGGTTCTTTTCTGAGAGGTTACAGGGCTATCCTTCAGCAGGTAGTTGGTTTCTCGTCATCTATCTTAGGTGTGGAGGACCCCCCTTTTTGTCGGGAAGAGCAAGATTCGTCCTGGCACTCTATCTGTCCTGCCAGATTTCACTTTTTCTCCTCCAGGATGATCTGGAGAAGGGTCTTTCTAGCTGGTTCTTGTTGTGACAGTTTCTGGGCCCTGTTTGTTTCCTCTGCTCTGGAGGCTCATGGGCATTAAGTTTTTGCTAGGGCTCTGACTGCAATCAGGCCAATGAGTCAATCTGATGCTCTTTTTGGAGCTTAGATATTATTTTTAAGGGGTTGCATTGGGCTACTTTTGTACCTGTGCAGGAGGTGGTCTTTGAATTTTATCTTCAATGATCTTTTCCATCTGTAGATGGCTTCTACATGCCATAGTCTCTGGGGTGCAAGATTGTAATACGTATTCCTTATGGGGTTTCCTCTATAATAAGGCTGTTCTACGAGCCTAGTTAGATTTTCTTCCTAAGGTTCTTTATTTTTTTATAAGTCCTATTCCTTCTCTATGAGGAAAGGGTTTTCCCTTTTTAGGGAATCATGTCCTAATGTCTTTCAGGCCACATAAGATTAGACAGTTTCTCTGTTGAATATTTGTATCTGGGAAGTGCAAGGATCTGTAGAAATGTCGACTTCCATATTTTTTGTTGAGGAGTGTCTTCTGTTTGACATAGGAGACAGCGGGACACTAGCCTCGCCATAGGTTTACGTCTCAGTTCGAAAGCATTGACGTTATTTTGAGTGTCTGGCATGAGATCTCTATGGATCTGATTGTTTGACGACTGCTTGGTCCTCCTTGCATTCTTTTTCCAAATTGTTTTTTCTTGCTTCTGTTGCTTCAGGAGAATGGGTTTTTGCAGGCTGTGGTGCCCTCAGATGGGGCCGCCTCTCTTTGTTCCCTTCCGTTCGCATTTAGTGTCCTCTGTAGCTTGGGTATAATTTCCCACAAGTAATGAATGCAGCTGTGGACTCTCCCTGTATTAAGAAGGAAAACATAATAAATTATGCTTACCAGATAATTTCCTTCTGTACATGGAGAGTCCACAACTCCCGTCCGTGTTCTCTGATGGGCGGCCTTAAATGTTATCATTTTTCTTCTGGCACCTTTTTTTACCCTGATATTTCTCCTACTGTTCCTTGTTCCCTTGGCAGAATGACTGGGGGTTGAGGGAAGTGGAGAAGTAGTTTAAGCCTTTGGCTGGTGTGTCTTTGCCTCCTCCTGCAGGCCAGGTTCTTTATTTCCCACAAGTAATGAATGCAGCTGTGGACTCTCCTTGTACAGAAGGAAAGGAAAAATTACTTGGTAAGCATAATTTATGTTTTCTTGGTGTCTGGATCATGGTTTATCCTAGGATACTGCAGTTTTTGCAGGATAGTCTAGACAAGGGCCTATCTTTGAGTTCTATGAAGGGGCAGATTTCTGCTTGTTCAGTCTTATTTCATAGGAAGATTGCTAATCTTCCTGATATTCATAGTTTTGTTCAGGCTTTGGTACGTATTAAACCTGTAATCAAGCCAATTTCTCCTCCATGAAATCTTAACCTGATGTTAAGGGTTTTGAAGGCTTTTCCTTTTAAACCTATGCAAATGTTCATATTAAACTTCTTTTTTATGGAAGTTATTTTTTTTGGCTATCCTTTCTGCTATAAGAGTTTCTGAATTATCTATTCATTCTTGTAATCCCCCTTGTTCTGATTCTCCATCTGGATAAAGCAGTTTTACAGACTACATTTACGTTTTTGCCTAAAGTTGTTTCTTCAGATAACATTAACTGATAAATTGTTGTCTCTTCTTTGTGTCCTAATCCCAAAAATGCTTCAGAGAGATCTTTGCATAATTTGAACATTGTGAGGGCATTGAAAAATTACATTGATTCTACCAAGTACTTTAGACAAACTTATAGTTTGTTTATTCACTTTTCTGGTTCTAGAAAAGGACAGAATGTTTCTGCTGTTTCTTTGGTTTCCTCATTGAAACTTTTGATTCACAAGGCTTACATGGAGGCAGGTTGGCCTCCACCGCAACAGATTACAGCTCATTCTATTAGGTCAGTTGCTACTTCCTTGGCCTTCAAGAATGAGGCTTCAGTTGACCAGATTTGCAAGGCAGCTACTTGGTCTTCTTTGCATACTTTTACAAAATTCTACCATTTTGATGTTTTTGCTTGTATTGAGGTAGCCTTTGGTAGGAAAGTTCTTCAGGCAGTTGACTTGATTTATTTTTTCATGTTGCATTAAAAAATATATATATCCCTATATGGGTTCTTTTGGGGTTGTGCATTTTCAGTGAGAAAAAGATGTTTCTTTAGTCCCACCCTTTATGTATCATTACTCGTGGACTCCACAGCTTGGGTATTAGTTCCCAGGTTTAATGGGTTGTGCACTCCACCTGTATGGAAAAAAAACATCATTTATGCTTACCTGATAAATTAATTTCTTTCATGGTGGTGAGTCCACAAGACCCCACTGTAACTGCTCTTACTCAGTACTAGTATTCCGCTGACACTTCTCCCTCCTCCTTATCCCAGAGTAAACCCAACGATTGCCCATTAACCCAAACATCAGCCTGGACTAGATGAAGGGTGTAAACACAGAATAACTTTGAGTACTAACTGCAAAATATATATCCAGATCCCCAGCAGGGGAACACCTTACTCAGTATGTGGAGTCCCACCCTGGTGCCTCAGTGTCTGGGAGATAATTATTTCAAGTCCTGCTGATTCAATCATCCTCCCTCTGCACCCGATACATTGTTACAGAAACCTGTTTTTATTAACTAGTTGTAACATAAATCTTATTTTAAAATAAACAGCATGGTAGAGTGCCCAATTTGTCCAAAAAGCACTAATATTGTAGCAAACATACTGTCTTAAAGGTGAACAGTCTATGAATATAGTCTGTTATGGCTTTTTGTGACACCCACCCTGTGTTTACTGGTGTTGGTTTCTTTATTTTGCACATCGTTTTTCCCCTGCTCCTTTTATTTTTGCTCTTATTTCTTTTTCCTACCCCTTTTTGCTTGACTATACATTAGACTGATGTACCTGTGAGATGGGGCTTTATAGACAGGACATACTTGAAAACGAGAGAAATCTCAATGTATCCTTCCTGGTAAAATATTTTATAAATAATAAATAAATAGAGCTCTTTGAGTTTTGGAATCTTTGCCTCCACCTAGTGGTAGGGAAGAGTAATTCCCAGGGGTTATGGATTGTTGACTCTCACCACCATGAAAGAAATTAATTTATCAGGTAAGCATAAATTATGTTTTCTATTTTCTGCCAGCAATTACATTTTTAAAATTGTGTACATTTTCTCTGTTTGCTAAAATGTTATTAAATTATTATTAAAAGGACAGTAAACATTAATGGGACATGAAACCACATTTTTTTCTTTCATACTTCAGATAGAGCATGTGCTTTTAAACATCTTTACAATTTACTTCTATTATCTAATTTGTTTTGTTCTCTTGGTATCCTTTATGGAAAATTATACCTAAGTAGGTTTAGGAGCTGATGATTGGTGGCTGCACATATATGCCTTTATGTTATTGGCTCATCGGATGTGTTCAGCTAGTTCCCAGTAGTGTGATGCTGCTTCAACAACGGATACCAAGAGAATGAAGCAAATTAGTTAAGAGGAGTAAATTGGAAAGTTGTTTAAAATTGGTTTCTCTATCTCATTCATCAAAGAAATATATTGGGTTTCATGTTCCTTTAAAGTTATTGGCCATACCTGCACAATTTAGATTCCTGTAAATTATTCAGTAAGGATCTGAACACCTGGACAGTGATGGCCAACATCTTTACTCACGAGGTCCGAAATCAATATTTAAAGGGACATTAAACTGCTGTGAACAACTACAAAAGAATAGTAACTACTCACTATGTTGTTGCATTTCATTGTGTTCATGCAGCTCTTCATAAAGCTCCGCCTCTTTATACTGGGCGTCGCCACCTTGGATCTCAGGTATTCTCACACACTGTGACAGAAGTAGTGTGCATTTACATATTAATAAGGTTGTCACCTTTCTGACACTGGTTTAATGTGCGTTAGGGTGCATGTTACAGAGCAGAAGCTTTACATTTTTGCAGTGGCTACATTGCTCTAGATTAGTGCTCAGTGGTTTTTCAAATATATTTTGTGGAACTGCACTGCGTAAAAAATTTAAAAATGAAGACCACATAATGTATCATGCACAGTAACTCCGAGCAAGTGAAACAGCTGTCAAAAAAAGTGGGCTATATGATTGATCTGTGAGTGTGCACTGCTTCTATCACAGGCTGTGAGAATACCTGCGCTCGAAGATGGCAGCGCCCAGTATGAAGAGGCAGAGCTACAGTATCTGGCACCTTTTAAGCTATAAAAAAACGGTGTATAATCCCCATTCAATATTAACAGAGAAGCCGTCTGTGCAAGGTATGCACTAAATAAGCAGAAGGTAATAATCCACATGCGTTCATGTTTATATCTTCTATATGTTTACAAATAAATCAACCTTCAGAGCTATAAAAAATATACACTATATAAACTATGCAGCCACTTCACATACACATAGTCACATCATTGTATAATATCAAAATATAATATTATGATAATTGTACTAGGAGGAGGGACAGAGGAAAGCAAAAAAAATAAATAAATATTTTTTTGGTACATTGTCTATGACTTGGAACGCTAACAAAGACTGTACATATTTTGTTGTACCTCTGGTCTATGTGTATTAAAATAGGAGAACTGCAATAGCATTGTGAGTAGTTGCTATTCTTTTGCAGTTGTGCTCAGCAGTTTATTGTCTCTTTAAGATGTTTATATTATGGCTCTTACTTTAAATAGGCCTTAGCTTTATTTAAACTGTACAGTGAACTCCTTATTGCTCCCACCTCATAACGAGAGATTACAGTCTGCTGTGATATCATTCAAACTCTCCATTATGTGAACCAGCAAATAACTTAATACGTTGACAGGAAATAGGGCTGGTTTTACATTTTTTTTCCAGGGCTCCTTTTTATTCCCAGTGTGGTCCTGTAGATATAGTCAAGAAAAAATAGCATGAGAATTGCAATGTAATGTATAATTGTAAAAAAATGTACTTTGCATATATAAGGATTTAAATGTCCCTTTAAATATGAGACAATTGAAAATTGCTTAATTGATATATATGCCGGTATATATCCCTTAATTCTGTCTAATCTATTTTTTTTATTTGTTAGGATGTGCAGAGAGCACGATTTGAAGATAAATACAGAACATTTTTAGATGTCTCTGACAATTTCCGTCCAGTTTTCCGATACTTTTGCATGGAAAAGTTCTTAGACCCTGCAGTTTGGTTTGAGAAACGCTTGGCTTATACTCGAAGTGTAGCCACATCTTCTATAGGTAACATCATTTATTAATTTATTTTACAATTTTGTTTACAAATAGTTTCAAAATTACGGTGTAAAGGAATTCAGATTTAATAAATTACGGTGTCACAAATTTTTACTTAAAGGACCACTCGATGCAGTAGAATTGCATAATCAACAAGTACATAATTAAACGACAATGCAATAACACCTGCTCTGAATTTATTGCTATTATTATTATAATCGGTTATTTGTAGAGCGCCAACAGATTCTGCAGCGCTATAGAATTTCAAATAAGCAGTAAAAAACAATTCTGACAATTTTTTTTTCCTCCCATTTTCCATCCCACTGTATCATGTGATAGACATCAGCCAATCACAGACTAGTAAACATATACCCTGTGAGCTCAGTAGTATCATGTGTGGAGTTATAAATAAAGACACTGCAAAATTTGATTATGGAAGTAAATTGGAAAGTATCTTAAAACTGCTGCTCTATCTGAATCATAAAAGTTTATTTGAATTGAGTGTCCCTTTAACAAGACCTGAAGGTGAAATAGTTATGCTTTTTTGTAAATCTGTTGTTTTTTTAACTTCTTTATAAGACCTTTAACATGCCCTAGTGCTGCTTTTGCAGTATACAGAGTCACTGATAATTGGACGCTGTGCGCAAGCTTTATTGGTAGGCCTGCACGTGCAGGGAACTTATCTTTACATTAATGGCTACTCCTTTTCTTTCATAAGGGGGTGAGAGTCCACGAGCCTTGACGTGTGGGATTGAATTCCTGCCACTAGGAGGAGGCAAAGATAACCAAAACTTTTAAACCCGCCCACTTTCCTGCACAACTAAGGTTTTATTTTTTTGCCTTCCAGGAGTAGGTGAGGATTTGAGGTGCTCCAAATTCTACGTTGAGTGCTCAGACCTATGTGAGAGCCATGACTCCCCTTATTCTACAGACTAACTTGAACACAAGGGTGTACAGAGTACTTGGTAGAGACACAATATTTCCCATGGGGATTTTATTTACAAGCCTTCCACAGGTGTCACAGGCACCTGTCCCTTAGCCTCCTCCTGTTGAGTCGTCGGTGTTCTCTGTTCCAGTATCTTCTGCTGTCACCTGTACAGTACTGGATGGGCTCTCTACTGCAAGCAGCTTTATCTGCAAAATATGTTTGCTCACATAACCTGCAGGCTATTTGTAGATACACTAATCAAGTATAGCATAGCCAGGTATAACTGAGTCTGGGATAATAAATTTTGTGTATTTACCAATCTTGGATATGATGTGGGCAGCTTGATAGCACTGTAGATGATTTAATTTATCACAATTTTCAGTGGTAGTGCTATGACCGCACAACTGTATGGTGTGTTAGTATGGAAACTGTGAGATGAAGGGTAACACTGCTGAGATACGCTTTATCTTATATAAAAAATGAAGGGGGCACTTTAAATAATTTTCTAAAGTGGCTCCTAGGCGCGCTATCTGTGGTTCTTTCCACAACTCAAGCACCTATCGTCTAAAGGTTCTCTCTTTTACCAAGATCTACAATTTCTAAATCTGACGGCAAGGAGGTTGCATGCATAATTTTAAAGCAAAGCGTGTTTTCATATGCTGTAGGTGCTAAGCTTCTACAGGCTAGGAAACCTGTAACTAGAAACATTTGCCACAAAATCTGGAAAGTTTATTTTTCTTGGTGATAAGATTGTGGTCTTCACTGGCATTCCTTTAGAATTCCCAGAATCCTTCAGTTTCTTTAAGATAGGTTAGTCAAGTGTTCGTCATGTAGCTCCTTAAAAGACCAGGTTTCTCCTCTTTCTGTTTTATTTTACAAAAAGATAGCCATGTTACCTGATGTAAAAACTTTTGTACAGGCCTTAGTCAGGATTAGCTCTGTTGTGAATCTTATCTCTTCAAATTTGGATTTGGTCTTTTCTGTTTTGCAGGCTCATCCTTTTGAGCCTATGCATGATATTGACTTTCACCTTTTATCTTGAAAAGTTTTATTTCTTTTAGTAATTTCTTCACCTAGCTGTTGCATTGGCTTCTTGGTTAAAACAAGTATTTCACATAGCTTACTTGGTGGCGGGGAAATCACCCTAAACGTATTATAGCCCATTCCACTTGATCAATATCTACTTCTTGGGCCTTTAAAATGAGGCTTATGTGGAACAAATTTACAAAGCAGTGTCTGGAATTGCCTCTCTTTCTTTTGTTGGACCCACTTTCTCGTGGACTCCATAGCTTGGATAGTAGATCCCACATGACAAGGCTATATATATATATATATATATATATGTGTATATATATATATATATATATATATATATATATATATATATATATATATATATATATATATATATATATATATGTATGTATGTATTTTATATATATATATATATATATACATATATATAATGTCCCTCTCTCCCTGCAGAGATTAATGCGCTCCTGTATATTCAGCATACTTCTATTTGTGTATGGAGCCCCCAGTACAAAAAGTCCACAATACCTCAATACTTACATAAGTAATAAAATATTGTGTTATCTGGCACTTTTACAGTCCTTCCATTTATTATTATTCATATCCAGTCTTAGTAATTTTCCTTTGTATCAGCATTTAATCATTTGATCTGCATTTTAGAACCTGATCTTATCCTACCTTGCTACATGTATTTAAATTTCAATAAGGAAGCTCAAAGGAATAGTCTAGTCAAAATTAAACTTTCTTGATTCAGATAGAGCATGGAATTTTAAGCAACTTTCTAATTTACTCCTATTATCAATTTTTCTTTGTTCTCTTGGTATCTTTATTTGAAAGTAAGCATAGGAGCCGGCCCATTTTTGTTTCAGCACCTGGGTAGCACTTGCCGATTGGTGGCTACATTTAGACACCAATCAGAAAGCGCTACCCAGGTGCTGAACCAAAAATTGTCCGTCTCCTATGCTTACTTTCCTGCTTTTTCAAATAAAGATACCAAGAGAACAAATATAAATTGATAATAGGAGTAAATTAGAACGTTGCTTTAAATTGCCTGCTCTATCTGAATCATGAAAGATTCATTTTGACTAGATTATTCCTTTAATCGCTATCCTTGCATATTAAATTCTGATGCTATTAAATTTTGATGCAGTCCCATGCAGTTGATACAGCCTGTACAAGACTGGAGAGAGAAACAAAAATAATTCCTCTTCTGTAGGTTCCCTGATAATCTTTGGGTGTGTTTATATTAAAAGACACTCTTTTTGAAGTGTTCATGTTTTAGGGTGTAGTGTTGGCTGCAAACACTATTATTTATGCCTCTGAATATTGTTTTTCAACCTGAAAAAAAATATATTTCATAGCAGTCATATGCTCAAAGACCTTGATAGCCATAATAACAAATAAATATATTAATTATTTTTCTTTTCTATCTTACCCTTATAAGGTTATAGATAGGCATGGTGGCAGCTAATATCACCAGCAGAGCATGCTCAGTTTGTGCCAGGGTTGCAGTTGCTACCTCCAACCTGATGTTTATGACTTGCTCTTCAAGGCTAAACTGCTGTTTAGACAACATCTAGGTACTATAATAGTTTGCATTTAGGGATATGTGTTCTGCCATGATGACAGGATATGCCTATATATATGTATAAATACTTGTCTTAATAAAACATTTGTATATTGCTTAAAAGAGGGCTAAAGTCCCTTTTTTACATCAGGACAACTATATCCTTGGTATCTCTCTCTAATTTCTTTAAGGAAATATATGCTCTTGGTTCTGCACCATATACTTTTATATTAATCACTATTCATTTTGTTGAGCTTGTTCCATTGTTTAAAACTTACATATATATATATATATATATATATATATATGTGTGTGTGTGTGTGTGTAACAAAAAAATAAAATAAATGCATTAAAAATGTATTTTCCTCTCATTTCCTATGTTTTTAACAGCACAGACTATACTGGCCAAAATGTGTTTGATTTTACAGTTCTGATGAGAATGAGTTTTGTAGTTGGACGTTGTTTAAAGCCCATTCTGTGGTTTGGGTCTACAGGCACTGCATCTAACAGCTGGGTAGCGGATCAGTGCCATTTGAAGGAGGACACAACAGGCAGTGCAAGAAGTAAATATCATGAATTGGATTAGGATCCTTAGCCTGTTTACAGGTTTGGGAGGTCTACTCTGAATGGATGTAGTTGTATGGGAATTCACTGTCCCGAATTCAGTGCTGGCTTACGTCTACTGTACCTCCATGGTTTACAGTTTTCCTTTGGGCTATTACCTAAGGGTAGTGAAGCCGTAGGCACAAATACTCTCCTTTTTTCATCAGGACAAAACTGTTATCAAACCAGTACCTAATTTCTTAGCTACCCGAGTCTCATGCCTCTGAAATCATCTGTCTTCCATCATTTTTTCTCTAATGAAAGATCACTTTGCACCTTGGATGCAGTTAGCTGTCCTAATATAGTACAGCTAATCAATTTTTTTAAGGCAGGTAAACAGGTATTGCTGGGACATTACAATATATTTCTCAGTTTGAGTTTACTGCTCAGGAAGTACTGGCTCCTTATACAAGGGAATTTCTAATACTTAGGGGTTTGAAGAAGATCTCTAATATGAAGACTTATGCAAAACAAAGGTGTGAATTTCACCTTGTAAAAAAGTACTTTAAGGTGGATGTCCGTGCTTTTTCTAAGGCCAAGTTTTAATTCTATATTCATTTCCAAATAAGAGTTTCTTCTTAACATGACTTACTGTGATTTGTGTATTTTACTGGTTTGCTATTTATTTGCTAGTGAGTGTTATTAGGGTGAGCTAAACATGAAATTAAATCATAATCTAATTGGCTTAGTTGCTTAAGTGGCAGTCACCAAGCTTCCATGCTATATTTAGATGTGTGGAGGTATTTTCAAACCTAAAAAAATTGTGGTTCCATGCCTTGAGCTTCTGTCACTACTCTTCAAAAGTGAGTGCTGCTTAGAGAACTAAGCCAAAAGATTACATTTTTATGTTCACCCCTCTTACCTTTTATATGTTCCAGCTTTGGTAAACAATTGATATTGTTTATGAAAGTGTGAGATAAAACAAGATAGAACATGCAAAAGACTTTTCAGTTTACTTATATTATCTTATTTGCTTTATACTCTTGATATCCTTTATTGGAAAGCATAACTAAGTAGGTTCAGGAGCAACAGTAACTAATGGTATCTAGCTTCTGATTGGAGGCTAAACACATAACTTGTCATTGGCTTACCAGACGTGTTCAGCTACTGCATTGCTGCTCTGGACCTGACTTTACAAGGGTTAAAAACATTTGTTCTATATGCAATATCAAATTCAAGCATTTTCCATTTAAACAGGACTTTGTTGTTGTTTTGTTGGATTTTGATTTGCTATGTCCAACTATTTCCTGTATTTTTTTCAGTATGTTACATTGTGGGCCTTGGAGACCGTCATGTACAGAACATTCTTATAGATGAAGAGACTGCAGAACTGGTGCACATTGATTTAGGTAGGTAAAAAATAAAGGAACATAAAACACCTTGTAATTAGAAGATCATTTTGTAGTTGTACAATAAATTAGCATACTAGGTGATTAGGAACATGTTTGTTGAAATAGTTTTTCAATATCAAATTCACCCCACCGATTGCCAATCCAGACTTATCTTTGGAGTAGATGCAGCTAAACACTGCCATTTTGTTATAATAAGATCCATTGGTTTGCTGTTTCTTATCTGATCATCTTCACTGCAGCCAATGCGAGGCAGATACTTGTGTTAGACTAGTGAAGTGTGCACTTCCAGTTCTCAGAACTGAGAAAACCTACCATTTTAGAACTTGGAAGAAAATTGGAAAAAAAATTATGGATTAATTTTGCCAAGTTATTTGTTACGCATTTAATAATTTTGTATGACAATATTAAAGTGTTTCAGGTATATGGTGTAAAATGTAGGTATTTACTAACTTTTTATGTCTCTATTTGGCAGGAGTTGCTTTTGAGCAAGGTAAAATACTTCCTACACCAGAAACTGTTCCATTCAGATTAACCAGAGATATTGTGGATGGTATGGGTATAACTGGCGTGGAAGGTGTTTTCAGGAGGTAATTTCATTGGTACTCTTGTGTATAACATAGTAGAGCTTCCACAACACCACACAGTGTATAACTAAAGTAGTATCTATAAAAGGAGAATGCATTAAACATTACTGATTTGGGAAGATATCAGACCAAAAAGATATTTCACGAATAACACTTTCACAGATGATAAATACAATATTAATTGAAGTATATTTGTATAAACATAAACTGATCAAATTTTGTCTAATCTTTATGAACTCATTCACACTATATTGGCTGTTTGTTTGTGGGGGTTGTCAGACACAGAGATGCACTCTCCATCTAAAGGGGAGGAGAGTCCACGGCTTCATTCATTACTTGTGGGAAATAAGAACCTGGCCACCAGGAGGAGGCAAAGACACCCCAGCCAAAGGCTTAAATACCTCCCCCACTTCCCTCATCCCCAGTCATTCTTTGCCTTTCGTCACAGGAGGTTGGCAGAGAAGTGTCCGAAGAATCGGAGTAGTCTCTTATGGAGGGTAGTACTCTTCAGAATGGGACTGGAGTTTTAAGTAGTCCTGTCAGCCTCTCAGTGAGAGCTTGGGTGAAAATTAGAGTCCGGAGATGCAGGCAGAGTCTTTCTGCAAAACAATCCCGACTCATTTTAACAGCTCCATAAGCAAACAGAGTTGACGAGTTTCGCTGCCTGCTTCCTACACTCAAGTCCATGTTAGGAGCGATGCTACTACACTGTCACACTTGAGAGGCCGTGTTCCTGTTCTACGGCGTAGATTCTGGTAAGATCGTTTTATTTTTATACACATAATGAGAACGCAGAACACAGGGTCACAGCGTGATGCCTCTTATCTTTATAGAATCAAGGGTTAATATCCCTAGTAAGGGGATTATTGAACAGGTTGAGTTTATACATAATATTGTTTATTGTGTCATCGTTGCGAGATGTGTGAGATGAGGCTCTGCCAATGGGTGAACTTTAGTCTCCTTCCAGGAGTATTTGCGCGGCTATTGTTTTTCTCCCTAGTGCAGGGGAGGTCCTGCGAGGCATTCCTTCTGACCGGGTGTGACCTAATCTACTTCCTTGTTTGACTGACCTTGCAGGAGACATAGAGGTTTCTGTGGCCCGGGTCCTAGGGGGTGGTGAGTGCCCCGGACATTGGAGGTTATAAAGGTGCCATTGTTTATATTTTATAACTAGTCTGTAATAAAGCCGCAATCTATGGAGGACTCTAAAGCGTTAGAGGGTACTAACTCTAGTACCTGTGTGAGGTTCCAGTAGATACGCCTGCTCAATTATGTTCCCCTTGCCCTTGATAATTTTTTGACTTGTCGAAAGAAGAGAGGGTCTAGTACTACTGAGC
The DNA here is from genome assembly GCF_027579735.1 of Bombina bombina. Taxonomy (NCBI): domain Eukaryota; kingdom Metazoa; phylum Chordata; class Amphibia; order Anura; family Bombinatoridae; genus Bombina; species Bombina bombina. The sequence goes on along the minus strand of NC_069501.1, from coordinate 1,152,298,987 downwards.
CGCCCACCTCTGAGGGCTCCCCGTCCCGTGAGGTGCGTCCCCTACATTCATCTCCGAGTACACATGCAGCGCCCCAGGGCATGACTATTTCTCCTTCGGGGGAAATCCGTTGGCCGTCAGACTTTGCGGATCAACTGCAAACAGCGGTCTCTAAGGTGATTAGTGCCTTACCACGTTCTGCTAAGCGCAAGCGTAGGATGAAATATGGTGATCTGGTCCAGGAGTCATATACTCCTATGGATATCTCGGAAATGTTATACGCTGACGAGGACAACTCCGACTCTTCGGAGGAAGTTCCTTCTGGGTCGGAATCCATGTCATCTAAAGCTCCGTCTGCAGAGGAGCCTGACTTTAGTTTTAGGATGGAAAACTTGCACTTTTGGTGAGGCAGGTGCTTGCTACTCTCAAGGTTCCGGAACCGAAACTACCGGAGGAGCCCTTGATTCCTAAGCTTGATAAAGTTTATGAGGACAGGGTGGTACCTCAGACCTTCCTGGTTCCTGTTAAGATGGCTAACATTATTAAGAATGAATGGGAGTGATTAGGTTCTTCCTTTTCCCTTTCTTCCTTTAAGGAACTGTTCCTCGTTCTGGACTCTCAGCTCGAGCTTCGGGGGACCGTCCCTAAGGTGGATGGTGCTATCTCTACGCTCGCGAAGCGGACGACAATTCCTCTTGAGGATAGTGTCGTTCAAAGAGCCCATGGATAAAAAGTTAGAAAACATGTTGAGAAAAATGTTTCAACATAAGGGGTTTGTTTTTCAGCTGGCAGCTGCGGTTGCCGGAGCTGCGACATATTGGTGCGAATCTCTTGTCTGATATGGTCGAGAGGGAGATTCCCCTCGACGAGATACAGGAGAGAATTATTGCCTTGAGGGTAGCTAATTCTTTTATTTGTGATGCCAATATGCAAATTATTTGCCTGAATGCTAAGGTTTCATGGTTTTCTGTACTAGCCCGCAGGGCTCTGTGGCTAACGTCGTGGTCTGCGGACAGGACCTCTAAGTCCAGACTGTTATCCCTTCCCTTTCAGGGAAAGATCCTGTTCAGTTCAGAATTGGACTCGATCATATCCACAGTGACGGGGGGCAAGGGTGCTTTCCTACCGCAAGATAAGAAGGTTAAACCTAAGGGATCTACTTTTCAGCCCTTTCGTACGGACAAGGGCCAACGCCAGCAGCCCGCCGCGAAAGAGGATCAGTCCAAGGGTGCTTTGAAACCAGTTCAGTCTTAGAACAAGTCCAAGCAGAACAAGAAGCCCGCCGAAACAAAGTAGGCATGAAGGGGCGGTCCCCGGACATAGTAGGGGGCAGATTATCTCTCTTCTCGGAGGCCTATTCAAACCTTTTCGTGGTCCCAAAGAAGGTTAGCACGTTCTGCCCAATTCTAGACCTAAAATGTTTAAACAAGTTTCTGGCTGTTCCATCGTTCAAAATGGAAACTATCAGATCTATTCTGCTCCTAGTTCAAGAGGGTCAGTTCATGACGACAATAGACTTGAAGGATGCCTACCTTCATGTGCCAATCCACAGGGATCACTTCAGTTTCCTGAGATTTTCGTTTCTGGACCATCATTTCCAGTTTGTGGCCCTTCCCTTTGGTCTGGCAACGGCCCTGAGAGTCTTCACAAAGGTTCTGGGGGCGCTGCTTGCAGTAGCCAGATCCAGAGGCATTGCTGTGGTGCCCTATTTGGGCGATATCCTAGTCCAGGCGGCGTCGTTCAGTCTCGCAGAGGATCAATCTCACAGTTAGAAGATAAACTCAGGAAAGAGCTCCCTGATTCCCAGCAACAGGGTAGAGTTCCTGGCAAGGATAATAGATTCTATATCCATGAGGATATTTCTCACAGATCAGTGATGCAGGAAGATTTCGTCCGCTTGTCTTGCCCTTCAGTCCTACTCCAGTCCCTCTGTGGTGCAGAGTATGGAGGTGATCGGGCTCATGGTATCCAGCATCAATGTCATTCCATTCGCCAGGTTCCATCTCAGACCTCTTCAGTTGTGCATGTTGAGACAGTGGGACAGCGATCATACAGACCTATCCTAACAGATTTCTCTGGATGATCGGACGAGGGACTTCCTCTCCTGGTTTATCTGTCCGGATCAACTGTCCCAAGGGACATCCTTTCTGAGACTGTCCTGGGAGATTGTGACCATGGACGCGAGTCTGGCAGGATGGAAAGCTGTTTGGGGTGCCAGGATGGCACAGGGAAAATGGTCTTGAGAGGAGTCTCTCCTCCCGATCAATATTCTGGAACTTCGAGCGATCTACAATGCTCTGAAGGCGTGGCCTCTTCTGGGGTCGTTTAGCTTTATCAGATTCCAGACAGACAACATTACCTCGGTTGCTTACATCAACCATCAGGGGGGGACGAGAAGCTCCCTAGCGATGAGGGAGGTTTCTCGGATATTGGAATGGGCAATGAGCCTCACGGCTGCTCGCTCTCAGCAATCCACATTCCGGGTGTGGACAACTGGGAAGCGGATTTTCTCAGCAGACAATCCTTCCATCCGGGGGAATGGTCTCTCCACCCGAGGTGTTTGCGGAAATTTGTCACGAATGGGGGACTCCGGTGATAGATCTCATGGCGTCCAGACTCAATTGCAAGCTACCCATATACGGGTCGCAATCCAGGGATCTCCAGGCAGAGCATCTGCCTTGGCGGTACCTTGGGGCTTCAGCCTAGTTTACATTTTTCCACCGTTGCCACTTCTACCTTGTGTAGTGGCCCGCATCAAGCAAGAGAAAGCTTTGGGTATTCTGATTGCTCCGTTGTGACCGCGAGGACGTGGTTCGCGCATCTGGTGGGGATGTCATTGGAGGTTACCCTGTTGCAGGGATCTGTTGGTACAGGGTCCCTTTCAACATCAAAATTTAGATTCTCTGAGGCTGACTGTGTGGAGATTGGACGCTTAGTCTTGGCCAAGAGAGGGTTTTCTGAGAGAGTGATTGATACTCTCGTTCAGGCCAGGAAGCCAGTCACTCGTCGCATCTATCATAAGGTGTGGAGGACTTACTTGTCCTGGTGTAAGAAGCAGGGATATCCTTGGCACAAGGTTAAAGTATCCAGGATTCTGTCCTTTTTCCAGGATGGACTGGAGAAAGTGCTTGCCGCCAGTTCTATGAAGGGACAGATTTTGGCGTTATCTGTTCTGTTACACAAGAGGCTCGCTGAGCTTCCTGATATTCAGTCTTTTGTTCAGGCCTTGTCTAGAATCAGACCTGTTTTTAGACAGTCTACTCCTCCTTGGAGCTTGAACTTGGTTCTGAAGGTGTTGCAGAGGGTTCCGTTCGAACCTATGCACTCTGTGGAGATTAATATTCTTTCTTGGAAGGTTCTTTTTCTGTTGGCTATTGCATCGGCACGCAGAGTATCTGAGCTGGCAGCCTTGCAATGTGAGCCCCCTATCTGGTTTTTCATGCTGATAAGGCTGTTCTTCGTACTGGTGTGGAATTTCTTCCCAAGGTTGTGTCTAACCGTAACATCAATCAGGAAATCGTTGTTCCTTCTTTGTGTCCTAACCTCTCTCTACTAAGTAGAGGTTACTTCATAATTTGGGTGTGGTTCGAGCTTTGAAGTTCTATCTTCAGGCTACAAAGGATTTCAGACGGACTACATCTCTGTTTGTGGTGTATTCAGGAAAGCGCAGAAAGCCTCTGCAACTTCTTAGTCCTTTTGGTTGAGGAGCATGATCCGTTTGGCCTATGAGACAGCGGGACATAAGTCTCCTCAGAGGATCACGGCTCATTCTACTAGAGATGTGGTTTCTTTGTGGGCCTTCAAGAATGAGACTTCTATGGAGCAGATTTGTAAGGCGGCTACCTGGTCCTCCTTAAATACCTTTACTAAATTTTACAAATTTGACGTTTTTGCTTCGGCGGAAGCAGCTTTTGGGAGAAAGGTTTTGCAGGCTGTGATTCCCTCAGATTAGGGTCTGCCTTTTTGCCCTCCCATTTTCAGTGTCCTCTAGGGCTTGGGTATTTGTTCCCACGAGTAATGAATGAAACCGTGGACTCTCCTTCCCTTTAGATGGAAAATATAAATTATGCTTACCTGATAATTTCATTTCCATCGTGGGGAGGAGAGTTTTGTTCTTCTGGCAGCATTTATACCCTGATATTTCTCCTACTGTTCCTTGTTCTCTCTGCAGAATGACTGGGGGATGAGGGAAGTGGGGGAGGTATTTAAGCCTTTGGCTGGGTTGTCTTTACCGCCTCCTGGTGGTTCTTATTTCCCACAAGTAATGAATGAAACCGTGGACTCTTCTCCCCACGATGGAAATTAAATTATCAGGTAAGCATAATTTTATATTTGAGGAGTTTGAGCAATAACAATCATAGGTTTTCAACTGTTTTAACATATATCATGGATATCATTGCTCTGCTGGGAGTTTATTTGCGAATATTGCATGCTGCATTACAATAATCTTATATTGTCTTGAAGAAGGCCCACAAATGGGTCGAAACATTGACATCTACAATTAATATGAAATTAACTTGAAAATAAAGATATATTGTTTGTTGCCTTTATACAAATCCTGTGAGTGCCCTCCTACATTTGGATATTTCTATACAATTACACGAGGATAGCACCCAGGACGTGATTACACTTGTGTGGAAGGAGTGCTGGGCTACCGGCTATGTATATTTTATATAGATATATAACACATGTGGCCAAAAGTATTGGTACCCTTGCATTTTAATCAAATAATGCACCATTTGTCCTGAAAAGTGTTGAAATTAAAATATCTTTAGTCATCCATTTTTGTGCAATTGTGTACAATGTATGGATCTAGTTCTTGCTTATTCTATAAAGACGTTTTAAAATTAACTGGACAATACTATTGATACCCTTTAGAAGATACAATAAAGAATTGTTTTGCAGTGATACTTCAAACAGTCTATTATCTTTTGTCACTCATTCAGCCAGTTTAAATGGAGAAAAGTACTCATTCTGCTATTGTGTGTCACTGTGTGTATCACACTGAACATGAGAAGGAAAACCAGAGAATTGTTTGAAGAGGTTAGAAATAAGGTAATAGCCAAGCATAATCAATGTAAAATATGCCATCTCTAAGAGCTTGATGTTCCTGTTAACACTTGCCAATATTTGAGGCACAAATTCAAAACAGATCCAATTTGAAGTTGAAGCTCAAGGTGCAACAGCTTCAAGTCGCGCCATCTGTCACTGTCTGAATGAAAATGATCTCTATGGTAGAAGACCTAGGAAGACCCCACATAAAATAGGCCAACTGGAGATTGTCAAAGTGCAAGTTGACAAGCCACAGTTCTTCTGGGAGAATCAAAAATAGAGCTTTCTGGCATATTACTAAAACAACTCCATGTTTACAGAAGGGAAATAGAAGCTTTCAAAGAAAAGAACACAATCTCTACGATGATACATGGAATAGGCTTCAAACTGCACAGTGTCAAAAAGCTGTGTCTCAGTTGTAGGGTCATGGGTGCAGGATAATGACTTGAAACATACATCAAAAAGCACCCAAGAAATGGATAATTAGAAAAAATGTGACCATTCCAAAGTGGCCTTTTATGTGTCCAGATCTGAATCCCATCAAACATCTGTTGAAAGAGTTGAAACTCGCAGTTGGGAAAGGCACCCATCAAACCTGTGAGAACTGGAGCAGTTTGATAAGAAGAGTGGGCCAAAATCCCAGATGAAAATCTTATTCAGAGCTACAGAAAGCGCTTGATTGCAGTTATTGTCTCCAAAGGTTGTGTTACGAAATATTAGGTGAAGAGTACCAGTATTTTTGTCCTTGCCATTGTTATTTGTTTTACTGTTTAAAGTAACATTTGAAATCATAAATCAAAAGTGAAGTTTCTATTATTACATTTGAAATAAAGAATGGTGGACACCATTCTTTTGGCCACATCTGTGTATATCTATGTGTGTGTGTGTGTGTGTGTATATATATATATATATATATATATATATATATATATATATATATATACTGTATATACTGTATATACATACCTAATTCTGTACAGTGAAGTCTGGAACTTTTGGCGACATTTTAAACTTTATAACTTAGTGGTTTGACAATTTACACTATGAGAATTGTTAAAATCCTGTTTTAGACGATACCCTAATTTGCGGCCCATTTATTTCTCCAACATTGGTGTGTCCGGTCCACGGCGTCATCCATTACTTGTGGGAAATATTCTCCCCCACAGGGAAAGGCAAGGAGAGCACACAGCAAGAGCTGTCCATATAGCTCCCCCTCTGGCTCCGCCCCCCAGTCATTCTCCTTGCCGCTCTGAACAAGTAGCATCTACCACGGGGATGGCGAGGAGTTTGTGGTGTTAGTTGTAGTTTTTTATTCTTCTTTTAAGAGTTTGTTATTTTAAAATAGTGCTGGCTTGTACTATTTACTCTATAACAGAAAAGTGATGAAGATTTCTGTTTAAGAGGGCTATGATTTTAGCAGACAGTAACTAAAATCCATTACTGTTATCACGCAGGACTGTTGAAACAAGAGAACTTCAGTTGGGGGTAACAGTTTGCAGACTCATCTGCTTCAGGTATGTCTGGTCTCCTTCTAACAACACAGGCTAATGCTAGATGACAGTCATATTTCCCCTCAGGGGAAAAGGTAAGCCATTTTTCTTTCACCTCAGCAAAAAAGATAACAGGCTTCCCCTTTTTGTTTTTTTATGCTGGTAGACACTGTTAGGGGCAAAATCGATTGGTTTTTATTACAATATGATACCATTTGAAATATTTTATAAGCTCACATACACTGGGGAACGTTTTTTATTGATCTGGCTTATTTTAGACACCTAAATCTAGTCAGGAAGGCCCCTTCACTCTAGTATGCTGAGGGAGGAAGCCTCATTTTGGTGCTTCAGCTGCACAGTTGATTTACAAGGCAGTGCATGCAGATAGGGTCCTGTGGCTCAGAAAGTGACTCCAAAAGGCTTTTTTCTGTGAATGGTGACCCCTAAGGAAGGTAAAAAGCTGCAACAAGTCTGTAGCAGGGATTGTAGTGTATAAAAACGGTTAAATCCAACAATTGCTTGTTTTAAGAGCTAGAGTCTCCATATTTGCTGTGCAATACTTTCTAAGTATTAAGACACTGGGGTCCAAATTTCAGAAAAATCGGATATTGCCTTCATAGTTTTTTGAACATTCAGAAATAAATGTGTCATTTTATTATTTAAAGAGACAGTAACGTTTTTGTTTAAAATCGTTTTTATTGCATTGTTTGCCTGCCTAAATCTGTTTAACATGTCTGTTCCATCAGATAACCTATGTTCTGTGTGTATAGAGACAAATGTGGTTCCCCCTTCGAGTGTTTGTGATAATTGCGCCATAGCGTCCAAACAAAATCAGGACAGCTCTGTTATTTTTCATAATGTTGCCCAAGATGATTTATCTAATGAAGGTAGTGGGGATAGCTCTACATCCTCTCCTTCTGTGTCTACACCAGCTTTGCCCGTGCAGGCGACACCTAGCGCGCCAGTGCTTATTTCTATGCAACAATTATCAGTAGTAGTGGATAATTCTATAGCAAATCTTTTATCCAAACTGCCAGCTTTTCAGAGAAAGCGTGATTGTTCAGTTTTAAATACAGATAAAAAGGATGAACAATCAGACGCTGACGATGCCTTATCTATTTTACCCTCGCATCATTCGGAATTGGCTGTAAGGGAAGGGCTGTCTGAGGGTGAAATTTCAGATTCAGGAAAAATTTCTCAACAGGCAGAACCTGATCTAGTGGCATTTAAGTTTAAACTAGAACATCTCCGCGCTTTGCTTAAGGAGGTATTAGCTACTCTGGATGACTGTGATTCCATGGTAGTACCAGAGAAGTTGTGCAAATTGGACAAATTTTTAGAGGTCCCAGTGCACGACAACGCTTTTCCAATACCTAAGAGGGTAGCGAACATAGTGGAAAAGGAGTGGGAGATGCCAGGTGTACCCTTTGCCCCACCCCCTATATTTAAGAAAATGTTTCCCATAGTAGACCCTAGAAGGGACGCATGGCAAACGGTCCCGAAGGTTGAGGGAGCTGTTTCAACACTAGCGAAGCGCACAACTATTCCTATAGAGGACAGCTGCGCTTTCAAAGATCCTATGGATAAAAAATTGGAAGGATTGCTTAAAAAGATTTTTGTTCAGCAAGGGTTCATCCTTCAACCAGCTACGTGTGTTATTACTGTCACTTCAGCGGCGTCCTTTTGGTTCAAAGAACTAGAAAGGTCGCTCCAGAAAGAGACTTCCTATGAAGAAGTCATGGACAGAATTCACGCATTAAAGTTAGCTAATTCCTTTATATTGGATGCCGCCTTTCAAATAACGAAATTGGCGGCGAAAAACTCAGGTTTTGCTATAGTAGCGCGGAGGGCGCTTTGGCTAAAATCCTGGTCGGCAGATGTGTCGTCCAAGACTAAGTTACTGAATATTCCTTTCAAGGGTAAGACCCTTTTTGGGCCGGATTTGAAGGAAATTATTTCAGACATCACTGGGGGTAAGGGCCATGCCCTCCCACAGGATAGGCCTTTTAAGGCTAAGAACAAGTCTAATTTTCGTTCCTTTCGCAATTTCAGGAACGGACCGGCTAATAACTCCACTGCCGCTAGACAAGAAGGTAACGCGGCCCAGCCCAAACCCGCTTGGAAGCCCATGCAAGGCTGGAACAAAGGTAAACAAACCAAGAAACCTGCTGCTGCTACCAAGACAGCCCCCGATCCGGGACCGGATCTGGTAGGGGGCAGACTATCTCTCTTCGCTCAGGCTTGGGCAAGAGATGTTCTGGATCCCTGGGCACTAGAGATAGTTTCCAAGGGATACCTGTTAGAATTCAAGGGACTTCCTCCAAAGGGAAGGTTCCACCTGTCTCGCTTATCTTCAGACCAGATAAAGAAACAGGCATTCTTACATTGTGTAAGAGACCTATCAAAGATGGGAGTGATAAACCCAGTCCCCTCCGGGGAACAAGGTCTAGGTTTTTACTCAAACCTGTTTGTGGTTCCCAAAAAAGAGGGAACTTTCAGGCCAATTCTGGATTTAAAGATATTAAACAAGTTCCTCAGAGTTCCATCCTTCAAGATGGAAACCATTCGGACAATCTTACCGACAATCCAGCAGGGTCAATTTTTGACTACCGTGGATCTAAAGGATGCGTATCTGCATATCCCAATCCACAAATCTCATCATCAGTTCCTGAGGTTCGCCTTTCTGGACAAACATTACCAGTTTGTGGCTCTTCCATTCGGTTTAGCCACCGCTCCCAGAATTTTCACAAAGGTGCTAGGGTCCCTTCTAGCGGTCCTAAGGCCGAGGGGCATCGCTGTAGCACCTTATCTAGACGACATCCTAATCCAAGCTTCGTCCCTTTCCAAAGCGAGGGCTCATACAGACATTGTGTTGGCCTTTCTCAGATCTCACGGGTGGAAGGTGAACATAGAAAAAAGTTAACTGTCAACGTCCACAAGGGTTCCTTTTCTGGGAACAATAATAGATTCTGTGGAAATGAAGATCTTTCTCACAGAAGTCAGAAAGGCAAAGCTTCTAAAAGCTTGTCGAGTTCTTCATTCTATTCCTCAACCCTCCATAGCACAATGCATGGAAGTAATAGGACTAATGGTCGCAGCAATGGATGTGGTTCCTTTTGCTCGAATTCATCTAAGACCATTACAGCTATGCATGCTCAATCAGTGGAATGGGGACTATACAGACTTGTCTCCCCAAATTCAAGTAGATCAGGTAACCAGGGACTCACTTCTCTGGTGGTTGACCCAGGATCACCTGTCTCAGGGAATGAGTTTCCGCAGACCGGAGTGGGTCATCGTCACGACCGACGCCAGCCTCTTGGGGTGGGGCGCGGTCTGGGACTCCCTGAAAGCTCAGGGCCTATGGTCGCGGGAAGAGTCGCTTCTCCCGATAAACATTTTGGAACTAAGAGCTATATTCAATGCGCTCCTGGCTTGGCCTCAGCTAGCGGAAGCCAGGTTCATAAGATTTCAGTCGGACAACATAAAGACTGTTGCGTACATCAATCATCAGGGGGGAACAAAGAGTTCCCTAGCGATGAAGGAAGTAACCAAGATAATCCAATGGGCAGAGAATCACTCCTGCCATCTATCTGCTATTCACATCCCAGGAGTAGACAACTGGGAGGCGGACTATTTGAGTCGTCAGACTTTCCATCCGGGGGAGTGGGAACTCCATCCGGAGGTCTTTGCTCAGTTAACCCAATTATGGGGCATTCCAGACATGGATCTAATGGCGTCCCGTCAGAACTTCAAGATACCTTGCTACGGGTCCAGATCCAGGGATCCCAAGGCGACTCTAGTGGATGCATTAGTGGCGCCTTGGTCGTTCAACCTAGCATATGTGTTTCCACCGTTTCCTCTCCTTCCCAGGCTCATAGCCAGGATCAAACAGGAGAAGGCCTCGGTGATTCTGATAGCTCCTGCGTGGCCACGCAGGACTTGGTATGCAGACCTGGTGAATATGTCATCGGCTCCACCATGGAAGCTACCTTTGAGACAGGATCTTCTAGTACAAGGTCCATTCGAACATCCAAATCTAGTTTCTCTGCAGCTGACTGCTTGGAAATTGAACGCTTGATTTTATCCAAGCGTGGGTTTTCAAATTCTGTGATAGATACTCTGGTCCAAGCCAGAAAACCTGTGACTAGAAAGATTTACCATAAAATATGGAAAAGATATATCTGTTGGTGTGAATCCAAAGGATTCTCCTGGAGTAAGATTAAAATTCCAAAGATTCTCTCCTTTCTCCAAGAAGGTTTGGATAAAGGGTTGTCAGCTAGTTCTCTAAAAGGACAGATTCTGCATTATCCGTCTTGTTGCACAAACGACTGGCAGCTTTGCCAGATGTACAAGTTTTTGTTCAGGCTTTGGTTAGAATCAAGCCTGTTTACAGACCCATGACTCCTCCTTGGAGTCTAAATTTAGTTCTTTCAGTTCTTCAAGGGGTTCCGTTTGAACCTTTACATTCCATAGATATTAAGTTATTATCTTGGAAAGTTCTGTTTTTGGTTGCTATTTCTTCTGCTAGAAGAGTTTCTGAATTATCTGCTTTGCAGTGTAATCCACCATATCTGGTTTTTCATTCAAATAAGGTTGTTTTGCGTACTAAGCCTGGTTTTCTTCCAAAAGTTGTTTCCAACAAGAACATCAACCAGGAAATAGTTGTTCCTTCTTTGTGTCCGAATCCAGTTTCAAAGAAGGAACGTTTATTACACAATTTAGATGTTGTTCGTGCTTTAAAGTTCTATTTAGAAGCAACAAAAGATTTTAGACAAACCTCATCTTTGTTTGTCGTTTACTCTGGTAAGAGGAGAGGTCAAAAAGCTACTGCTACCTCTCTCTCTTTCTGGCTGAAAAGCATTATCCGCTTGGCTTATGAGACTGCCGGACGGCAGCCTCCTGACCGTATCACAGCTCACTCTACTAGGGCTGTGGCTTCCACATGGGCCTACAAGAACGAGGCTTCTGTTGACCAGATATGTAAGGCAGCAACTTGGTCTTCTCTGCACACTTTTGCCAAATTCTACAAATTTGATACTTTTGCTTCTTCGGAGGCTATTTTTGGGAGAAAGGTTTTGCAAGCCGTGGTGCCTTCCGTTTAGGTAACCTGATTTGCTCCCTCCCTTCATCCGTGTCCTAAAGCTTTGGTATTGGTTCCCACAAGTAATGGATGACGCCGTGGACCGGACACACCAATGTTGGAGAAAACAGAATTTATGCTTACCTGATAAATTACTTTCTCCAACGGTGTGTCCGGTCCACGGCCCGCCCTGGTTTTTTAATCAGGTTGAAAAAATTTTCTTTATACACTACAGTCACCACGGCACCCTATAGTTTCTCCTTTTTCTCCTAACCGTCGGTCGAATGACTGGGGGGCAGAGCCAGAGGGGGAGCTATATGGACAGCTCTTGCTGTGTGCTCTCCTTGCCTTTCCCTGTGGGGGAGAATATTTCCCACAAGTAATGGATGACGCTGTGGACCGGACACACCGTTGGAGAAAGTAATTTATCAGGTAAGCATAAATTCTGTTTTTCCGCACTGCTATGCTTGATTTCAGATGACAATCTCACCAAATAGGAAAACTATTCTCTCAATCCATGAATGAATGAAAACACTTAAAAAAAAAAAATTAAATTTAAATAAAAAAAAAAACATTGCGCACACATGTCCAGTGTACCCATCAAGCCCATATACAAATGTGACATTTTTTAACACATATCTGGATGGTTTTAGAATAAAAAAGGTTAATTTTACAAATGTGAATGATTATTACAGACACTGTACAAATGGATAAATCCAAACACCTGTAAATACTTTCTTATTGGTGTTTTATGGCTCCAGATAACAATACTTTATCAACTGAAAACACACTTTTATGAGGTGTTTAAATGAACCTTCTTGTGGTTGGGGCCTTTTATTGGCCAAATCCATTTTTTGGATTGTGATCACTTAAAACTGAAAGCTCTATATCGGGGAAACAAAATCATTAAGATTGTGATCAAGGCCTTTGTTAGTAATGTGTGAATTCCTGTGCTACATCTTACTAGCAAAGAAACAGTCTCTCCAAAATACATTTTTATTCAGTAGGAATGTTTTTAGTTCTAAATATATTAGTATTTTTTCCTTGTTCCCCCAATCTGTGTGTATGTAGATAGATAGATAGATAGATAGATAGATAGATAGATAGATAGATAGATAGATAGATAGATAGATAGATAGATAGATAGATATTATTTAAAGTGAATATACTGTGTTTTCCTTCCATAAGGCAGGGAGAGTCCAAAACTTCATTCCTTACTGTTGGGAAAATAAAACACCTGGCCACTAGGAGGAGGCAAAGACACCCAAGCCAAAGGCTTAAATATCCCTCCCACTTCCCCTATCCCCCAGTCATTCTTTGCCTTTCGTTACTATTGGAGGTGGCAGAGAAGTGTCAGAAGATTTGGAAAGTCCTGTATGGGTATGTTCCCTTCGAGAAAGGACTGTAGTTTTTTTTTTTATAACTTTATTTTTGAAAAGTTTTCCACAGAGAAACTTGAACAACACCACACAGTTGTGCACAATATTTAACATTGTAAGACATGTTGTAGGCAACAATGTACAGTCTCGTCACCATAACAAAAACTGCTTAGAGTCCAAAAGTCTATTCTTGAACCATTTGGAGTGGCCAAGCTCCGTGTGTTAATGTAACATTTAAATAAACAAAACAACAAATAAACCAATACAAAAACATAAACAGTGACAGATATTGATCATTGGTATTAATTGGGTTGCATACCGTTGGGCATAACCGGGCGTATTAGGGGAGGGGGAGAGATGATCAGGGAGGCGTTGTTTGTACAACAATGAAGTTACTTATTAACACTGGTGTAAGGCTCTTCATATGATCCTTTTTGTTGTACCTGTTCAGATCCCTTATGCTGAATACTGGAGTATGCTCTCCGTAATCTATGAGGTAGTCGGGTGCGATACTATCAATAGTAAGGTAAACAATGTTAATACCAATTTATGTATGAATACTTATATGCATATGCATCTGCGGATGGGTTTAGTCAGTGGCCCCAGGCCCAGTCATTCAGGCAGTTAGCCACTTGTTATGTCAGTCATGTTCTGTCAAGTATCTGCTTCAGGGCTCAGCGAGCACCATCGACCATGTAGGTTTTCGTTAAGCATGAATACAGTGTTTTGAAAGGGGCGTAGGAGTCTTTCTCTTAAGTCTTTCGGTAAATACAGCAAGTACGGTTCCCACTTGTTTATAAATAATTTTATTCTGGTATCGCGGTCCCCTTGTGCGTCTACTTGTTCTATCAAAAGCTGTTGATACACTGCGTGAGTCAGTTTTTTGAAGGGGGGTTCCCTGTTTCTAGCCCAATATTGTAACATTAGTTTTCTGGCCATTAAAACAACTAGGTTAAAGAACTTTTGGCGTCTAGAGGGTAAGTCAGTGTCTTGAAAGAAGAGTATGTTTGCTGCGGCCAAAGATATGTTAGTTTTGAGCATTGTTGACAACCAGAATTTAACTTTGCCCCAGTACCTTTGCAATTTGGGGCAATCCCAGACCAGGTGTATCAGGTCCGGCGTGGGAGCCATACATTTAGGACATGTATTAGATGCCTCTGGGACCCATTTCGCTCTAGTTTTAGGTGTGATATATGCCTGGTGCAGGAATTTCACTTGTTTCACGCAGGTTTGAAGACAGGGTGGCTGCTCTGACTGCTTGTATGCTGTGGGTGATTTGTTCCTGCGTGACCTCAGGGATTCTTTGTCCTTGCCATTTAGCTACTATTTCCTGCAATGTCTGTGTCTCATTGTGTGCTACTATTTGCTTATAGATAGGTGTAATGGAGTGCGTTCCTAGAGTAGCCAGGTTGCAAAGTGCGGCTATCTTGGTTAACCCTGGCGAAGTTAGTCCTGCAGGTAGGATATTCTGTGCATAGTGCCTACTTTGAAAGTAGGCGAATCTGTGCGTGTTGGGGAGAGTGTATTGGGCTTGTAGGTCAGAGAAGGTGAGTACCTGGTGTGTGGTAGGATTGAGTAATTGTGCCACCATCTTTAGTCCCTTGCGTTCCCACATTTTAAAAACTGCTGTAGTGTATCCTGGCATGAAATTGGGGTTGCCCTGTAGAGGCAGATATTTACTGAATGTGAATTCCATTCCCCATGTTTTACAGAGTTTAGCCCAGGCCCTCATCGGATCCCTAAATAGTACGCTGTGTTTTATATGCGGGGGGAGGGATGAGAGCTGTGTGTGTGGAAAGAAAGCTGGGTGTATTGGTGCTAGTAAGTCACCTTCTACGGGGGGACAAAAATAGTCTGATTGGGACAACCATCCCACCACAACCTTGATCAGGGATGCCCAGTTGTACCATCTAATATTGGGGAGGCTAAGCCCACCTGAGTGGATTGACATTGCCAGTTGAAGTCAGTTTATCCTTGGTTTCCCTTGATTCCAGACAAACTTGCCAAATAGGGTTGTTAGACCACTGAGATCCCGCTTTGTCATTAGGAGAGGGAGTATCTGAAGGGGATAAAGCAACTTTGGTAGGATGATCATTTTTAAGAGATGGATCCTACCCGTAGTGGACAGGGGTAGGTTTCTCCACCCCTTCATTTGGTTGTGAATGAGGGTTATTGTATTTCCTATGTTTAGGTGGTATAGTTTGTTAGTGTTTATATGTAAGTGGATCCCTAAATAGGTGAAGGTTCCTGTGGTCACTTTCAAGTCTGTGCCCTGTAATGGATTTTTTTGGGTGTTAAGCAGCCATGTTAATTCAGATTTATCCGTGTTGACTTTGTAGCCCGTGAATTCCCCAAATTCGTGTAGCATGTGTAGCAATTTGGGTACATTAGTGTGTGGGTTGGGGATATATAACAAAAGGTCGTCGGCATATAGGGATAAGTGCATTGTCTGTTTATGGATTTTTAAGCCTTCACTGCATTGGCGAATATAACATGCCAATGGTTCTATTGCTAAGTTAAAAAGCAAAGGAGACAGGGGGCAACCCTGCCTGGTTCCTCTCTCTAGAAGGAACGGTGAGGATAGTTGGCCATTAATGATTATAGAAGCTGAAGGTGACGTGTATAGTGTTTGGAGCACAGTAAGGAAATTCCCAGATATGCCAAACTTTTCCAAAGAGGTGTACAGGTGGTCCCACTCTATTCTATCGAATGCCTTCTCGGCATCGATGGCGAGAAGGCACGCGTCAGTGCTGGGTTTCTGTGTGTCTGTGTAATGTGGGTTATTATAATGGGATATAACAGCTAGTGTCTTTCTGATGTTGATCACTGAGGTGCGGTGTTTGATGAAACCAGTCTGGTCAGGATGTATTATGTTCGGTAGTATGTTTGCTAACCTGTCTGCCAAGATTTTAGTGAACAGCTTGTAATCGCTGTTGAGCAATGAGATCGGTCTGTACGAGGAGGGTTGTGTATGGTCTCTGTGTGGTTTCGGAAGTATGCAAATGTTGGCATCTGTAAACCTTGCATCTGGCGTGGCTTTCCCTGATAGGTAGGCAGAATATGTGGTGGCCAAGGTTGGGGCTATGTCTGTGCTGAGAATCTTATAATATTCAATTGGTAGAGAGTCTGCGCCTGCCGCTTTCCCTATTTTGGCATTTCCAATAGCTCGCAACACCTCTTGTGTATGTATGGGAGAATTCAGGCTGTCTCTCTGAGTATCTGACAGCTGGGGTACTTTAATTTTTTGCCAAAACATATTCTTATCCACTTTTCTGATGTTTTGCCTGGTGTACAGGGATTTGTAATAAGATGTGAATACTTGCATTATGTCTTTAGTGTCTGTTTTGAGATGGTCCCCTGACTTAATTGCTGTTATAATGGATTTGGGCGTGTGTAGTCTTACTAAGTTCGCCAGGAGTTTGCCAGCTTTGTTACCGTGGCGATAGAACCTGCCTTGCCTGTGCAAGTTAAATTTATGGTCTAGGATCTGTAAGTGCGTGTCTCTGTCTTTTTTAACCGTGTAGTATCTTTGGCGATTGGTCTCTGTAGGGCTTGCTAGGTAAGCATTGTATGCAGTGGTTAGATCTGAAAGGAGTTGTGTGGTGACCTTCTTTTGGGATTTAAAATGGTGGGCTGTATATGCTGTGATTTTGCCCCTGATGACCGCCTTAGAGGCATGCCAGAACAGGTCAGGATTGGTTCTGTGTTGCTCATTATCCAGGGTGTATTCAAACCAATATGCCTTTAGGTGTTCTTTAAAATCTGTATTGGAGTATAAATGTGAGGGAAACCTCCATTTTCGTTCTTGGGATTCTGTTCTAAAAGGTTGACAGCTGGGGTACTTTAATTTTTTGCCAAAACATATTCTTATCCACTTTTCTGATGTTTTGCCTGGTGTACAGGGATTTGTAATAAGATGTGAATACTTGCATTATGTCTTTAGTGTCTGTTTTGAGATGGTCCCCTGACTTAATTGCTGTTATAATGGATTTGGGCGTGTGTAGTCTTACTAAGTTCGCCAGGAGTTTGCCAGCTTTGTTACCGTGGCGATAGAACCTGCCTTGCCTGTGCAAGTTAAATTTATGGTCTAGGATCTGTAAGTGCGTGTCTCTGTCTTTTTTAACCGTGTAGTATCTTTGGCGATTGGTCTCTGTAGGGCTTGCTAGGTAAGCATTGTATGCAGTGGTTAGATCTGAAAGGAGTTGTGTGGTGACCTTCTTTTGGGATTTAAAATGGTGGGCTGTATATGCTGTGATTTTGCCCCTGATGACCGCCTTAGAGGCATGCCAGAACAGGTCAGGATTGGTTCTGTGTTGCTCATTATCCAGGGTGTATTCAAACCAATATGCCTTTAGGTGTTCTTTAAAATCTGTATTGGAGTATAAATGTGAGGGAAACCTCCATTTTCGTTCTTGGGATTCTGTTCTAAAAGGTTGAAGCGTTAGTCGTATGGGGGCATGATCTGAGATCGTAATTGGAAGAATAGATGTGTTCAGTATGCTAGGGGTGATTTGGGGGGATGTGAGAAAGTAGTCGATTCGGGAGAAAGTATGATGCGTCTTAGAGACACACGTGTAGTCCCTTTGGTCGGGATGTTGAGATCTCCATAAGTCGTGTAGCCCCAATCCGTCTCTAAAATTAGTTAAAATTTGCGTTTCTTTTCTATGTTTGGAGTGGATTCCCTTCTTTGTGTTGGGATGTGATGGGTCAAAAAACCTGTCAAGTGGGAGGGCTTGCGCCATGTTGAAGTCCCCACCTACTATTACTGGTGAATCTGAGTGTAGGGCAATGAGTGACTGGAGGGATGACCAGAAGGCCTGATCAGAGTGGTTTGGGCCATATACATTACATAGCTGGAAAGTGCTGGTGTGAATGTGAAGCGTGGTGAAGATATAGCGTCCCTGTTTATCGATATTGGTGTTGGAAAAGGTCAGCGGTAGATTTTTCCGTATTAGAATTGCTACCCCACGCTTTCTCCCCTCTGACGGCGAGTACATAATTTGTCCCACCCATCTAATCTTTAATTTTTCATGTTCTTCTGCAGTGAGGTGTGTTTCCTGTAGCAGTGCAATGTCTGCATGAATGGAATTAAGGTACTGGAGGATTCTACTTCTTTTAGTTGGGGATGTTATTCCCCCTACATTCCAGGATATCACATTAAGTTTCGTGGTCATTGGAGCAATTTGTTGGGGGGTGGGGGCAGCAGGTATATTTGTCGGTGGGGGGGTGGGTTACTGCCACCAGTCGTGTGTGTGTGCAAAGTGTCAAAAGAGAGGTGGCGGTAAGACAGGGTGTTGGTTTGCATGTGGCATGATATGTAGTGTGATGGAGGGAAGGACTCACAGGCATCACTGAAAAGTAATCGATCTGGGTTATTCATCTGAGGTCTAAGTGTCAATCTCCAGTCAACCCATCCGCCGAGCATAACAGCCATGCCCTCTGCTATAAAGAAAGGAAATTGATTAATACACATGATAATGTTGAGACATATAGGTGATGGGTGTTTCTGGTGTGGTGCATCATAGGGGTCAGACTTTACACTGTAGTTTAAGGCCAGAAGGGAAACCTTGATATTGACTAGGCAGAGCAAATATGCAGTACATTGAACATTACAAAATTTGGAAATAAAAAAACAAAAACAAAAATAAACACAAGAACAAAAACAATAAAACACACAATAACCGTTTCTACAAACTTATTTCTTGGTGTAGTAGCAGTCCCAGGATTGAGAGGGTGAGTTCTCAGAGGAACCCCCTCCTGAGGCAGAACAGCGTCTTGAAGAGTGGTGCTCCAAAGAGTAGCCACAGTAGTGATGTGGAGTTCTTCGGCCACCAGTGCCTCTTGTGTCCGAAGACACCTATGTCCAGAACCTTCCATCTTAAAAAGGAGTCTTATATGTATGTAAATGAGGGAAACGACATGTTCTATGGATCAGTTTGTTGCTGCTTTTCTTCTTCTAGATAAGCTTTCAATTCTTTAGGGGAACGGAAGAACTTGGTACCCCTAGGGGTCTGTAGCCTGAGTTTGGCGGGGTAAAGAAGTGCAACTTGCCTACCTTCTTCATATAGTTGGGAGCAATAAGGGGCGAATTCTTTGCGCATTTTGGATACATCTGCTGAAAAATCTTGAAATAGCAGAAGTTTTTTCCCCTAGTAGATGATATCTGCCTTGTGTGACCTGTAGGCCCGTAGCAAAGTCAGTTTTTCCTGGTAGTTTAAACATTTAAATATGACCTGTCTGGGTTTTGTGGCTTTGGCAGTAGAGAGGCCGTTGTCTGAGCCGATGCGGTGCGCTCTTTCCACATATATTGGAAGGCGATCCGGGTCTATGCCTAATAGTCTGGGAAACGTGAGTGCTGTGAACTCCAATAGATCTTTGTTCTTGATGCTCTCTGGTATTCCGATTATACGGAGGTTATTACGTCTACTACGATTCTCCAGATCGTCGACTTTGTCTTGGAGCGCTTGGTTTTGGCGTAGTAGTTGTCGGAGGGAGGTATAAGTGGTATCTTGGCGGTCTTCCAAGTCTGAAATCCTCTGCTCTGCCTGATTCATCCTTGTTGAAAAATGGCGCACCTCACTAGTTAAAGTGTCCATGCCTGCCTGGAGAGATTCCATCTTAGGCAGAAAGAAAGATTTTAGTTCTTGCATGAGGTTTGTGGAATCACTAGCTGGTAAGTGAGAGGAACTTGGTGAGGGAGGGTTGTCAATCTGCGCCTCTGTGACGTGTCGTTATCTCCTATCTGCTTGTTTAGACTTTGAAGTCATCTTGCTCTCAGATGCACTAGAAAGAGGCTTGAAATATTTGTCAATCTTCATATGAAGGGCAGGAGAGACGGAGAGTATAATAGCAAAGTTCAAATGGTTTTATTTTCAGCGTTATGGCTTTATGCCTCTATGTGGCACTGCTGAGCTGCAGTCGGGGGGCAGCTTATATGATGTGTGAAATGGCTAGTTGGTATAAAAGTAGTTAAGCCACGTGGGTGAGTCATGCAGGCCTTGCTTGTGCCTCAGCGGCACTTCAAAATCTGGTTCTTTCCCAAAGGCAAAAGGACATTCTTTGTTGTGGTGCAATTAGCAAACCCTCATACAATCTGTCTCTGTGCTGGGGTGTCGGTGGGTATGAGAGATAGAGTCCCAAAGAGTGGCAGATAGCCTGTATAGTAATAGTGCACCTGTTAAAGCTGTGTTGTGGTGAAATGAGGCAGGTGTTGCAAGCATCCCCTGTGTGCCTTTCTCTTGCGGTGGCTAGTTGTGCTCTTTCCACAGTGAATGGTGCCTCAAGTGATTGCAGAATAGGTGCTCCCAGCTAGGTCTGTAGATTGATGGCTGTGCAGTGGGTTTCTGTGTAGGTACTTCCCACAATTGTTGCCTGCCTAGTTATATGTGGATAATTTAACCCCTTCTGTGTGACAGGTCTGTGATGGGTATAGCAGGTCCTGAACTATTGTGCTTTGTAATGTAGTGAAGCTCCTTTGCACTCACCCTCCTTTCCGATTACTTTTATGATGAGAGACAGGGCTTTCACAGCTTCTGATAAGCTGCTGCGTGTCTTGATGCGGGAGGGCCGCGATCTAATATGGCGCCCGCGGCTGGTGTTCCGTTGCGCACTTTCAGTGCTTCAGGGGGCAAGGGCAGTTGTCGGCCCTTCACACCACTTGGCCAGTTGAGGATGATGTCCGGGTGTTCCCCCAACAAGGCTAAGGTGTGGGCAAAGGTGTCCGGCAGCAGATTAAAGGCTTTCTCAGAGCTCAATATACGGAGCGCCTTCTCTGCACTGCCGATCCTCAGCTCCACCCACCGGAAGTCCTCGAAAGGACTGTAGTTTTAAGTAATCCTGTCAACCTCTCAGTGAGAGTATTGATGAAAGTTAGAGTCTGGAGATGCAGGGAAAGTTTTTCTGCGAACCCATCCAGAGCTCCTGAGTAATCAGTGTTGATGAGTTTCACTGCTTGCTGCTACATACTCAAGTCCATGTCAGAAGCGCTGCTGCAAGACTCTAAAACTTGACAGGCTGTGTCTGTTCCACAGCATGGATCCTGGAGGGCAAGACCATTTTTTATATATACATTTTTACAGGGTCACAGTGTGGCTCCTTTATGCCTCGATAGGATCAAGGGTTAATATCTCCTTCAGAGAGATTATTTGAACAGTTTGGGGATCTATATCTGCTTAATGTGAGAGTTTTTTTAGGCTCATAGGCTTTTTTAATTTTTGTCTTGGAACAAACAGGTTTCACTTTCGTTTTTGAAGTGCTGCACAGCTCATAATAGCTTGGCACCTTTTTGCATAGCACGGGAAGTCCTGTTTTACGTACCACGTGAACGGGTGCGGTCTCTTTCATTTCCTAAGATACTGCTGCAGACATCACTACTGAGGAGAGCATTTTCAATGTTAGCTGTCTGGGTCTAGGAGGTGGTAAGTGCTCCAGCCATTGGGAGTATTAAGGTGCCGGTTTTTAAATAAAAACATTTCTTTTTGATTGTCCTCCTGAGGGTATATACAGGTTGCATACGGGATCTCTCTTCTCTAGGAGTAATTGTCCTGGTACCTACAGCAGAAAGAGGTTTGGGGTTTTATTCAAACTTTTTTGTGGTTCCAAAGAAGGAGGGAACTTTCCGTCCAATTCTGAACCTAAAGAATCCCTCTTTCAAGATGGAAACAATACGGTCAATCCTGCCTCTGATTCAGGAAGGACAGTTTATGACCACTATAGACCTGAAGGATGCATATCTTCATGTCCCGATTGACAGGGAACATTTTCAGTTCCTATGTTTTGCTTTTCTTCTAGTTCATAGCTCTTCCGTTTGGCCTAGCTACTGCTCCAAGGATATTTACAAAGGTGCTGGGGGCTCTTCTAGCCGTTGCCAGAACACAAGGTATTACAGTAGCGACTTACCTGGACGATATCTTGGTACAGGCACCATCTTTTCGTCTAGCGGAAGAACATTAGGAGTCCCTTCTCAGTCTTCTTCCATCACATGGATGGAAGATAAACTTGGAAAAGAGTTCTCTTACTCCAAGTACAAGGGTAAATTGCCTGGTTACTATAATAGACTCCATATCCATGAGAATATTCCTCACAGATCAGAGACGTTGCAAGCTAACTAATGCAAGTCTTGCCCTCCAGGCCTCCTAGAGACCCTCAGTGGCTCAGTGTATGGAGGTAATCGGACTTATGGTGTCCTGCATATATCTGCATGTATCTCATGGCATCCCGCCTCAATACCAAGCTACCCAGGTTAGAGTCGAGGTCGAGGGATCCTCAGGCGGAATTGATAGATGCCCTATCAGTACCATGTAGCTTCAGTCTTATATATATTTTTCCTCCAGCAAGAGCGAGCATCTGTGATTCTGGTTGCGCCGTCGTGGCCGCGAAGGACATGGTTTGTGGATCTGGTGAGGATGTCCTCATCTCAGTGGAGGTTACCTTGTCACAGAGATCTGCTGATACAGGGTCCCTTCATTCATCAAAATCTAGATTCTCTGAGGCTGACTGCGTGGAGATTGAACGCTTAGTCTTAGTCAAAAGAGGGTTCTCTGAGAGTGTTATCGACACTCTGGTTCAAGGTCGTACGCCAGTTACTTATCCTATCTACCATAAAGTGTGAAAGACTTACTTATACTGGTGTGAAGAGCATGGCTTTTCCTGGCATAAGGTTAAGGTTGCCAGAATTTAAGCTTTCCTCCAGGATGGACTGGAGAAGGGCCTATCTTCTAGTTCCCTGAAGGAACAGATATCGGCCCTGTCGGTGTTACTGCACAAAAGATTGGCTGAGCTTCCGGATGTGCAGTCCTTTGTTAAGGCTCTGGCTAGGTTCAGACCCGTGTTAAGATCTGGGGCTCAATCTTGTTCTTAGTGTTTTGCAGCAGGCTCCGTTTGAGCCTATGCATACTGTTGACATGAAATTGTTATCTTGGAAGGTTCTTTTTTTGTTGGCTATTGCCAGATTTCTGCTTTGCAATGTGATCCCCCTTATCTGTTTTTTCAAGATAAGGCGGTTTTACACACTTAACTAGGTTTCCCCCCTAAGGTGGTGTCGAATCGTAACATTAATCAAGAAATGCCTTGTCTCCTAATTCTTCTTCACCGAACGAACGTTTTCTTCATAATCTAGATGTGGTTGTGCCTTGAAGTTCTATCTTCAGGCTACTAAGGAATTCAGACAATCTTCCTCTTTGTCATCTATATGGAGAAGCGTAAGGTGCAGAAGGCTACTTCGACTTCTCTATCTTTCTGGTTGAGGGGTGTCATCCGCTTAGCTTATGAGACAGCGGGACGACAGCCTCCTGAGAGGATAACGGCTCATTCCATTAGAGCAGTGGCTTCCTCTTGGGCTTTTAAGAACGAAGTCTCAATGGATAAGTTTTGTAAGGCGGCTAACTGGTCCTCTTTACGCACTTTTTCTACATTTTACAAGTCTGATGTGTTTGCTTCGGCTGAAGCAGCTTTCGGGAGAAAGGTTTTGCAGGCTGTGATGCCCTCAGAATAGGGTCCGCCTCTTTTTTTCTGTTCCCTCCCATTATTCATTCAGTGTTCTCTGAAACTTGGGTATTGTTTTCCCAAAAGTAAGGAATTAAGTTGTGGACTCTCCCTGCCTTATGGAAGGAAATCATAATTTATGCTTATTAGATAAATTCCTTTCCTTCCTGGCAGGGAGAGTCCACGACCCCGCCCGTAATTAATTTTTTTGCTCCCTTTTTATATTATTATCTGGCACCTTTTATACCCTGATGTCTCTCCTACTTTTCCTTGTTCCCTCGGCAGAATGACTGTTGGATAGGGGAAGTGGGAGGGATATTTAAGCCTTTGGCTGGGGTGTCTTTGCCTCCTCCTGGTGGCCAGGTGTTGTACTTTCCCAACAGTAAGGAATGTGTCGTGGACTCTCCCTGCCAGGAAGGAAAGGAATTTATCTGGTAAGCATATATTATGTTTTCTGTTTAATTTTAATATGTGTGTTACTTCTAAACTATGTTTTCAAGTTACAATTTGGAAATTAGGGGGGGCCTGTTTTGTTCCTTATTTTCTTTATAATGTGTTGCAGACAATTTGTCCCTTTTTTGACTGACAAGGCCCTGACCCTACTCCCTCATGCAGCCGGGATTGTTGAATATGACAGGGTAGACAGGAATGAGTGAGGGGCATGAGGAATTGCATGTATGTGGTATGGCAGAAGGTTTTTCCCTCCAGTGATTTACGTTACATGTTTATATTTAAAGATAATAAATTACCTTCATCTTTACACGTTGATTGTCTAAGATTGGAATCCAATCAATCCAAATTTGTTTATGAAATGCATTGCATGAGTTTTCTAATTGAATTCATTTGAAACCCTCCACTTGGTTTTCAAATTTCAAATGCATTTGTGGCACAAACCCCCACTGTACCTTGCATGTCCAGTATTCCAATCAATCAGAACACTTTTCTGTAGCATTTCAAACTTTTTTTTTTTTTTTTTTAATTCTTTGGCTTGGACCTGTTGAAATCCTTTTTTTGTCTTTGTCCAGGAGAATTGTTCTGGTTGTTTGCACATTATTAACTACTTGTTAACAAAACAGATACATTATGTCATGGGCACTGGGCTGCAAGGGTTATACCCCTACCCCCCTTCTTCCTCACCCCTGTTGTTTCTCAGCAGATTTTGGCTCCTCAGAGCAACCGCAATCTCTAGGAGTCTTTGTTTGCTTGTTTTTGTGTTCCTACTTTGTCAGAGAAGAGCTGGTCTCTGACTGGAAAAACCCTCCTAGGCTGGCCGGGCTCCTGGAACTTCCATTCGGCCGCCTCACAACGGACACCCGTCTAACCCCTCTCAGGCTGGCCGGGCTCCTGGAACTCCCGGTCAACCACAGAGCAGCAGGACACCCACTAACTTTGCCCCTGGTTGCCCCAGCGGCCCTTTGCCCCAGAGCTCCGCCCTTTTGGGGATGGGTAGCCCGTAGGGAGGACAAGGGTTGGTGGAATTGCCTGAGGGGTGCTACTTGGGGAACTGGGGGTTTCGGACACCCCTACCCCCCCAATCTTTACAGGGCTGTAACTCCGAGAGCTTTAAAATGACACCCTGGAAGTGCCACCGCTCCACCAGGATCACCCCACAACCGCTGTCCCTAGGTACTGGAACTCTGTGGGACTGCGGCTGCTATGGAGGCGCCATCCTGTCTGGAGGGGTGGGAATGGTGGGAAAATGGTGGGATTGTCCTTTTGTCTTATCAAGATTAGTTCCTGTATAAATGTTGTGTGTTTTTCCCAATAAAATGTTCTTCTTTGTTCCACCTAAATGCTAGTTGTCTAGTTATTTGGGTGGGGATTGCTGAAATCACTCTCTCCGCTACATAGCGGCTGGTTCCAGGTGTTGGAAGATCGTTTCAGAGGAGCTACCCAGTCGGGGTAGAAGGGCTTCCGTCACAGTGATGGCAGCGGTGGGATGCTTCCATATACCTGGAACGTTAAAACCACCACCTTAAAGGGACACTGTACCCAAAAAAATTATTTTGTGATTCAGATAGAGCAGTAATTTTCAACCTTTTTTTTTGCCGTGGCACACTTTTTTACATTAAAAAATCCTGCAGCACACCACCATCCCAAAATTTTACAAAATCACACATTGTAGCCTAATACAGCATATATATATATATACACACACACACACACACACACACACACACTGTACTGTGCTGTCATGCCATGCGCAGTTACCCTCAGTTATCATCTCACTCAAAATAAAAAAACGGCCCAGAATAAAAAACAAGCAAAATTTAAAAAATGTCAGTGTGTCAGTCTGCTGCGGCACACCTGAGGATCTCTCATGGCACACTAGTGTGCAGCGGCACACTGGTTGAAAAACACTGAGATAGAGCATGCAATTTTAAGCAACTTTCTAATTTACTCCTATTATCAATTTTTCTTCGTTCTCTTGCTATCTTTATATGAAAAAGAAGGCATCTAAGCTTTTTTCTTGGTTCAGCACTCTGGACAGCAGTTTTTGATTGGTGGATGAATTTATCCACCAATCAGCAAGGACAACCTAGGTTGTTCACCAAAAATGGGCCGGCATCTAAACTTACATTCTTGCATTTCAAATAAAGATACCAAGAGAATAAAGAACATTTGATAATAGGAGTAAATTAAAAAGTTGCTTAAAATTGGATGCTCTATCTGAATCATGAACGAAATTTTTTGGGTACAGTGTCCCTTTAATACTTCTGTGGATGGAGCGCTATGATCCCAGAAGCTGTCGCTAGGACTATATCCGAGGCCAGCCAGATTTGCATGCTGGAGCTCCAGAAAGATCTGGGGGGAGCCGTGTTAGCCCCTCGAGACCCCGAACCAAGACCCAGGAAGCTACCTTACGAGGCTTTCCAGGCATTTAGGAATGATGGGGCCAAAGAGGTCGACTGCTACCTCCATTACTTCGAGACCCAGTGCAGGTTGCATGGGATTGCAGCGACAGATCTTGGCTGGAAACTGTCCGGCAAGGCGGCGGAAGCTTTCCAGACTGTTCCTCCCGAGGAGGAGAAGGACTATGACCGGGTAAAGGAATGCATCCGTACCCGGTATGGGCTCACCCAAGAGGCCCATCGACAGAAGTTCAGGGATCTACACAGACAAGACGGGCAGCCGTATACCAAGTGGACCCACCGGTTAGCCCATTCCTTGAACTCCTGGATTACAGGTTGCCACGTAAACACACTGGAGGAGGCACTGCAGCTCATCCTCCTGGAGTAATTTTAGTCCTGCATCCCTGCCGAGATCCGAGACTGGATTAAGGATAGGAAATCAAGGACTGCTATTATCGAAGGTTCGTCCTTAAAGGGATACTAACCCCTCATTTTTTCTTTCATGATTCAGATAGAGCATGTCATTTTAAGCAACTTTCTAATTTACTCCTATTATCAATTTTTCTTTGTTCTCATGTTATCTTGATTTGAAAAGCAGTAATAAAAGGTTAGGAGCCGGCCCATTTTTTAGTTCAGCACCTTGGTAGAGCTGCTGATTGGTTTGCTACATTTAGCCACAAATCAGAAAGTGCTACCCATGTGCTGAACAAAAAATGGTCTGGCTCTAAAGCTTACAGTACTGCTTTTTCAAATCAAGATAGCATGAGAACAAAGAAAAATTGATAATAGGAGTAAATTAGAAAGGTGCTTAAAATCTCATGCTCTATCTGAATCATGAAATAAAAAACATTGGGTTTAGTATCCCTTTAATTATAGTACCTTGGCAAAACCCCTGACCGACCTGACCCGTAAAAGACTGCCCCAACAGGTCCTGTGGTCCCCAGAATGCTAGACTGCCTTCCAGAGCCTCAAGGCTGCTTTGGTCTCTGCCCCGGTCCTGGCCGCTCCTAACTCCAACAAATGGTTTTGTGTTCATACAGATGCCTCCATGTTCGGGTTGGGAGCAGTCCTAAGCCAAGTAAACGAAGGAGGACAAGACAACCCCGTAGCCTACATCAGTAGGAAGCTGTTACCCAGAGAGGTAGGCTATGCGGCGGTGGAAAAGGAATGCCCTGCCCTGGTATGGGCCCTCAAGAAACTGCAACCGTACCTATATGGAAGGCCGTTCACTGTCCTCATAGACCACAACCCTCTGGTGTGACTAAACCGAGTATTGGGAGATAATGGACGCTTATTAAGGTGGAATTTAGCTCTGCAGCCCTTCAACTTCAACGTTCAGTACAGGCCGGGAAAAAGCAATGGGAATGCTGATGGACTTTCCCGGCAGACTGAACTAGAGTGCTCTTTGGACAGCCCCAAGTAGACCCATGTGGATCAAGCCGGTTCTGCCAAACTGGAAGGGGAGATTTGTCACGGGCAACCGGGATGCAATGGTTAAACCCCTACCCCCCTACTTCCTCACCCCTGTTGTTTCTCAGCAGATTTGGGCTCCTCAGAGCAACCGCTATCTCTAGAAGTCTTTGTTTGCTTGCTTTTGTGTTCCTACTTTGTCAGAGAAGAGCTGGTCTGTGACCGGAAAAACCCTCCTAGGCGGGCCGTGCTGAGTACTAGGTACTGGGACTTTGTGGGACTGTGGCTTCTATGGAGGCGCCAGCCTGTCTGGAGGGGCGGGAAAACAGTGGGATTATCCTTTGTCTTATCAAGATGAGTTCCTGTATAAATGTTGTGTGTTTGTCCCAATAAAATTTTCTTCTTTGTTCCACCTAAATGCTAGTTGTCTAGTTATTTGGGTGGGGATTGCTGAAATCTCTCTCTCTCCGCTACATAGCGGCTGGTTCCAGGTGTTGGAAGATCATTTCAGTCGGGGTAGGAAGAGATCCATCGCACATTGTTTTAATAAATAGTCAACAATTACGTCCAAACACTTTTAAAGGGATGGGAAACTCCAAATTTTCTTTCATGATTTGGATAGAACATATAATTTTAAACAACTTTCCAATTTATTTGCTTTATCAAATTTGTTTTGTTCTCTTGTTATCCTTTGCTGAAGGAACAACATTGCACTACTGGCAGTAAGATGAACACATCTAGTCAGCCAATCACAAAAGGAAAATGTGTGCAGGCACCCATTAGCAGCAGCGCCCACTAGTGGAGGATATGTGCGTATTCTTTTTCAACAAGTGATACCAAGAGAACAAAGCATATTTGAAAATAGAAGTGAATTTAAAAGTGTCTTAAAATTACATGCTTTAATTTTGACTTTCCTAACCCTTTAAATTATGAAATTTTAATGCAAGTGAAACATGATCATTAAAATATAAATCTATGATTGTAATTACTTTTTTAAGGATTAAACAAGTTAATTACATATTTACATAAAACTAGATGAATGTATTAAATATACATGTCATGAATTAATATATTATACTGTAAATATACAGATATATAAAGAAAGAAATATTTAAATATAATAAAAAAGAGTTAAGCTCGCTCACAATCTTTTTACTTTCAACTTGTAATACATGCGCTAAACCGCTCACATTAAAAAGCTTGCGATAAAGCATAAAAAAAAAAAAACATAAATAGTGTGCCTCTTGTAATCTGGCCCACTCTTGGGTGCTTTTTTAAATCAATTCAAAAGTATTAAATTTAATAAGAGCCACCTATTAAATTGTAAGTGAAGAACATTGGAATGTTAAATATTTATATTAAAAACACAGTAAAACATATTACAATATATCAAAAAATGAATACAAATTATTTTTCATCTTTAAAGGCATTTGAGTGGAAAGGGCTCCAAAAAGTGTATATACTCTGTATGTCTACATATGTGTATACCTGTGTGTATATATGTATGTATGTACATATTTATACATATAAACATATGCACATGTATGTGTGTATATATATATATATATATATATATAAATATATATATATATATATATATATATATACACACACACACTAAGATACACATTAAATATAAATAGCATGCTTTATCTAAATCATGAAACTGTAATTTTGACTTTAGTGGACCATTAAGATTTAGCTGCTCAGGCCAGTTAATAACAGCTATACACAAGCTGATAAAGTAACTATATCCATTTTTCTATATTCCATGTACACATTGTTTGCACAATGTAATGCCTTTTATATCTGTTCCTAACTGTCCTCAGCAGAAAAAAATTAGATAAGGAAAACCTAGGTTACAACATGGCATCGCTCATTACTTTATAGAAACTAAAATTTTACACTAATTACATTATTTTTAAAAACCTAGTATAAGCTAAAAAAATAAATACCACCATAATATTTGCAAGCCGTATCTACCATTTATGTTGTGTTTAATATCCCCTTTTTTTCTTTGCATGGAAAATGTTACAGTAATACACATAGGATTTTTTCCTCATATAAAGATTGAATAACACATGCATACCCCTCAACTGTCCCGATTTTTGTGGGACAGTCACGATTTTATGGGTCTGTCCCGGGTTGCTTGCCATCTGTCCCGAATCGCTCCATGCATTTTCACCAAAAAAAAAAATGTATTCTATTGGGCTCATACTCAGAAGTAGCTGGCTTTTCTCTCACAGGGTTAGATACCTGTTAGATTCCCTGTGGAAAAAGAACCGTGTGTGGGTTAAGCAGGAGTAAGAAGGCTGTATACCCTCTGACCTCAATGAATGGTGACCTCTAACCTCGGGTAGTGATGACGTTTAACTAGCATGTCTTCAGTTTTATACAATGAGCAGTTCTAACACCAGGGTAACGAACAGTAGCAACCTCAGACTGACAGCTAATGTGCTTGCCAATCCCAGGACCGCATACAATGAATTACAGATACACATATATGATGTAGTGTGTGTGTGTATCTGTATGTATAAGTGTATGCTATGTAGTGTGTGTATCTGCATGTATAAGTGTAAGCTATGTATGTGTATGTGTTTCTGCATGTATAAGTGTATGCTATGTAGTGTGTATATCTGCATGTATAAGTGTAAGCTATGTAGTGTGTGTATATCTGCATGTATAAGTGTATGCTATGTAGTGTGTGTGTATCTGCATGTATAAGTGTATGCTATGTAGTGTGTGGGTATCTGCATGTATAAGTGCATGCTATGTAGTGTGTGTGTATCTGCATGTATAAGTGTATGCTATGTAGTGTGTGTATATCTGCATGTATAAGTGTATGGTATGTAGTGTGTGTATCTGCATGTATAAGTATATGCTATGTAGTGTGTGTATATCTGCATGTATAAGTGTATGCTATGTAGTGTGTGTATCTGCATGTATAAGTATATGCTATGTAGTGTATGTATATCTGCATGTATAAGTGTATGCTATGTAGTGTGTGTATCTGCATGTATAAGTGTATGCTATGTAGTGTGTGTATCTGCATGTATAAGTGTATGCTATGTAGTGTGTGTATCTGCATGTATAAGTGTATGCTATGTAGTGTGTGTATATCTGCATGTATAAGTGTATGCTATGTAGTGTATGTGTATCTGCATGTATAAGTATATGCTATGTAGTGTGTGTGTGTATCTGCATGTATAAGTGTATGCTATGTAGTGTGTGTGTGTATCTGCATGTATAAGTGTATGCTATGTAGTGTGTATATCTGAATGTATAAGTATATGCTATGTAGTGTGTGTATATCTGAATGTATAAGTATATGCTATGTAGTGTGTGTTTCTGTGTATTTTAGTGTGTGTGCATGTATATGTGTAGATTGTGTTACTGTGCATTTTTGCAGACTTTAAAGGCCAGAATTTAGAATATTAACGGGGAATGCAGAGAGCAGTTTTAAAGAATCTATTATTATATGTCCAATTAAGATTAAAATATTTAGCACTGTCTCTGCAAATGTTAATTAAATACAGAGCTCACATAGCCATACCAGTGGTTTGAGCTTGTGTTTGATTAGCTGTCTAAGAGTATTAAAATATATGACTTTAATTAGAATTTCTTTCATGTAATTAACAAGAGTCCATGAGCTAGTGACGTATGGGATATACATTCCTACCAGGAGGGGCAAAGTTTCCCAAACCTTAAAATGCCTATAAATACACCCCTCACCACACCCACAAATCAGTTTTACAAACTTTGCCTCCAAGGGAGGTGGTGAAGTAAGTTTGTGCTAGATTCTACGTTGATATGCGCTCCGCAGCAAGTTGGAGCCCGGTTTTCCTCTCAGCGTGCAGTGAATGTCAGAGGGATGTGAGGAGAGTATTGCCTATTGAAT
This sequence comes from Bombina bombina, assembly GCF_027579735.1. Classification (NCBI taxonomy): domain Eukaryota; kingdom Metazoa; phylum Chordata; class Amphibia; order Anura; family Bombinatoridae; genus Bombina; species Bombina bombina. Next base: position 1,152,267,365 of record NC_069501.1, on the reverse strand, counting down.
GCAGTGATCTCCTTCTACGGGGTCTATTTCATAAGGTTCTCTGTTATCGGTCGTAGAGATTCATCTCTTACCTCCCTTTTCAGATCGACGATATACTCTTATATTTACCATTTCCTCTACTGATTCTCGTTTCAGTACTGGTTTGGCTTTCTACAAACATGTAGATGAGTGTCCTGGGGTAAGTAAGTCTTATTTTCTGTGACACTCTAAGCTATGGTTGGGCACTTTATTTATAAAGTTCTAAATATATGTATTCAAACATTTATTTGCCTTGACTCAGAATGTTCAACTTTCCTTATTTCCAGACAGTCAGTTTCATATTTGGGATTATGCTTTAATTATCATATTTTTCTTACCTCAAAAATTTGACTTTTTTCCCTGTGGGCTGTTAGGCTCGCGGGGGCTGAAAATGCTTCATTTTATTGCGTCATTCTTGGCGCGGACTTTTTTGGCGCAAAAATTCATTTCCGTTTCCGGCGTCATACGTGTCGCCGGAAGTTGCGTCATTTTTTTGACGTTATTTTGCGCCAAAAATGTCGGCGTTCCGGATGTGGCGTCATTTTTGGCGCCAAAAGCATTTAGGCGCCAAATAATGTGGGCGTCTTATTTGGCGCCAAAAAATATGGGCGTCGCTTTTGTCTCCACATTATTTCAGTCTCATTTTTCATTTGCTTCTGGTTGCTAGAAGCTTGATGTTTGGCATTTTTTTCCCATTCCTGAAACTGTCTTATAAGGAATTTGATCTATTTTGCTTTATATGTTGTTTTTTCTCTTACATATTGCAAGATGTCTCACGTTGCATCTGAGCCAGAAGATACTACAGGAAAACCTCTGCCTGCTGGATCTACCAAAGCTAAGTGTATCTGCTGTAAACTTTTGGTAGCTATTCCTCCAGCTGTTGTTTGTATTAAATGTCATGACAAACTTGTTAATGCAGATAATATTTCCTTTAGTGATGTACCATTGCCTGTTGCAGTTCCCTCAACATCTAAGGTGCAGAATGTTCCTGATAACATAAGAGATTTTGTTTCTGAATCCATAAAGAAGGCTTTGTCTGTTATTTCTCCTTCTAGTAAACGTAAAAAGTCTTTTAAATCTTCTCTCTCTACAGATGAATTTTTAAATGAACACCATCATTCTGATTCTTTGGACTCTTCTGGTTCAGAGGATTCTGTCTCAGAGATTGATGCTGATAAATCTTCATATTTATTTAAGATGGAATTTATTCGCTCTTTACTTAAAGAAGTACTAATTGCTTTAGAAATAGAGGATTCTAGTCCTCTTGATACTAATTCTATACGTTTGGATAAGGTTTTTAAAGCTCCTGCGGTTATTCCAGAAGTCTTTCCTGTTCCTAATGCTATTTCTGCAGTAATTGCTAAGGAATGGGATAGATTGGGTAATTCATTTACTCCTTCTAAACGTTTTAAGCAATTATATCCTGTTCCGCCTGACAGATTAGAATTTTGGGACAAAATCCCTAAAGTTGATGGGGCTATTTCTACCCTTGCTAAACGTACTACCATTCCTACATCAGATGGTACCTCGTTTAAGGATCCTTTAGATAGAAAAATTGAATCTTTTCTAAGAAAAGCTTATCTATGTTCAGGTAATCTTCTTAGACCTGCTATATCATTGGCTGATGTTGCTGCAGCTTCAACTTTTTTGTTGGAAACTCTAGCGCAACAAGTAACAAATCGTGATTCTCATGATATTATTATTCTTCTCCAGCATGCTAATAATTTCATCTGTGATGCCATTTTTTGATATTATTAGAGTTGATGTTAGATTTATGTCTCTGGCTATCTTAGCCAGAAGAGCTTTATGGCTTAAGACTTGGAATGCTGATATGGCTTCTAAATCAACTCTACTTTCCATTTCTTTCCAGGGAAACAAATTATTTGGTTCTCAGTTGGATTCTATTATTTCAACTGTTACTGGTGGGAAAGGAACTTTTTTACCACAGGATAAAAAGTCTAAAGGTAAAAACAGGGCTAACAATCGTTTTCGTTCCTTTCGTTTCAACAAAGAACAAAAGCCTGATCCTTCGTCCTCAGGAGCAGTTTCAGTTTGGAAACCATCCCCAGTCTGGAATAAATCCAAGCCTGCTAGAAAGGCAAAGCCTGCTTCTAAGTTCACATGAAGGTACGGCCCTCATTCCAGTTCAGCTGGTAGGGGGCAGGTTACGTTTTTTCAAAGAAATTTGGATCAGTTCTGTTCACAATCTTTGGATTCAGAACATTGTTTCAGAAGGGTACAGAATTTGTTTCAAGATGAGACCTCCTGCAAAGAGATTTTTTCTTTCCCATGTCCCAGTAAATCCAGTGAAAGCTCAAGCATTTCTGAATTGTGTTTCAGATCTAGAGTTGGCTGGAGTAATTATGCCAGTTCCAGTTCCGGAACAGGGGATGGGGTTTTATTCAAATCTCTTCATTGTACCAAAGAAGGAGAATTCCTTCAGACCAGTTCTGGATCTAAAATTATTGAATCGTTATGTAAGGATACCAACGTTCAAGATGGTAACTGTAAGGACTATATTGCCTTTTGTTCAGCAAGGGAATTATATGTCCACAATAGATTTACAGGATGCATATCTGCATATTCCGATTCATCCAGATCATTATCAGTTCCTGAGATTCTCTTTTCTAGACAAGCATTACCAATTTGTGGCTCTACCGTTTGGCCTTGCTACAGCTCCAAGAATTTTCACAAAGATTCTCGGTGCCCTTCTGTCTGTAATCAGAGAACAGGGTATTGTGGTATTTCCTTATTTGGACGATATCTTGGTACTTGCTCCGTCTTTACATTTAGCAGAGTCTCATACGAATCGACTTGTGTTGTTTCTTCAAGATCATGGTTGGAGGATCAATTTACCAAAAAGTTCTTTGATTCCTCAAACAAGGGTAACCTTTCTGGGTTTCCAGATAGATTCAGTGTCCATGACTTTGTCTTTAACAGACAAGAGACGTCTAAAATTGATTACAGCCTGTCGAAACCTTCAGTCTCAATCATTCCCTTCGGTAGCCTTATGCATGGAAATTCTAGGTCTTATGACTGCTGCATCGGACGCGATCCCCTTTGCTCGTTTTCACATGCGACCTCTTCAGCTCTGTATGCTGAACCAATGGTGCAGGGATTACACGAAGATATATCAATTAATATCTTTAAAACCGATTGTTCGGCACTCTCTGACGTGGTGGACAGATCACCATCGTTTAATTCAGGGGGCTTCTTTTGTTCTTCCGACCTGGACTGTAATTTCAACAGATGCAAGTCTCACAGGTTGGGGAGCTGTGTGGGGATCTCTGACGGCACAAGGAGTTTGGGAATCTCAGGAGGTGAGATTACCGATCAATATCTTGGAACTCCGTGCAGTTTTCAGAGCTCTTCAGTTTTGGCCTCTTCTGAAGAGAGAATCGTTCATTTGTTTTCAGACAGACAATGTCACAACTGTGGCATACATCAATCATCAAGGAGGGACTCACAGTCCTCTGGCTATGAAAGAAGTATCTCGAATTTTGGTTTGGGCGGAATCCAGCTCCTGTCTAATCTCTGCGGTTCATATCCCAGGTGTAGACAATTGGGAAGCGGATTATCTCAGTCGCCAAACGTTGCATCCGGGCGAATGGTCTCTTCACCCAGAGGTATTTCTTCAGATTGTTCAAATGTGGGGGCTCCCAGAGATAGATCTGATGGCCTCTCATCTAAACAAGAAACTTCCCAGGTATCTGTCCAGATCCCGGGATCCTCAGGCGGAGGCAGTGGATGCATTATCACTTCCTTGGAAGTATCATCCTGCCTATATCTTTCCGCCTCTAGTTCTTCTTCCAAGAGTAATCTCCAAGATTCTGAGGGAATGCTCGTTTGTTCTGCTAATAGCTCCGGCATGGCCTCACAGGTTTTGGTATGCGGATCTTGTCCGGATGGCATCTTGCCAACCATGGACTCTTCCGTTAAGACCAGACCTTCTGTCTCAAGGTCCTTTTTTCCATCCGGATCTGAAATCCTTAAATTTAAAGGTATGGAGATTGAACGCTTGATTCTTGGTCATAGAGGTTTCTCTGACTCCGTGATTAATACTATGTTACAGGCTCGTAAATCTGTATCTCGAGAGATATATTATAGAGTCTGGAAGACTTATATTTCTTGGTGTCTTTCTCATCATTTTTCTTGGCATTCTTTTAGAATACCGAGAATTTTACAGTTTCTTCAGGATGGTTTAGATAAGGGTTTGTCCGCGAGTTCTTTGAAAGGACAAATCTCCGCTCTTTCTGTTCTTTTTCACAGAAAGATTGCTATTCTTCCTGATATTCATTGTTTTGTACAAGCTTTGGTTCGTATAAAACCTGTCATTAAGTCAATTTCTCCTCCATGGAGTTTGAATTTGGTTTTGGGAGCTCTTCAAGCTCCTCCGTTTGAACCTATGCATTCATTGGACATTAAATTACTTTCTTGGAAAGTTTTGTTCCTTTTGGCCATCTCTTCTGCTAGAAGAGTTTCTGAATTATCTGCTCTTTCGTGTGAGTCTCCTTTTCTGATTTTTCATCAGGATAAGGCGGTGTTGCGAACTTCTTTTGAATTTTTACCTAAAGTTGTGAATTCCAACAACATTAGTAGAGAAATTGTGGTTCCTTCATTATGTCCTAATCCTAAGAATTCTAAGGAGAAATCATTGCATTCTTTGGATGTTGTTAGAGCTTTGAAATATTATGTTGAAGCTACGAAATCTTTCCGTAAGACTTCTAGTCTATTTGTTATCTTTTCCGGTTCTAGGAAAGGCCAGAAAGCTTCTGCCATTTCTTTGGCATCTTGGTTGAAATCTTTAATTCATCTTGCCTATGTTGAGTCGGGTAAAATTCCGCCTCAAAGAATTACAGCTCATTCTACTAGGTCAGTTTCTACTTCCTGGGCGTTTAGGAATGAAGCTTCGGTTGACCAGATCTGCAAAGCAGCAACTTGGTCCTCTTTGCATACTTTTACTAAATTCTACCATTTTGATGTATTTTCTTCTTCTGAAGCAGTTTTTGGTAGAAAAGTTCTTAAGGCAGCGGTTTCAGTTTGAATCTTCTGCTTATGTTTTTTGTTAAACTTTATTTTGGGTGTGGATTATTTTCAGCAGGAATTGGCTGTCTTTATTTTATCCCTCCCTCTCTAGTGACTCTTGTGTGGAAAGATCCACATCTTGGGTAGTCATTATCCCATACGTCACTAGCTCATGGACTCTTGTTAATTACATGAAAGAAAACATAATTTATGTAAGAACTTACCTGATAAATTCATTTCTTTCATATTAACAAGAGTCCATGAGGCCCACCCTTTTTTGTGGTGGTTATGATTTTTTTGTATAAAGCACAATTATTCCAATTCCTTATTTTATATGCTTCGCACTTTTTTTCTTATCACCCCACTTCTTGGCTATTCGTTAAACTGATTTGTGGGTGTGGTGAGGGGTGTATTTATAGGCATTTTAAGGTTTGGGAAACTTTGCCCCTCCTGGTAGGAATGTATATCCCATACGTCACTAGCTCATGGACTCTTGTTAATATGAAAGAAATGAATTTATCAGGTAAGTTCTTACATAAATTATGTTTTTATTTATATTACTTTGGTCTTATGATTTTCTTTTAAGCCACATCCCTGCTCCTGCCCACCACATATCACACTTTTGCCATGGGGGGGGGGTCCCTCTTTTGAATTTTGAAATGTTGGGAGGTATGTACATGTAGTGTGCAATAGCAGGCGGTTCAGACAACCAGAAGGCAACCAACTGCCGCCAATTTATTTTCTATAACGTTTCTTCCCTGTGTTACCAGACACGAGTGTAAGATTCCAGTAACCCACAGGGCATTGTAAACAGTCCTGCTCAGCAGCAATATTCAAAGACAAATTTCAGATATAGTCTGGCAAATAAAATTGCTAATTTAAGAGCTATTATATTCTATATGTATGATACAATATGAGTTAAAAATGATAACCTTTTCTGTCCCTTTAACTGCTTGTTAATAATATCACTTTCAGTATGTACCATAGTCTATAATTATGGACAATGGTTATCTATAGTGATGGATGCACTTTCTCAAAAACAGTATTTCATACTTCACATTCAAAGTGAATTTGCACGTCTATCTAAATATCAGTAATGTTTAATCTGCTGATTGCTCAGCATGGACTATTAAACACACAGAGATTCCCATTGTGTGTGCATGCATCACTGTTGTAGAATTGTTTCCCCATTTTGTGAACATCAGTACAGTCTGTGTTACATATTAGTGTGACTTCTGTGTGATTTGTGTTTTTATAACATTTTCAGAATTCACTGCAATATTTTATCTAATCTAATAGTTTTGTTTTTCTATTCTTTAGATGTTGTGAGAAAACTATGGAAGTTATGAGAAACTCTCAGGAAGCTTTACTGACCATTGTTGAGGTATCTTTATAACATAAAACTTCTTATTGAAACAATCACACTGCTTTGTATTAAATGGTTTGCTGGCTCTTTGGTTATGTGGCAGATATATACATATATTTCACACTGACATAATAATAAATATAATATTCAGGTATTAGTAGGATATGCTGCCTCATACCTACTAATACATATATTCCACCCACTTCCTGCTTGCTTACGTTCTCTAGATATTTGAGGTATAGAAGTACCACCTGCAGCTGAATATGAAGAAGGCTACTTTGTTGCCTGTGGTCTTACCATGTGACTGAGCTTCTTTGCTGATGTGGCTTGTTTCAGTGCATCTCAAACCTCTTTCTGGCCCAACAGTTCTGCATGCGACGTCTCGTTCTAGTTGCTGCTGGGTTATTTGTCTCTGCGCTGTGCTCATATTGCAGTTTCATAGGATTTTACACCAAATCCTTGTAATACCATAGTAACATATTTGAAACAGACACGTTTGGGTCATTTTACCTTTATGTGTTTAATCACTAATTATATCCATTTTTTAATGGATGATTTGATGCTTTATTCTGCTCCCTGGTTCTGAAATTGTGATATTCTCAGTCTGGTGTTTGATGGGATATGATTTTGCATAGTACTTGTAAACTTTGATTCTGCTTGTTCAGTTAGCCAAAGAAGTCTGGCAAAACATGTTGGCATTTAAGTTGATGGAAGCAAAATTCTACTAGGGCTTAGTATATTGAAACCTTACTTGAGCAGCTCTGCATGGGCGCCAATTTCTCTGAAATGTATTAGTTCAATGTGTTTGTGTCTTCACAGGCAGCTTTTTCTTTGCCTCACTCGCTTTTAAATTGATAACTTTTGGCATAGACCAGACTATTATCTGAATAATATGTAGCCATGAGAATGTGAGGGAAAAATAAGACTTAAATTTACTTAAGTGATGACATATTAAAGACCACCTGAACACAACTTTGTGTCTATTTGGTTTTGTTTAACCTCCCAAGGATTAGCTTGCAGGCATGGAGAGAAATCACTAGACGTGCATTTTGTTTAGTTACAAATTTGTTAACCAAACAGAGACATTCATCTTTTCATCTGTACCAAAGGAACATTAATGTTCCCTTAAAGAACGAGTAAATACAGTAGATTTGCATAATCAACACATACATTATAAAAAACAATGCAATAGCACTTAGTCTGAACTTTAAATGAGTAGTAGATTTTTCTTTCATGTAATTGGCAAGAGCCCATGAGCTAGTGACGTATGGGATATACAATCCTACCAGGAGGGGCAAAGTTTCCCAAACCTCAAAATGCCTATAAATACACCCCTCACCATACCCACAATTCAGTTTTTCAAACTTTGCCTCCCTATGGAGGTGGTTAAGTAAGTTTGTGTTTGATTTTCTTCTGTGATATGCTCTTCTCAGCATTTTGAACCCCAATTCTTCTCAGAGTACAGTGTTTGTAGAGCAGAGGGATGTGAAGAGAGTATCGCCTATTGATTCTATGGTTTTCCTCACGGGAAATCTTTTCAAAGGTTCTCTGTTATCGGTCGTAGAGATTCATCTCGTACCTCCCTTTTCAGATCGACGATATACTGTCATATTCCATTACCCCTATTGATACTGTTTCAGTACTGGTTTGGCTATCTACTATATGTGGATGGGTGTCTTTCGGTAAGTATGTTTTAATTACTTAAGACACTCTCAGCTATGGTTTGGCACTTTATTTATCAATATAAAGTTTTAAATAAATGTATTGTACTTATATTTGCCATGAGTCAGGTTTATGTATATTTCCTTTTGCAGACTTTCAGTTTCAAATTGGGAAACATATTTAGGAAGTTATTTTTTCTTACCTGGGGTATAGTCTTTTCTTCAAATTGACTGCTTTTTCATTCATTTATTGCGTCATTCTTTGCGCAAGAATTTTTTTGGCGCGAAGGTATGTTCGGTGACGCAAATTCGTCATTTCCGGCGTCTTAGTTGACGCCAGGTTTCCTTGCACAAGCATTGACTGCATTGACCCGAGTTGCGTCATTTCCGGATGTTGTTAACGTCAAAAAATTTAATTTTGCGTTGTGCGTCATACTTGGCGCCAAATAATTTAATTATTTAAACCCCACTTCCTATATGCCTCTTGCCTTTTTTTATGCTCAGAGGGCTATGCTGTTTGCATTTTTTCACATTCCTGAAACTGCCATATAAGGAAATTGATAATTTTGCTTTATATGTTGTTTTTTCACTTACATTTGCAAGATGTCTCAATCTGATCCTGTCTCAGAAACCACTTTTGGAACCCTGCTGCCTGATAACAGTTCTACCAAAGCTAAGTGCATCTGTTGTAAGTTAGTGGAGATTATATCTCCAGCTGTAGTATGTAACAGTTGTCATGATAAGCTTTTACATGCAGATAATGTATCCATCAGTACTAGTACAATGCCTGTTGTTCCTTCAACATCTAATGTACATGATATTCCTGTGAATATAAAAGATTTTATTGCTGATGCGATTCAGAAGGCTTTGTCTGCTATTCCACCTTCTAATAAATGTAAAAGGTCTTTTAAAACTTCTCATGAGGGGGGCGGAGCTAGCCGCAGAAGAAGCAAGTCGTGTTTCAATGAAGCTCCTGACATTAACTACTTAACTTCAACTAATATCCTCAAAATTTATCTCCAAATTTTGTTAATTTGTCTCTTAGAAGGAACAGTAGTGAACTCTGGACTGAGGAAACCTTAAAGAAGCTGAGATCTGAGTGAAGATCTACATCTTTACTAAGCATCAACCTTGCGACATTGCACATCTTAACTTAGAGAACCTGCCGTTAATGTGGCCTGATAGCAGTGAACATCTCAGTGAACACTCTCTTCTCTAATAATAACAGCAGCGCTTAATTTAACCACCCAAACAGTTAACTTTACAAAAGGGCAGTTGATCTACATCAGATTTGAATCCTAACCAAGATGGCGACAGCCTTATTCCTATTACAACAGTTAGGGGAAAAGATGGACGCCCACTTTCTTAAGCTGCATGAAGAACTTTTGCTGAAGCGGAACACTACCGGTGAGGATGCTAAACCCTCCACAAGGCAATCTCAACTTCTAGTCGAGCTATCAGCCACCCCCTTCTCCTTTCAATTGCAGGGGCCTGAGCATGACAACAACTTTACCCAAATAAGTGTTGGCGCCCGCCTACCTACCACTACAGAAGGAGACATCTTGTCCACAGGAAGTGCACCCATTCGAGCAGAGACACCGGATCCTGATTGCAGCAGCTGCAGGCATCTTGCAAGACCGGAGGCTTTTGTCACCTCCTCTGACTGCAATGACTCAGAAATCTCCTCCTCGGCCTTGCCACCTGTCAGCAGCAAGACCGCAGACCGTGAGCAGAGACCGTCAGCATATCCCTCTTCAGAGGTTTATGGAAACCCCCCACGGACAGCGCTCTCTTTCCCGAGTCATTTGATACCCCCAGTGGCACCAGTGAAGAGCCCGGTCAGTCACCTAGTAGTGGTTGAGCTGGAAACAGTAAGGCTCCGGTCTGCACCTATCTCATGCAAAGTCCTGATCACAGCTAGGCTGCTTGCAACGGAGGTTCTATCACTTTTCACGTTTATATCACACAGCCTAGGCATCGGCTGAAGTAACAGAGGATCTTGAAAAGAACGAGTGACCACTCTCTGGGTCTCCTAGAACTCTTTACCGCCTCCCTTATAAATACGATCATTTATCTATGCTTCTGCAGACATGTGGGTTCCTACTCTAACATTATTAACATATAGCGTTGTACCCGTTTGATTTACAAGCTAGTTTTCAAACCTTAAAGCCCACCTTATAATGAACTGGAGACCGGTCTCTCTCACTGGCTCACTGGACACATTTATTTATATTGTCTGTTACATAACTCACATTGTTGTGGTCAAGTATAAACTGATGCCCTGTTGTATGAGTTCCCACTAGACTGCAGAGTATAGGCCATCTAAGCACATCTAATTCTTCTTTAACAATTATATATTTTCTACTAACAGGAAAGGCCAGTAGTATGACAACAGTATGTTAGAAACCCTGACTGGCATTCTTTATTTATATATCTGATAGTGAAAATGTATTATCATTCTTGGCTTTAATGTTGATTAACCCACTTGTTGCTCCCACTTTAAATGTTTACAGAGGCGCTCTCCTTACCCCTCATGCAGGAGCAGAAAGACTCCTTACACATTATTCTTATTATTATCCTGGATCTCACTCATTTAGAGCATGAAGAAAGAGACCTTACCCCTATAGTAAGCCCAATTTGTTCCTAGCAGTATTAGTTACTTAGCATTGATCTTCCTAGCCTGATGTCCCTAGTTACACTACCTTCAGCCTAGCGAATAGTCCAATAGTTTCAAGGCCCCTCATCTATATATAGGTGTAACGTAAAGTTTCATATTCACATCAGCCCAGTCCAGCCTGTTACTTGCATATTACCTACTGAGATAGAGATATGAGCTCTGACTTATCTCCCCTTTTTCTCTCAGCACTAATAGGAGCTTCAAATCTTAGTGACCTTTCCTGAACTAAAACTCCCTTGCTCGGTGAACCTCTATCTCTCCTTATAGGGAACTCAGGCGAGGATATTTAATAATTAGACCTTTGATTAAATACGCCCCCTATGCAGGAACTTTGCTGTACCTAAAATATTGGTCCCCGCTGGGCCCCTCTTCTCCCTTTCCTGCAGGTACCTGTGACCTGCGGGTCATACTCACTCCCCTTTTACCCACATTGCCTAAAGCTGGCACTTACCCCAGGAGAGGGGCTCATGCAGCAAATTCTTACATTATCCATTTACTAATATTCTTCTCTATACATAATTTCATGGGTAAATATGTGATCAGAAAACAAGCCTCCCAATTGCCCAGCCCTACCACTAAATTGGCACTCTAGTTAGCTCCGCCCCTCATCCCTTTCATCTCATCCCTTTCATCCCATCCCCTTCTATCTCCCTTTTTTCTAATATGAGCGGCTTTAGTCCGCTGAACTCTTTCCTCTCTCTTCTAGACCACCCTGGTCTGACGAAACCCAAATAAACACTACCCCACACCTGCTTCTATCCTATTTACACAGATAAACTTATAAATTCTCTACACAGAAAGGTGTGGGCATCATATATCTGACATAAACTATAAAACTGAGGTTCCATTATTTTATACATAAACACATATTCTATTAATGACATCCCTACCTTATTTGGCTACTAATAACGATTCCATATATCTTTTGTAAGTTGTCATTACCTGCCTTTTCATAAGAGGGATATGAATGTGAGACATGGATGTACTTTTCATAGCTATTGTTTACGTATACCTCCAAAGGTATATGACTTGTAACTCAAGACTTGCTACTTCCTTGCTTTATGAACATGTTTATACTACAGGGATATATTTCCCAGAAGTAAGCTATCTTTGTTAATGGATGAATATGTTATGTAATTCTTGTTATAACCTCAATAAAAAAAAGTTTATAAAAAAAAAAACTTCTCATGAGGTTGGTGAAATTTCAAATGACCGACAACATACTGAATTGTTCTCCTCTGATGAGGATCTATCTGGTTCAGAAGATCCTACCTCAGATATTGACACTCACAAATCTACTTATCTCTTTAAGATGGAGTATATTCGTTCAGTGTTAAAAGAGGTGTTGATTACTTTGGATATTGAGGAAACTAGTCCTCTTGATACTAAAACTAGTAAACGGTTAAATTATGTTTATAATCCTCCTGTGGTTACTCCAGAGGTTTTTCCAGTTCCTGATGCAATTTCTGATATGATTTCAAAGGAATGGAATAGGCCTGGTGCTTCTTTTATTCCTTCTTCTAGGTTTAAAAAGTTGTATCCTTTGCCAGCAGTTAGATTGGAGTTTTGGGGAAAAATCCCCAAAGTTGATGGGGCTATTTCTACTCTTGACAAACGTACTACTATTCCTATGGAATATAGTACTTCTTTTAAGGACCCTTTAGATAGGAAACTTGAATCTTATCTAAGGAAAGCTTATTTATTTTCTGGCTACATTTTTAGGCCTGCTATATCCATGGCTGATGTTGCAGCTCCATCAACTTTTTGGTTGGAAAGCTTAGCGCAACAGGAAACAGATTCTGATTTGTCTAGCATTGTTCGCTTGCTTCAACACGCTAATCATTTTATCTGTGATGCTATTTTTTATATCATCAATATTGATGTTAACGCTATGTCTTTAGCTATTTTGTGGCTCAAATATTAGAATGCTGACATGGTATCTAAGTCTAGATTACTATCTCTTACTTTCCAAGGTAACAATTTATTTGGTTCTCAGTTGGATTCAATTATTTCAACAGTCACTGGGTGAAGGGAGTTTTTTTTACCTCAGGATAAAAGATCTAAGGGTAAATCTAAAGCTTCTAATCCTTTTCGTTCTTTTCGACATAATAAGGAACAGAAAGCCAATCCTTCCCTCAAAGAATCTGGTTCCAATTGGAAACCTTCTTTAAGTTGGAATAAATCCAAGCCTTTTAAGAAACCAAAGCCAGCCCCCAAGTCTGCATGAAGCTGCGGCCCTCATTCCAGCTCAGCTAGTGGGGGACAGATTAAAATTTCTTTCATGTAATTGGCAAGAGTCCATGAGCTAGTGATGTATGGGATATACAATCCTACGAGGAGGGGCAAAGTTTCCCAAACCTCAAAATGCCTATAAATACACCCCTCACCACACCCACAATTCAGTTTTACAAACTTTGCCTCCTATGGAGGTGGTGAAGTAAGTTTGTGCTAAGATTGCTACGTTGACATGCGCTTCTCAGCTTTTTGAAGCCCGATTCCTCTCAGAGTACAGCGAATGTCAGAGGTATGTGAAGGGAGTATCACCTATTGAATGCTGCAGTGGTTTTCCTCACGGGAGATCTATTTCATAAGTTCTCTGTTATCGGTCGTAGAGATTCATCTCCTACCTCCCTTTTCAGATCGACGATATACTCTCATATACCATTACCTCTACTGATAACTGTTTCAGTACTGGTTTGGCTATCTGCTATATGTGGATGGGTGTCTTTCGGTAAGTATGTTTTTATTACTTAAGACACCTCAGCTATGGTTTGGCACTTTATGCATTAATATAAAGTTCTAAATATATGTATTGTACTTATATTTACCATGAGTCAGGTTCATGTATTTCCTTTTTGCAAACTGTCAGTTTCATATTTGGGGAAAATAAACATATTAAGAAATATTTTTCTTACCTGGGGTTTTAAATTGACTTCATTTTTCTTTGCAATTTGCGGGCAGGATTAGGCCCGCGGGTGCGCCAAATGCTAGACTTTATTGCTTCATTTTTGGCGCGAGAATTTTTTTGGCGCGAAAGTACATCCATTAATGCCGAGTTCCTTACACAAGGTTGCGTCGTTAGTGACGCGAGTGTTCGGACGTTGTTGGCGCCAAAAAAATTACGTTACGTTGTGCGTCATACTTGGCGCCAAATTTTTTCATTATTTTTTTTCACCCCATTGCTATTTGCCTCTTGCCTTTTTCTATGTCAGAGGGCTATGCTATTTGCATTTTTTTCCCATTCCTGAAACTGTCATATAAGGAAATTGATAATTTTGCTTTATATGTTGTTTTTTCTTTTACATTTTGCAAGATGTCTCAATCTGATCCTGTCTCAGAAGTATCTGTTGGAACTTTGCTGCCTGAAATCTGTTCTACCAAAGCTAAGTGCATTTGTTGTAAACTTTTAAATTATATATATATATATATATATATATATATATATATATATACACACACACCCAATTATAAGGTATGTGCGATTCAATATATATATATAAAATAGGGGCGCTATCTAAATATGCTAGGTAACTAAATATACAAGGATGATGATACACTCAGTTCTTAATATATTAATATCAGAAAGAAATATCACATTTGTATGGGCATACAAGCATATAAAATATAGAAGATTTACAGAAAAAATAACCTGTATAAAATGATAGTGTCCCAATAGACAAATTCAAAAGTCCAAAAAGATCTATCAGAGTCCCCAATAATTATGAGGATGTAAGGCAGCTCTCCTCGATGTATAAGGCCGTCCACAACGAATTAATCTATAAAGAAACAGAGAAGGCGCCACATAGCATAATTCCGTTTGGTATACCAAATTCAGAGTTGTAACTCAAATGCACTCACGTGTTAAAAAGCACCAAGATGTAGTGCTGACTAGGCAGACCGGAACCTCAGAGTTGTCCGGTAAACTTTCCTCTCAGGCTAAAGCTCTCAGCAGCCAGGGTAGTAGTCACCAGCAACGTTAAGGTGTATGGATGTCAGGATAGGCACTAAAACTCCTCCAGCACTTGGAGAGTTAGTCCAAACAGGGATATCCAAATAAAAAGCAATGTAGCAAGTTTGTATCAATAAAAGTGTTTATTTAAACACATTAAAAACACAGCTACGCGTTTCTCAGTATCATGTACTGTTTCCTCAGGCTGAGGAAACAGTACATGATACTGAGAAACGCGTAGCTGTGTTTTTAATGGATATTTAGGAAACTAGTCCTCTTGACATTAAAACTAGTAAACGTTTAAATTCTGTTTTTAAACCTCCTGTGGTTACTCCAGAGGTTTTTCCTATTCCTGATGCTATTTCTGATATGACTTCTAAGGAATGGCATAAGCCGGGTACTTCTTTTATTCCTTCTTCAAGTTTAAAAAATTGTATCCTTTACCAGCAATTTCAATACAGATTTAGGAAAAGATCCCCAAAGTTGATGGGGCTATTTTTACTCTTGCTAAACGTACCACTATTCCTATGGAAGATAGTACTTCTTTTAAAGATCCTTTAGATAGGAAACATGAATCTTATCTAAGGAAAGCCTATTTATATTCAGGTCATCTTCAGGCCTGCAATTTCTTTGGCTGATGTTGCAGCTGCATCAACTTTTTGGTTGGAGAATTCAGCGCAACAAGAATTGGATTCTGACATATCTAGCATTGTTCGCTTACTGCAACATGCTAATCATTTTATTTGTGATGCCATTTTTGATATTATCAAAATTGATGTTAGATCCATGTCTTTAGCTATTTTAGCTAGAAGAGCTTTGTGGCTTAAATCTTGGAATGCTGATATGACATCTAGGTCTAGATTGCTATCTCTTTCTTCCAAGGTAATAATTTATTTTGTTCTCAGTTGGATTCTATTACTTCAACTGTTACTGGGGGTAAGGGAGTTTTTTTGCCTCAGGATAAAAAACCTAAGGGTAAATCTAAGGCTTCTAACCGTTTTCGTTCCTTTCGTCAAAATAAAGAACAAAAACCTAATCCTTCCCCCAAGGAATCTGTTTCCAATTGGAAGCCTTCCTCAAATTGGAATAAATCCAAGCCATTTAAGAAACCAAAGTCAGCCCCTAAGTCTTCATGAAGGTACGGCCCTCATTCCAGCTCAATCTGGGCAGATTAAGGATTTTCAAGGATGTTTGGATAAATTCTGTCCAAAATCATTGGATTCAGAACATTGACTCTCAGGGGTATCTAATAGGATTCAGAGTAAGACCTCCTGTGAGAAGATTTTTTCTCTCACACATCCCAGCAAATCCAGTAAAAGCTCAGGCTTTCCTGAAGTGTGTTTCAGACCTGGAGTTATCTGGGGTAATCATGCCGGTTCCTTTTCAGGAACAGGGTCTGGGGTTTTATTCAAATATATTCATTGTCCCAAAGAAGGAAAATTAATTCAGACCAGTTCTGGATCTGAAAATTTTCGATGGTTATGTAAGAGTACCAACTTTCAAAATGGTAACTATAAGGACTATTCTGCCTTTTGTTTAGCAAGGACATTATATGTCCACAATAGACTTGCAGGATGCATACCTTCATATTCCGATTCATCCAGATTATTATCAGTTCCTGAGATTCTCTTTTCTAGACAAGCATTACCAATTTGTTGCTCTAACGTTTGGCCTAGCAACAGCTCCAAGAATCTTTTCAAAGGTTATCGGTGCCCTGCTCTCTGTAACCAGAGAGCAGGGTATTGCAGTGTTTCCTTATTTGGACGATATCTTGGTACTAGCTCAGTCTTTACGTTCTGCAGAATCTCACACAAATCAACTAGTGTCGTTTCTTCGGAAACATGGTTGAAGGATCAATTTACTAAAAAGTTTCTTGATTCCTCAGACAAGGGTAACCTTTTTAGGTTTACAGATAGTGTCAGTGTCCATGACTCTGTCTCTAACAGACAAGAGACGTTTAAAATTGGTTGCAGCCTGTCGGCACCTTCAGTCTCAGTCATTCCCTTCAGTGGCTATGTGCATAGAAGTTTTAGGTTTCATGACTGCAGCTTTGGACGCAATCCCCTTTGCTCATTTTCACGAGAACTCTCCAGCTTTGTATGCTGAATGAATGGTGCATGGATTATACAAAGATATCACAATTAATATCCTTAAATCCCCAATGTTCGACACTCTCTGACGTGGTAGTTAAATCACCAGCGTTTAGTTCAAGGGGCTTCTTTTGTTCGGCCAACCTGGACTGTGATCACAACAGATGTGAATCTTTCAGGTTGGGGAGCTGTTTGGGGATCTCTGACAGCACAAGGGGTTTGGAAATCTCAAGAGGCGAGGTTACCAATCAATATTTTAGAACTCCGTGCAATTCTCAGAGCTCTTCAGTTTTGGCCTCTGTTAAAGAGAGAACCGTTCATTTGTTTTCAGACAGACAATATCACAACAGTGGCATATGTCAATCATCAGGGTGGGACTCACAGTCCCCAAGCTATGAAAGAAATATCTTGGATACTTGTTTGGGCGGAAACTAGCTCCTGTCTAATTTCTGCGGTGCATATCCCAGGTGTAGACAATTGGGAGGCGGATTACCTCAGCCGTCAGACTTTACATCCGGGGGAGTGGTCTCTCCATCCAGATGTGTTTTCTCAGATTGTTCAGATGTGGGGTCTTCCAGAGATAGATCTGATGGCCTCTCATCTAAACAAGAAACTTCCCAGATACCTGTCCAGGTCCAGGGATTTTCAGGCAGAAGCAGTGGATGTATTGACACTTCCTTGGTGTTATCAACCTGCTTATATTTTCCCGCCTCTAGTTGTTCTTCCAAGAGTGATCACAGTTTCCCAAACCTCAAAATGCCTATAAATACACCCCTCACCACACCCACAATTCAGTTTAATGAATAGCCAAGTAGTGGGGTGATAAAGAAAGGAGTAAAAAGCATCAACAAAGAAATTTGGAATAATTGTGCTTTATACAAAAAATCATAACCACCATAAAAAGGGTGGGCCTCATGGACTCTTGCCAATATGAAAGAAATGAATTTATCAGGTACGTTCTTACATAAATTATGTTTTCTTTCATGTAATTGACAAGAGTCCATGAGCTAGTGACGTATGGGATATCAAATACCCAAGATGTGGAACTCCACGCAGGAGTCACTAGAGAGGGAGGGATACAAAATAAACAGCCAAATGCTGAAAAAATAATCCACATCCCAAATAGAAGTTATTCTTATGAAGAAAAGAAAAACTGAAAATAGCAGCAGAAGAATCAAACTGAAACAGCTGCCTGTAGAACTTTTCTACCAAAAACTGCTTCAGAAGAAGCAAATACATCAAAACGGTAGAATTTAGTAAATGTATGCAAAGATTACCAAGTCGCTGCTTTGCAAATCTGATCAACTGAAGCTTCATTCTTAAAAGCCCACAAAGTGGAGACTGATCTAGTTGAATGAGCTGTAATTCTCTGAGGCGGGGCTTGACCCGACTCCAAATAAGCTTGATGAATCAGAAGCTTTAACCAAGAGGCCAAGGAAATAGCAGAGGCCTTCTGACCTTTCCTAGGACCAGAAAATATAACAAATAGACTAGAAGTCTTCCTGAAATCTTTAGTAGCTTCAACATATTTCAAAGCTCTTACCACATCCAAAGAATGTAAGGATCTTTCCTAAGGATTCTTAGGATTAGGACACACGGAAGGAACAACAATTTCTCTACTAATGTTGTTAGAATTCACAAGCTTAGGTAAAAATTCAAATGAAGTCTGCAAAACCGCCTTATCCTGATGAAAAATCAGAAAAGGAGATTCACAAGAAAGAGCAGATAGCTCAGACACTCTTCTAGCAGAAAGGATGTCCAAAAGGAACAACACTTTCCAAGAAAGTAGTTTAATGTCCAAAGAATGCATAGGCTCAAATGGAGGAGCCCGTAACGCCTTCAAAACCAAATTAAGACTCCAAGGAGGAGAAATTGATTTAATGACGGGCTTAATACGAACTAAAGTCAGTACAAAACAGTGAATATCAGGAAGTTTAGCAATCTTTCTGTGAAATAAAACTGAAAGAGCAGAGATTTGTCCCTTCAAGGAACTTGCAGACAAATGTCAGGGTTTTCTCCCTGTTGTGTTTGCCATGTACTGCTGGCAGCCATTTTACTCACCTCTCTTCCTGACTATGGTGCAATGTGGGGGATGCTGCTCATTTGCTGCACTTTCTTTT
The DNA here is from genome assembly GCF_027579735.1 of Bombina bombina. NCBI lineage: Eukaryota > Metazoa > Chordata > Amphibia > Anura > Bombinatoridae > Bombina > Bombina bombina. Next base: position 1,152,248,459 of record NC_069501.1, on the reverse strand, counting down.
ATGGCCAGACTGGTGTGCATCATCCATGTGAGACAGGATGCAGTCTCAGAATTGTGATGTCATCACTTATTATTTAAAGGGCCTCTGTTCAGTATGCTTTGCCTTTGCGCTGTCTCAGACCTGTTTGTGAGAGTACCTGTGTATTACCTGGCTGCCTGACGTCCTTCCTGATTTCTGGCTTGTTCCTGACTCTCCTGTTTCCTTGTTCCTGATTCCGGCTCGTCTGACTATTCGCTTTGGCTCCTAACTCGGCTCGTCTGACTACCAGTTCTGGTTTTGACTCCTGGCTTGTTATTTGACTTGTGGATTTTTTATTATTTTTTGCTATTAATAAAGTTGTGATTATTTTTCCACTTCTGGTTTCAGTCTGATTCCTGGCAACCTGACATTACGCAAATGCCATGAATCCTGATGGTGCTAAAAATCCACCTTTACCTGCCATCATTTCCAGGATAGATGAACAGGATCACTGCTTGGATCAATTTGCACTAGCCCTGCAAACCCTGCTGTCTCGCACTGCACATTTGGACCAAAGTGTCCCGCAAGTTATGGCTGCTCCTGTTTCCGCTGCTGAACCTAGTCCTACCAGGAGCATGTCCGGTTCTGCACCTCTACCTCAGCGATATGGAGGCGATCCTATTCAGTGCAGAGGGTTTTTGAACCAGGTGGGCATTTTCTTTGAGATGTTACCTCAGGCGTTTCCCTCTGACAGAGCTAAGGTGGGATTCCTCATCTCGTTACTCTCTGACACAGCTCTTGCCTGGGCTAATCCCTTGTCGGAGACTAATAAACCTGTGATTTCAAATTACCCTGAATTTGTGGCCTCCTTTCGAAGGGTATTTGATGTTACGGCTCGCTCCTCCTCTGCTGCTGAACGATTCATGTCCATTCAGCAAGGTACAAGATCTGTTGCTCAGTATGCTATTGAGTTCCGTACGCTTGCCGCAGAGGTAGGTTGGAACAATGAAGCCCTTGTTGCCGCCTTCTTTCATGGGCTCTCTGATGCGATTAAAGACGAAGTTGCTGACAGAGATTTACCAGAGGATCTCGAGGCATTGGTGTCTTTTTTTTATCCTAATTGACATCAGACTCAGTGAGAGGCCCTCTTTCAAGGAGCACTTGCGGAAGCCTCCTGTTCCGTTGTCTCCTACGTGTTCGTTCCCATCCATGCCTCCCTCTCCTCCCATGCCTCCTGGTCCCGAGTCACCAGATACTGCTGAGCCAATGCAGCTGAAATTCACGCATCTCTCAGCGGCGGAGAGGGCCTTTAGGAGGAGGGAGGGGCTCTGCCTCTATTGTGGGTTACAGGGCCACCTTTTGAAAAAACAGGATGGAGCGAGTGCACCTTGAAACTGATTAAATATTAGTGAACAAAAAATTGAGTGATTAAAATTATCCTCTAACCCTTCTAAGTGCTAAAAGTTCCTCCAAACAGTTATCGATATAAAAGTTAAAACGGACAAGTGAAGGGGAGCTAAGTTTCAATTAGTTAGAAAATAGTTACAAAGTGCTAATAGTAGTGTTGCAGCGTGGTTAGTGAACACAGTGACAAAATTTAGAATTTCTACGTGGTTACTTGTTTGTGTGATGATAAGAATCTAAGATTGTGAGGGCCACCTTTTGAAGTCTTGTCCTTCACGGCCGGGATACGCTCACACCTAAGGTCCAGTCGGGGGCAGACCTTGGGTGGTTTATCCTCGTCCCCGGAACCGCTTAAGGAGAAACCTTTGATCACGGTTGTCCTTTCCTGGGTGGACTCCTCCATAGTCACTCAGGCTCTTTTTGACTCCGGTGCTGCGGGCTATTTCATTGACAGTGCTTTTGTATCAAAGCACTCCATTCCTGTTTTGCCTCGGTCCATTCCGCTTGCTATTGAGGCCATTGATGGCAGGCCCCTTCAGCCCGCACTCGTTACTCACGAAACTGCTCCGTTGTCCATGGCTGTTGGGGCTCTCAATTTTGAAACCCTCCAGCTCCAGGTGATTAACTCTCCGCATTTTCCGGTTGTTCTGGGTTATCCCTGGCTCCAAAAGCACAATCCCAGTCTCGACTGGCGCAGGTCCAAAATTTTGTTGTGGTCCCCGCAATGTATTTCCACTTGTCTTCGGAAACCAGTTAAAGACTTGTGCACTTCTTTGGTATCTCAATTGCCAGAGGAGTTCCGAGAGTTCCTAGATGTGATTGACAAGGTGCGTGCCAGTACGTTGCCTCCTCACCAGTCTTACGATTGTGCTATAGACCTGCAACCTGGAGCCATTCGTCCTCGGGGCCAGGTGTACCCTCTGTCTGTTTCAGAGAATTGTGCTATGGAGGAGTATGTTGCCGATGCTCTGTCGCGGGGATCATCCGCAAATCCTGCTCTCCTGCAGGGGCTGGCTTCTTCTTTGTGAAGAAAAAGGGTGGCGAGTTAAGACCATGTATTGGTTATAGGTATTGGTTATCGTCTTACCATTAAGAATGCTTACCCTATTCCGCTTATTACAGAACTCTTTGACCGCCTCAAGGGAGCTACAGTCTTTACTAGACTTGATTTGAGAGGAGTGTACAATCTCGTTAGGATTAAGGGGGGCCACAAATGGAAAACAGCATTTAACACCAGGAGCGGGCATTATGAGTATCTTGTAATGCCCTTTGGCCTATGTAATGCTCCTGCTGTTTTTCAGGAATTTATTAATGATGTCCTACGAGATATGTTGCAACAGTGTGTTGTGGTGTACTTAGACGACATCCTCATACACTCACCCACACTTGAGGCTCATCGTTCTAATGTTACACTGGTTCTTCAGAGACTACGCTACAACGGCCTGTTTTGTAAACTCGAGAAATGTGAGTTCCATCAGACTCAAGTAACCTTCCTAGGTTATGTTATCTCCGTTGCAGGGTTCTCCATGGATCCTGACAAGTTATCTGCAGTGGCCTCGCCCAGTTGGTCGTCGGTCTATTCAACGTTTTTTGGGGTTCGCCAATTACTATAGAAAGTTTATTAAAAACTTTTCTTCCTTGGTCAAACCTATCACTGACATGACCCGTAAAGAGAATGATCCACTCCATTGGTCACCTACTGCCATTAAGGCCTTTGATAGTCTTAAGAATGTCTTTGCTGCCGCTCCAGTTCTGGCTCATCCTTACCCTGTCCTGCCTTTCGTTCTTGAGGTCGATGCGTCTGAGACTGGAGTAGGTGCCCTCTTGTCTCAACGTCCTTGCATCCGTGGGGTTTCTTCTCTAAGAAATTGTCTCCAGCGGAGTGCAATTCTGAAATTGGTGACAGGGAATTACTGGCCATAATTTTGGCACTTAAGGAATAGAGACATCTTCTCGAGGGTACTAGCGCGCCGGTGCTCATTCTTACTGACCACAAGAATTTAACTTATCTATCTGAAGCAAAACGTTTGTCGCCCCGACAGGCCAGATGGGCGCTATTTTTGTCTTGGTTTAATTATGTGGTCTCCTACCTGCCTGGTAGTAAGAATGTTAGGGCTGATGCCCCCTCTCGACAATTTTCGCCTCTGTCCAAGGAGGAGTCTGTACCTACTCCTGTTATACCTCCTGACCATATTTTGGCTACCATACGTACTAATTTGACTTCTCCCTTGGGGGAGGAGATCCTGGCTGCACAAACCAATGCACCTCCTGAGAAACCTAGTGGTAAGTGTTTTGTTCCTGAGAATCTTCGAACTAACCTTTTGCACACTTACCACTATCCTAAAGCCGCAGGTCACCCAGGCAAGAACCAAATAATTTGGTCTGTCACTCGACAATTCTGGTGGAAAGGTCTTCGTTCTGATGTTGCTGCGTATGTTGCCTCCTGCTCAGTTTGTGCACAGAATAAGACTCCTCAACGTCTTCCTGTGGGTGTTCTTCAACCTATTGCTAATGGTGAGCGTCCTTGGACACATCTTTCCATGGACTTCATTATCGAGCTCCCTGTTTCCAATGGCAATACTGTTATCCCTATGGTGGTTGACCGTTTTTCTAAAATGTCCCATTGCATTCCCTTGATGAAGCTGCCTACCGCTCAGGAGCTTGCTTCAATTTTTGCCCGGGAGGTCTTCCGTTTAAATGGGTTACTCAAGGAGATAGTGTCGGACCGGGGTAGCCAGTTTGTCTCCAGATATTGGCGTCCCTTTTGTGCTCAAATGGGGATCCAGCTTTCCTTCTCCTCGGCATATCACCCTCAATCCAATGGGGCTGTGGAACGGTCTAATCAAGCTCTGGAACAGTTCCTCCATTGCTATGTCTCATATCACCAAAATAATTGGTCTGAACTGTTACCTTGGGCAGAGTTTGCTCATAATACTGCTATTAATGCTTCCTCCAAGTTATTCCCGTTCATGGCGAATTATGGGTTTCAACCATCCTTGTTGCCTGATTCATTTATGTCTCAGGGTATTCCGGCTTTGAAGGTGCATCTCCGGCAACTCCGTTCCACGTGGGTGCAGATTTAGGATTGCCTTCATCGTTCTTTGCAGCTCCAAAAGTTGCAGGCTGATCATAGGCGTCTGCCCGCACCTTCCTACCAGGTTAGTGAGAGAGTTTGGCTGTCCTCCCGCAACTTGAACCTTTGTGTGCCTTCCAATAAATTGGCTCCCTGTTATGTTGGTTATTTTCGAATACTCCGACGGGTTAATCCTGTGACCTACGCTCTTGACCTTCCTCCTGCTATGCGCATCTCCAATGTTTTTCATGTCTCCCTCTTGAAACCATTGGTTTGTAATCGGTTTACCACTGTGTTGCCTCGTCCCCGTCCTATCTTTGTTGACAACCATGAGGAGTATGAGGTCAGTAGCATTATTGACTCTCGTATGTCCAGGGGCCGTGTACAGTATTTGGTTCACTGGAGGGGCTACGGTCCGGAGGAGCGTTCTTGGGTTCCCTCCTCTGATGTTCATGCTCCCACCCTCCTCCGTGCCTTCCATGCCCGTTTCCCCAATAAGCCTTTTGTCCTCCCGCGGGGGAGGGGTCGTCGAGGGGAGGGTACTGTCAGGGTTTTCTCCCTGTTGTGTTTGCCATGTGCTGCTGGCAGCCATTTTACTCACCTTTCTTCCTGACTATAGTGCATTGTGGGGGATGCTGCTCATTTACTGCACTTCCTTTTATGGCCAGACTGGTGTGCATCATCCATGTGAGACAGGATGCAGTCTCAGAATTGTGATGTCATCACTTATTATTTAAAGGACCTCTGTTCAGTATGCTTTGCCTTCGCGTTGTCTCAGACCTGTTTGTGAGAGTTCCTGTGTATTACCTGGCTGCCTGACGTCCTTCCTGGTTCCTGAGCCCTGGCTTGTTCATGACTCTGCTGTTTCCTTGTTCCTGATTCCGGCTCGTCTGACTATTCGCTTTGGCTCCTGACTCGGCTCGTCTGACTACCAGCTCTGGTTTTGACTCCTGGCTTGTTATTTGACTTGTGGACTTTTTATTATTTTTTGCTATTAATAAAGGTGTGATTATTTTTGCACTTCTCGTCTCAGTCTGATTCCTGGCACCCTGACAACAAACCCCTAACCAAACCATCCTGGAGAAACTGTAAAATTCTAGGAATTCTAAAAGAATGCCAAGAGAATTTATAAGAAGAACACCATGAAATGTAAATCTTCCAAACTCGATAATAACATAGTATTAATTACTGAGTCAGAGAAACCTCTATGACTTAATACTAAGCGTTCAATTTCCATACCTTCAAATTTAATTATTTGAGATCCTGATGGAAAAACGGACCTTGAGACAGTAGGTCCAGCCTTAACAGAAGTGGCCAAGGTTGGCAACTGGACATCCGAACAAGATCCGCATACCAAATCCTGTGGGGCCAAGCTGGAGCCACCAGCAACACAAACGATTGTTCCATGATGATCTTGGAGATCACTCTCGGAAGAAGAACTAGAAGCGGGAAGATATAAGCAGGTTGATAACACCAAGGAAGTGTCAGCGCATCCACTGCTTCCGCCTGAGAATCCCTGGACCTGGACAGGTATCTGGGAAGAGCTGGATTCCGCCCACACAAGTATCCAAGATACTTCTTTCATAGCTAGGGGACTGTGAGTCCCACCCTGATTGACATATGCCACCGTTGTGATATTGTCTGTCTGAAAACAAATTAACGGTTCTCTCTTCAACAGAGGCCAAAACTGAAGAGCTCTCAGAATTTCATGGAGTTCTAAAATATTGATTGATAATCTTGCCTCTTGAGATTTCCAAACTCCTTGTGCTGTCAGAGATCCCCAGACAGCTCCCCAACCTGAAAGACTCGCATCTGTTGTGATCACAGTCCAGGTTGGCCGAACAAAAGAGGGCCCTTGAACTAACTAACTAACTGATTTAACCACCACGTCAGAGAGTGTCGAACATTGGGATTTAAGGATATTAATTGTGATATCTTTGTATAACCCCGGCACCATTGATTCAGCATGCAAAGCTGGAGAGATCTAATGTGAAAACGAGCAAAAGGAATTGCGTCCGATGCTGCAGTCATGAGGCCTAAAACTTCCATGCACATAGCCACTGAAGGGAATGACTGAGACTGAAGGTGCCGACATGCTGCAACCAATTTCAAACGTCTCTTGTCTGTTAGAGACAGAGTCATGGACACTGAATCTATCTGGAAACCTAAAAAGGTGACCCTTGTCTGAGGAATCAAAAAACTTTTTGGTAAATTGATCCTCCAACCATGTTTTCGAAGAAACAACACAAGTTGATTTGTGTGAGATTCTGCAGAACGTAAAGACTGAGCTAGTACCAAGATATCGTCCAAATAAGGAAACATCGCAATACCCTGTTCTCTGATTACAGAGAGTAGGGCACCCAGAACCTTTGTAAAGATTCTTGGAGCTGTTGCTAGGCCAAATGGAAGAGCAACAAATTGGTAATGCTTGTCTAGAAAAGAGAATCTCAGGAACTGATAATGTTCTGGATGAATCGGAATATGAAGGTAAGCATCCTGCAAGTCTATTGTAGACATATAATGTCCTTGCTGAACAAAAGGCAGAATAGTCCTTATAGTTACCATCTTGAAAGTTGGTACTCTTACATAACGATTCAAAATTTTCAGATCCAGAACTGGTCTGAATGAATTTTCTTTCTTTGGGACAATGAATAGATTTGAATAAAACCCCAGGCCTTGTTCCTGAAAAGGAACCGGCATGATTACCCCTGAAACCTCCAGATCTGAAACACACTTCAGAAAAGCCTGAGCTTTTACTGGATTCACTGGGATGCGTGAGAGAAAAAATCTCCTCACAGGAGGTCTTACTCTGAATCCAATTCGGTACGCCTGAGAGACAATGCTCTGAATCCATAGATTTTGGACAGAATTTATCCAAACATCCTTGAAAAAACTTAATCTGCCCCCTACCAGCTGTGCTGGAATGAGGGCCGCACCTTCATGCGGACTTAGGGGCTGACTTTGGTTTCTTGAAAGGCTGGGATTTATTCCAATTTGAGGAAGGCTTCCAATTGGAAACAGATTCCTTGGGGGAAGGATTAGGTTTTTGTTCCTTATTTTGTCGAAAGGAACGAAAACGATTAGAAGCCTTAGATTTACCCTTAGGTTTTTTTATCCTCCTTTCCCCCAGTAACAGTTGAAATAATAGAATCCAACTGAGAACCAAATAAATTATTACCTTGGAAAGAAAGAGATAGTAATCTAGACTTAGATGTCATATCAGCATTCCAAGATTTAAGCCACAAAGCTCTTCTAGCTAAAATAGCTAAAGACATGGATCTAACATCAATTTTGATAATTTAAAAAAATAGCATGACAAATAAAATGATTAGCATGTTGCATAAGCGAACAATGCTAGATATGTCAGAATCCAATTCTTGTTGCGCTAAATTCTCCAACCAAAAAGTTGAAACAGCTGCAACATTAGCCAAAGTAATTGCAGGCCTAAGAAGATGACCTGAATATAAATAGGCTTTCCTTAGATAAGATTCAAGCTTCCTATCTAAAGGATCTTTAAAGGAAGTACTATCTTTCATAGGAATAGTGGTTCCTTTAGCAAGAGTAGAAATAGCCCCATCAACTTTGGGGATTTATTCCCAAAACTCTATTGCAACCGCTGGTAAAGGATACAATCTTTTAAACCTTGCAGAAGGATTAAAAGGAGTACCTGGCTTATTAGATTTCTTAGAAATCATGTCAGAAATAGCATCAGGAATAGGAAAAATCTCTGGACAGTAGGTTTAAAAACAGCATTTAAACGTTTACTAGTTTTAATATCAAGAGGACTAGCTTCCTCAATATCTAAAGTAATTAACACTTCTTTTAACAAAGAACGCATATACTCTATTTTAAATAAATAAGTCAGGGACGTGTTAAGGCATAGACCAACAAGGCCGGTGCCTAGGGTGGCAGCTTTTGGGAGGCGGCACTTGCCATGACTGCACTGAATATGCGGTTATTAAAAAAAAAAATTGAACTTGAAAGTGCATGCTACCGTTTCAAGCTTTGCCAAAACCAAATATGGCTACTGGGCCCTCATCTCATCACAGTCACACCCACCGTCGCCTCCCTGAGGCCAGACGCACCGCCCTCTTACACCTCCGCGGGATTTTCAGACTGATAGTAAACCAATATCATGACAGCACAGTCCTGTCTGAGATTCACGGCTGTCCGGCTCCTGCCGCGTCATGTCTAGTAGTTATTCGCGGCCAGTCCACCCAACTCTTCCCTCTTCAGTAGGAATGTGATGCCACCAGGTAAGCAGGAGGGACCGGGTATAACCGCAAGCGCTAGTCAGAGTCTGGTGTATGCGCACAACAATTTAGGCTTGAGGCCTGCGCATCTCCCCATTTGAAACCTGGACCCCCCAGAACACACCATGGATGGAGGTGTAGCCAGGACAGATTGTAACGGGGTCGGGATCTAAGAAGCTTTCAATCTCTGGTCTAATGCGCAGGATAGACTAAGCATAAATTAGGGACAACGATACAGCGATAGAATAAACGAGAGGTGAAGCCGAGTACACTACACCCCTACTATCCCTAGGACATTTTGATTGCTTATATGTTTGCAGAGACAACTGAGACACTTAGATCCCCAAGTACGTTTACTACCCAGGTATTGCTCCTTTGGTTATTACAAGGGAGGGAGTCCTAGGGATAGTAGAGGTGTAGTGTACTCAGCTTCATCTCTCGTTTATTCTATTGCTATATAGTTGTCCCTAATAATTTATGCTTAGTCTATCCTGCGCATTAGAACAGAGATTGAAAGCTTAAATCCCGTTATCTCCTGGCTTCACCACCTCAATGGTGTGTTCTGGGGGCTCCAGGTTTCAGATGGGGTGTAGCTGACTTTATCTGTGTCCTTTATTATGCCAGCTGTATTCTGCAGCTCTCTGTGCACTCTCATTATTTGGTGCTAATATTGTCAGTGACCGGCACCGGTTTTTGTGCATAGACTTTCTTATTAGTTTATGCATTTTGGCATGTTTGCTTTATTTTGTACATTCTATGTATTGTTTGCTTGTGGTTCTGATATCATTTTTCAAGTGTTGCAGCATCTAATTCACACATGATGTGGATATTTTACCTATTCTGTCCCTTATATAAATAATTGAGCCATACACACACACACACACTGCAAGTCCTGGGGTGAACATTTTCTAAACAAAAGTCAAATTATACTCTGACCAAAAAATATTATAGTTGAAAAAAATCCTAAAACCTAGGAGGGTGGGGGGCAGCAGAATTTTGTGTGCCTAGGGCAGCACAAAACCTAAGTACGCCACTGAAATAAGTAGATTTGTCAGTGTCAATGTTTGAGGAAGGATCTTCTGAATCAGATAGATCCTCATCAGAAGTGCATAATTCATTATGTTGTCGGTCATTTGAAATTTCATCAACTTTATGAGAAGTTTTAAAAGACCTCTTACACTTATTAGAAGGTGGAAATGCAGACAAAACCTTCTGAATAGAATCAGTAACGAATTTTTTAAAATTCACAGGTATATCATGTACATTAGAAGTTGAAGGAACTGCAACCGGTAATGTACTATTGCAGATGGACACTCTATCTGCATGTAAAAGTATATCATGACAACTAATACAAATGACATTAGGAGATATAATTTTTCAACAAATGTACTTAGCTTTGGTAGAACCGATCTCAGGCAGCAAAGTTCCAGCAGATACTTCTGAGGCAGGATCAGATTGAGACATCTTGCAGAATGTAAAAGAAAAAACAACATATAAAGCAAAATGATCAATTTCCTTATATGACAGTTTCAGGAATGGGAAAAAATGCAAATAGCATAGCCCTCTGACTTAGAAGAAGGCAAGAGGCAAAAGCAATGGGGCAATAAATAATGGAAAAAAAATTGGCGGCAAATATGACGCACAACGTAACTAGAACATTTTTTGGCGCCAACCATGTCCGGAAGTGATACACTCGCGTCACTAACGACGCAACCCAGTGTGAACCCCTGCGTCAATTACGACGCCGGAAATTACTAAATTGCGTCAACGGACGCAATAAAGTTTAGCGCACCCGCGAGCCTAAGACAGCCCGCAATTTAAAACAAGTACTCAATTGAAAAAAAAGACTAAACCCCAGGTAAGAAAAATATTTCATCAATATTAACTTTCCCAAATATGAAACTGACAATCTGCAAAAGGAAATACATGAACCTGACTCATGGCAAATATAAGTACAATACATATATTTAGAACTTTATATAAATGCATAAAGCGCCAAACCATAGCTGAGGTGTCTTAAGAAATAAAAACATACTTACAAAAGACACCCATCCACATAAATCAGATAGCCAAACCGGTACTGAAACAGTTATCAGTAGAGGTAATTGTATATGAGAGTATATCGTCGATCTGAAAAGGGAGGTAGGAGATGAATCTCTACGACCGATAACAGAGAACCTATGAAATAGACCCCCGTTAGAGAAATCACTGCATTCAATAGGTAATAGTCTCCACGTCCCTCTGACATTCGCTGTACTCTGAGAGGAATCAGGCTTCAAAATGCTGAGAAGCGCATGTCAACGTAGAAATCTTAGCACAAACTTACTTCACCACCTCCATAGGAGGCAAAGTTTGTAAAACTGAATTGTGGGTGTGGTGAGGGGTGTATTTATAGGCATTTTGAGGTTTGGGAAACTTTGCCCCTCCTGGTAGGATTGTATATCCCATACGTCACTAGCTCATGGACACTTGCCAATTACATGAAAGAAAAATTTATTCTCGAGTTTGGAAAACTTACATTTCATGGTGTTCTCATAAATTTTCTTGGCATTCTTTTAGAATTCCTAGAATTTTACAGTTTATTCAGGATGGTTTGGATAAGGGTTTGTCTGCAAGTTCCTTGAAGAGACAAATCTCTGCTCTTTCTGTTTTATTTCACAGAAAGATTGCTAAACTTCCTGATATTCACTGTTTTGTACAGGCTTTGGTTCGTATTAAGCCTGTCATTAAATTAATCTCTCCTCCTTGGAGTCTTAATTTGGTTTTGAGGGCTTTACAGGCTCCTCCATTTGAGCCTATGCATTCTTTGGAAATTAAACTACTTTCTTGGAAAGTGTTGTTCCTTTTGGACATCTCTTCTGCTAGAAGAGTTTCTGAGCTGATTTTTCATCAGGATAAGGCGGTTTTGCGGACTTCATTAAAATTTTTACCTAAGGTTGTGAATTCTAACAACATTAGTAGAGAAATTGTTGTCCCTTCCTTGTGTCCTAATCCTAAGAATTCTTTGGAAAGATCCTTACATTCTTTGGGTGTGGTGAGAGCTTTGAAATATTATGTTGAAGCTACTAAAGATTTCAGGAAGACTTCTAGTCTATTTGTTATATTTTCTGGTTCTAGGAAAGGTCAGAAGGCTTCTGCTATTTCCTTGGCTTCTTGGTTAAAGCTTTTGATTCATCAAGCTTATTTGGAGTCGGGTCAGGCCCCGCCTCAGAGAATTACAGCTCATTCTACTAGATCAGTCTTCACTTCGTGGGCTTTTAAGAATGAAGCTTCAGTTGATCAGATTTGCAAAGCGGCGACTTGTTCCTCTTTGCATACATTTACTAAATTCTACCATTTTGATGTATTTGCTTCTTCAGAAGCAGTTTTCTCTTGTTAAGTGTGTTCAGTCCACGGGTCATCCATTACTTATGGGATATATTCTCCTTCCCAACAGGAAGTTGCAAGAAAATCACCCAAGCAGAGCTGCTATATAGCTCCTCCCCTCACATGTCATACCCAGTCATTCTCTTGCAAGTCTCAACAAAGAAGGAGGTCGCGAGAGGAGATAGGAGTTTTTTACCTAATTATTCTTCAATCAAAAGTTTATTATTTTAAAATGGCACCGGAGTGTGCTGTTTTTTCTCTCAGGCAGTATTTAGAAGAAGAATCTGCCTGCGTTTTCTATGATCTTAGCAGACGTAACTAAGATCCACTGGCTGTTCTCGCACATTCTGAGGAGTGGGGTAACTTCAGAAAAGGGAATAGCATGCGGGGTCCCCCGCAAATGAGGTATGTGCAGTAATATTTTCTAGGAATGGAATTGACTAAGAAAACACTGCTGTTACCCATATGATGTAAGTACAGCCTTTAATGCAGTAATAGCGACTGGTATCAGGCTGATAAATGTATGCGCAGTTGAGTTATTTTCTAGGGACTAGAATTTGACTGAGAAAATACTGTTAATACTGAAATAAATGTATGAGCCTTGACTGCAGTAGAAGCGACTGGTAGCAGGCTTAATGATAACTTTGCATAACACTGGAAAGTTGTTTTTAAAACGTTTACTGGCATGTTATTCGTTTTGTGAGGTACTTGGTGATAAATCTTTTTGGGCATGATTTTTTTTCCATATGGCTAACGTATATTTCTGTGTAGAAACCGTTGTAACAGGTCTCCCACTGTTGTAAATATGAGTGGGAGGGGCCTTTTTTAGCGCCTTGTTGCGCAGTTAAAATTCTAGCACAGTCTTCCTGCTTCTTCCTCCTTGATCCAGGACGTCTCCAGAGAGCTCAGGGGTCTTCAAAATTCATTTTTGAGGGAGGTAATCAGTCACAGCAGACCTGTGACAGTGTGTTTGACTGTGATAAAAGTGTTAAATCTTAAATTGATTATCCGTTTTTGGGTATTGAGGGGTTAATCATCTGTTTGCTAGTGGGTGCAATCCTCTGCTAAATTCATACATTTACTGTTAAAATTGTTGGCTATAACTGAATTAGTTCATTGTTATTTCAACTGTGACAGTTTTTTGTGTTTTTAAAAGCGCTGCAGCGTTTTTTCTATTGCTTGTAAATTTATTGAAAGATTTTTTCCAAGCTTGCTAGCCTTCATTGCTAGTCTGTTTAAACATGCCTGATACAGATGAATCTACTTGTTCATTATGTTTAAAAGCCAATGTGGAGCCCAATAGAAATATGTGTACCAATTGTATTGATGTTACTTTAAATAAAAGTCAGTCTTTACCGGTAAAGAAATTATCACCAGACAACGAGGGGGAAGTTATGCCGCCTAACTCTCCTCACGTGTCAGTACCTGCGCCACCCGCTCAGGAGGTGCATGAGATTGTGGCGCCAAGTACATCAAGGCCCTTACAAATCACTTTGCATGATATGGCTAATGTTATGAAAGAAGTATTATCTAATTTGCCTGAGTTAAGAGGCAAGCGCGATAGCTCTGGGTTAAGGACTGAGCGCGCTGATGACATGAGAGCCATGTCCGATACTGCGTCACAATTTGCAGAACATGAGGACGGAGAGCTTCATTCTGTGTGTGACGGATCTGATCCGGGGAGACCGGATTCAGAAATTTCAAATTTAAAATTTAAGCTTGAGAACCTCCGTGTATTGCTAGGGGAGGTGTTAGCGGCTCTGAATGATTGCGACACGGTTGCAATCCCAGAGAAATTATGTAGGCTGGATAAATACTATGCGGTACCGGTGTGTACTGACGTTTTTCCTATACCTAAAAGGCTTACAGAGATTATTAGCAAGGAGTGGGATAGACCCGGTGTGCCCTTTTCCCCTCCTCCGATATTTAGAAAAATGTTCCCATAAGACGCCACCACACGAGACTTATGGCAGACGGTCCCTAAGGTGGAGGGAGCAGTTTCTACTTTAGCCAAGCGTACCACTATCCCGGTGGAGGATAGTTGTGCTTTCTCAGATCCAATGGATAAAAAATTAGAAGGTTACCTTAAGAAAATGTTTGTTCAACAAGGTTTTATATTACAGCCCCTTGCATGCATTGCGCCCGTCACTGCTGCAGCGGCATTCTGGTTTGAGTCTCTGGAAGAGGCTATTCGCACAGCACCATTGGATGAGATTATGAACAAGCTTAAAGCCCTTAAGCTAGCTAATGCATTTGTTTCGGATGCCGTTGTGCATGTAACCAAACTAACGGCTAAGAACTCCGGATTCGCCATCCAGGCGCGCAGAGCGCTATGGCTTAAATCCTGGTCAGCAGATGTAACTTCTAAATCCAAATTGCTTAATATTCCTTTCAAAGGGCAAACCTTATTCGGGCCCGGCTTGAAAGAAATTATTGCTGACATTACTGGAGGTAAGGGTCATACCCTTCCTCAGGACAGGGCCAAATCAAAGGCCAAACAGTCTAATTTTCGTGCCTTTCGTAATTTCAAGGCAGGAGCAGCATCAACTTCCTCCGCTCCAAAACAGGAAGGGACTGCTACTCGTTACAGACAGGGTTGGAAAGGCAACCAGTCCTGGAACAAGGGCAAGCAGGCCAGAAAACCTACTTCTGCCCCTAAGACAGCATGAAGGAAGGGCCCCATATCCGGAAATGGATCTAGTGGGGGGCAGACTTTCTCTCTTCGCCCAGGCCTGGGCAAGAGATGTCCAGGATCCCTGGGCGTTGGAGATCATATCTCAGGGATACCTTCTGGACTTCAAAACTTCTCCTCCACAAGGGAGATTTCATCTGTCAAGGTTATCAACAAACCTAATAAAGAAAGAGGCATTTCTACGATGTGTACAAGACCTCTTAGTAATGGGAGTGATCCACCCGGTTCCGCGGACGGAACAAGGGCAAGGTTTTTACTCAAATCTGTTTGTGGTTCCCAAAAAAGAGGGAACCTTCAGGCCAATCTTGGATCTGAAGATCTTAAACAAATTCCTAAGGGTTCCATCGTTCAAAATGGAAACTATTCGAACCATCCTACCCATGATCCAAGAGGGTCAGTATATGACCACAGTGGACTTAAAGGATGCCTACCTTCACATACCGATTCACAAAGATCATTATCGGTACCTAAGGTTTGCCTTTCTAGACAGGCATTACCAGTTTGTAGCTCTTCCCTTCGGGTTAGCTACGGCCCCGAGAATTTTTACAAAGGTTCTGGGCTCGCTTCTGGCGGTACTAAGACAGCGAGGCATAGCGGTGGCTCCGTACCTAGACGACGTTCTGATACAAGCGTCAAGTTTCCAAAATGCAAAGTCTCATACAGAGATAGTTCTAGCATTTCTGAGGTCGCATGGGTGGAAAGTGAACATGGAAAAGAGTTCTCTGTTACCACTCACAAGGGTTCCCTTTCTAGGGACTCTTATAGATTCTGTAGAGATGAAGATTTACCTGACGGAGTCCAGGTTATCAAAAATCCTAAATGCTTGCCGTGTCCTTCATTCCATTCCAAGCCCATCAGTAGCTCAGTGCATGGAAGTAATCGGCTTAATGGTCGCGGCAATGGACATAGTGCCATTTGCGCGCCTGCATCTCAGACCGCTGCAACTATGCATTCTAAGTCAGTGGAATGGGGATTACTCAGATCTGTCCCCTTTACTAAATCTGGACCAGGAGGCCAGAGATTCTCTTCTCTGGTGGTTGTCGCGGGTTCATCTGTCCAAAGGAATGACTTTTCGCAGACCAGATTGGACGATTGTAACAACAGATGCCAGCCTACTAGGCTGGGGTGCAGTCTGGAACTCCCTGAAGGCTCAGGGATCGTGGACTCAGGAGGAGAAACTCCTCCCAATAAACATTCTGGAATTAAGGGCAATATTCAATGCTCTTCTAGCTTGGCCTCAGTTAGCAACACTGAGGTTCATCAGATTTCAGTCGGACAACATCACGACTGTGGCTTACATCAATCATCAAGGGGGAACCAGGAGTTCCTTAGCGATGTTGGAAGTCTCGAAGATAATTCGCTGGGCAGAGTCTCACTCTTGTCACCTGTCAGCAATCTACATCCCAGGCGTGGAGAACTGGGAGGCGGACTTTCTAAGTCGCCAGACCTTTCATCCGGGGGAGTGGGAACTTCACCCGGAGGTGTTTGCTCAACTGATTCTTCGTTGGGGCGAACCGGAGCTGGATCTCATGGCATCTCGCCAGAACGCCAAGCTTCCTTGTTACGGATCCAGGTCCAGGGACCCGGGAGCGGTGCTGGTAGATGCACTAGCAGCCCCTTGGGTTTTCAACATGGCTTATGTGTTTCCACCGTTTCCGTTGCTACCTCGTCTGATTGCCAGGATCAAACAGGAGAGAGCATCTGTGATTATGATAGCGCCTGCGTGGTCACGCAGGACCTGGTATGCAGACCTAGTGGACATGTCGTCCTGTCCACCATGGTCTCTGCCTCTGAGGCAGGACCTTCTAATTCAGGGTCTTTTCAACCATCCAAGCCTAATTTCTCTGAGGCTGACTGCATGGAGATTGAACGCTTGATCCTATCAAAGCGTGGTTTTTCGGAGTCGGTTATTGATACATTAATACAGGCTCGGAAACCTGTTACCAGAAAAATTTACCATAAGATATGGCGTAAATATTTATATTGGTGTGAATCCAAGAGTTACTCATGGAGTAAGGTTAGGATTCCTAGGATATTGGCTTTTCTACAAGAAGGTTTAGAAAAGGGTTTATCCGCTAGTTCGTTAAAGGGACAGATTTCTGCTCTGTCTATTCTTTTACACAAACATCTGGCAGAGAATCCAGACGTCCAGGCTTTTTGTCAGGCTTTGGCTAGGATTAAGCCTGTGTTTAAAACTGTT
The DNA here is from genome assembly GCF_027579735.1 of Bombina bombina. Taxonomy (NCBI): domain Eukaryota; kingdom Metazoa; phylum Chordata; class Amphibia; order Anura; family Bombinatoridae; genus Bombina; species Bombina bombina. Next base: position 1,152,231,513 of record NC_069501.1, on the reverse strand, counting down.
GCTCCTCCGTGGAGCTTAAACTTGGTTCTTAAAGTTCTTCAGGTTGTTCCGTTTGAACCCCTTCATTCCATTGATATTAAGCTTTTATCTTGGAAAGTTCTGTTTTTGATGGCTATTTCCTCGGCTCGAAGAGTCTCTGAGTTATCTGCCTTACATTGCGATTTTCCTTATCTGATTTTTCATTCAGACAAGGTAGTTCTGCGTACTAAACCTGGGTTTTTACCTAAGGTTGTCTCTAACAGGAATATCAATCAAGAGATTGTTGTTCCATCATTATGTCCTAATCCTTCTTCAAAGAAGGAACGTCTTTTGCATAATCTGGATGTAGTCCGTGCCCTGAAGTTCTACTTACAGGCAACTAAAGAATTTCGGTAAACTTCTTCTCTGTTTGTCGTTTATTCGGGTCAGAGGAGTGGTCAAAAGGCTTCGGCCACCTCTCTCTCTTTTTGGCTTTGTAGCATAATACGTTTAGCCTATGAGACTGCTGTACAGCAGCCTCCTGAAAGAATTACAGCTCATTCCACTAGAGCTGTGGCTTCCACCTGGGCCTTTAAGAATGAGGCCTCTGTTGAACAGATTTGCAAGGCTGCAACTTGGTCTTCACTTCATACCTTTTCAAAATTTTACAAATTTGACACTTTTGCTTCTTCGGAGGCTGTTTTTGGGAGAAAGGTTCTACAGGCAGTGGTTCCTTCTGTTTAATGTTCCTGCCTTGTACCTCCCATCATCCGTGTACTTTAGCTTTGGTATTGGTATCCCATAAGTAATGGATGACCCGTGGACTGAACACACTTAACAAGAGAAAACATAATTTATGCTTACCTGATAAATTTATTTCTCTTGTAGTGTGTTCAGTCCACGGCCCGCCCTGTCTTTTTTTGAGGCAGTTCTAAATTTTAATTAAAACTCCAGTCACCACTGCACCCTATAGTTTTTCCTTTCTCGTCTTGTTTCGGTCGAATGACTGGATATGACATGTGAGGGGAGGAGCTATATAGCAGCTCTGCTTGGGTGATCCTCTTGCAACTTCCTGTTGGGAAGGAGAAGATATCCCATAAGTATTGGATGACCCGTGGACTGAACACACTACAAGAGAAATAAATTTATCAGGTAAGCATAAATTATGTTTTTGGTAGAAAAGTTCTTCAGGCAGCTGTTTCAGTTTGATTCTTCTGCTTATGTTTTAAATTTTTCTTGTCATTAAAGAATAAATTTATAATTTGGGTTGTGGATTATTTTTTCAGCGGAAAATGGCTGTTCTTTATTTTTATCCCTCCCTCTCTAGTTATTCTTGCGTGGAGTTCCACATCTTGGGTATTGATATCCCATACGTCACTAGCTCATGGACTCTTGCCAATTACATAAAAGAAAACATAATTTATGTAAGAATTTACCTGATAAATTCATTTCTTTCATATTGGCAAGAGTTCATGAGGCCCACCCTTTTTATGGTGGTTATGATTTTTTTGTATAAAGCACAATTATTTCCAAATTCCTTTGTTGATGCTTTTTACTCCTTTCTTTATCACCCCACTACTTGGCTATTCGTTAAACTGAATTGTGGGTGTGGTGAGGGGTGTATTTATAGGCATTTTGAGGTTTGGGAAACTTTGCCCCTCCTGGTAGGATTGTATATCCCATACGTCACTAGCTCATGGACTCTTGCCAATATGAAATAAACAAATTTATCAGGTAAATTCTTATATAAATTATGTTTTTTCCAAAACATTTGGGCAAATTCTGTCCAAAATCAATACAGAGTATTGTCTATCAAGGGTATCGAATAGGTTTCACAGTAAGACCTCCTGTGAGAAGATTTTTACTCTCACACGTCCCAGCAAATCCAGTGAAGGCTCAGGCTTTTCTGAAGTGTGTTTCAGATCCAGAGCTTTCAGGGGTAATCATACCAGTTCCATTTCAGGAGCAGGATCTGGGGTTTTATTCAAATCTAAACATTGTCCCAAAAAAAGAAAATTCATTCAGGCCAGTTCTCGATCGGAAAATTTTGAATCGTTTTCTAAGAGTGCCAACTTTCAAAATGTTGACTATAAGGACTATTCTGCCTTTTGTTCAGCAAGGTCATTATATATCCACAAAAGACTTACAGGATGCATATCTTAATATTCCGATTCATCCAGACCACTATCGTTTCTGAGATTCTCTTTCCTAGACAAGCATTACCAATGTGTCTCTCTTCTATTTGGCCTAGCAACAGCTCCAATAATTTTTTCAAAGGTTCTTGTTCCCTACTCTCTGTAATCAGAGAACAGGGTATTGTAGTGTTTCCTTATTTGGTAGATATCTTGGTACTAGCTCAACCTTTACATTCTGCCATATCTCACACGAATCAACTAGTGTTGTTTCTTCAAAGACATGGTTGGAGGATCAATTTACCAAAAAATTCCTAGATTCCTCAGACAAGGGTCACCTTTTTAGATTTCCAGATAGATTAAGTGTCCGTGACTTTGTCTCTAACAGACAAGAGACGAATAAAATTGGTTTCAGCTTGTCGACACCTTCAGTCTCAATCATTCCCTTCAGTGGCTATGTGCATGGAAGTTTAGGTCTCATGACTGCAACATCGGACGCGATCCCCTTTGCTCGTTTTCACATGAAACCTCTTCAGCTTTGTATGCTGAATAAATGGTGCAAGGATTATACAAGGATATCACAATTAATATCCTTAAATCCCAAAGTTAGACTATCTCTAACTTGGTGGTTAGATCACCATCGTATAGCTCAAGGGGCCTCTTTTGTTTGTCTAACCTGGACTGTAATCACAACAGATGAAAGTCTTTCAGGTTGGGGAGCTGTCTGGGGATCTCTGACAGCACAAGGGGTTTGGAAATCTCAAGAGGTGAGGTTACCAATTAATATTTTAGAACTCTGTGCTATTTTCAGTGCTCTTCAGGTCTGTTGAAGAGAGAACCATTCATTTGTTTTCAGACAGACAATATCACAACTGTGGCATATGTCAATCATGAGGCTGTGAAAGAAGTATCTCGGATACTTTCTTGGGTGGAATCCAGCTCTTGTCTAATTTCTGACGTACATATCCCAGGTGTAGACAATTGGGAAGTGCATTATCTCAGCCGTCAGACTTTACATCCGGGGGAGTGGTCTCTCCATCCAGATGTGTTTTTTCAGATTGTTCAGATGTGGGGTCTTCCAGAAATAGATCTGATGGCTTCCCATCTAAACCAGAATCTTCCCAGGTACCTGTCCAGGTCCAGGGATCCTCAGGCGGAGTCGGTGAATGCATTAGCAGTTCCTTGGTTTTACCAACCTGCTTATATCTTCCCGCCTTTAGTTCTTCTTCCAAGAGTGATCTCCAAGATCATCATGGAACAATCGTTTGCGCTTCTGGTAGCACCAGCATGGCCTCACAGGTTCTGGTATGCGGATCTTCCTTTAAGACCAGACCTTCTGTCTCAAGGACTGTTTTTCCATCAGAATCTCATATCGTTAAATTTGAAGGTATGGAAATATAACGCTGAGTGCTTAGTCATTAGGTTTCTCTGACTCAGCGATTTATACTATATTATAGGCTCGTAAATCTGTTTCTAGGAAGATTTATTATCGAGTTTGGAAGACTGGAAGATATTTCATGGTGTTCTCATAAATTCTCCTGGCATTCTTTTAGAATTCCTAGAAATTTACAGTTTCTTCAGGATGGTTTGGATAAAGGTTTGTCTGCAAGTTCCTTGAAGGGACAGATATCTGCTCTTTCTGTTTTATTTCACAGAAAGATTGCTAAGCTTCCTGATATTCACTGTTTTGTGCAGGCTTTGGTCCGTATCAAGCCTGTTTTTAAATCAATCTCTCCTCCTTGGAGTCTTAATTTGGTTTTGAAGGCTTTATAGGCTCCTCCTTTTGAACCTATGCATTCTTTGGATATTAAACTACTTTCTTGGAAAGTGTTGTTCCTTTTGGCTATCTCTTCTGCTAGAAGAGTTTCCGAATTATCTGCTCTTTCTTCTAAATCTCCTTTTCTGATTTTCCATCAGGATAAGGCAGTTTTGCGGACTTAATTTAAGTTTTTACCTAAAGTTGTGAATTCTAACAACATCAATAGGGAAATTGTTGTTCCCTCTTTGTGTCCTAATCCTAAGAATTTTTTGGAGAGATCCTTACATTCTCTGGATGTTCTAAGAGCTTTGAAATATTATGTTGAAGCTACTAAAGATTCCAGTAAGATTTCTAGTCTATTTGTTGTCTTTTCTGGTCCTAGGAAAGGTCAGAAAGCTTCTGCCATTTCTTTGGCATCCTGGTTAAAGCTTTTGATTCATCAGGCTTATTTGGAGTCGGGTCAGGCCCCGCCTCAGAGAATCACAGCTCATTCTACTAGATCATTTTCCACTTTGTGGGCTTTTAAAAATGAAGCTTCAGTTGATTAGATTTGCAAAGCAGCAACTTGGTCTTCTTTGCACACATTTACTAAATTCTACAGTTTTTATGTATTTGCCTTTTCGGAAGCAGTTTTTGGTAGAAAATTTCTTCAGGCAGCTGTTTCAGTTTGATTCCTCTGCTTATGTTTTAAGTTTTTTCTTTTCAATTATTAGAAAAACTCATTTTTTTGTATGTGGATTTAATTTTTCGTCCCTCCCTCTCTAGTGACTCTTCTGTGGAGTACCACATCTTGGGTATTACTATCCCATACGTCACTAGCTCAATGGACTCTTGCCAATTACATGAAAGAAAACATAATTTATGTAGGAACTTACCTGATAAATTTATTTCTTTCATATTGGCAAGAGTCCATGAGACCCACCCTTTTTATGGTGGTTATGTTTTTTTGTATAAAGCACAATTATATTTCCAGTTCCTTTTTTGATGCTTTTTACTCCTTTTCTATCACCCCACTACTTGGCTATATCAGGTAAGTTCTTACATAAATTGTTTTTCTTTCATGTAATTGGCAAGAGTCCATGAGCTAGTGACGTATGGGATATACATTCCTACCAGGAGGGGCAAAGTTTCCCAAACTTCAAAATGCCTTTAAATACACCCCCCACCACACCCACAATTCAGTTTTTACAAACTTTGCCTCCTATGGAGGTGGTGAAGTAAGTTTGTGCTAGATTTCTACGTTGATATGCGCTTCTCAGCATGCTGAAGCCCGGTTCCTCTCAGAGTGCAGTGAATGACAGAGGGATGTGAAGGGAGTATTACCTATTGAGTGCAATGGTCATTCTATCGGGGATCTATTTCATAGGTTCTCTGTTATCGGTCGTAGAGATTCTTCTCCTACCTCCCTTTTCAGATCGACGATATACTCTTATATACCATTACCTCTACTGATTCTCGTTTCAGTACCGCTTTGGCTATCTACTTTATGTAAAGTTCTAAATATATGTTTCTTTCATGTAATTAGCAAGAGTCCGTGAGCTAGTGACGTATGGGATATACATTCCTACCTGGAGGGGCAAAGTTTCCCAAACCTCAAAATGCCTATAAATACACCCCTCACCAAACCCACAATTCAGTTTTACAAACTTTGCCTCCCGTGGAGGTGGTGAAGTAAGTTTGTGCTAGATTCTACTTTGATATGCGCTTCGCAGCAGGCTGGAGCCCGGTTTTCCTCTCAGAGTGCAGTGAATGTCAGAGGGATGTGAAGAGAGTATTGCCTATTTGAATTCAATGGTCTCCTTCTACGGGATCTATTTCATAGGTTCTCTGTTATCGGTCGTAGAGATTCATCTCTTACCTCCCTTTTCAGATACTGGTTTGGCTATCTACTATATGTAGATGAGTGTCCTGGGGTAAGTAAATCTTATTTTTTGTGACACTCTAAGCTATGGTTGGGCACTTTATTTATAAAGTTCTAAATATATGTCTTTAAACTTATATTTCTTTCATGTAATTAGCAAGAGTCCATGAGCTAGTGACGTATGGGATATACATTCCTACCAGGAGGGGCAAAGTTTCCCAAACCTCAAAATGCCTATAAATACACCCCTCACCACACCCACAAATCAGTTTTACAAACTTTGCCTCCTGTGGAGGTGGTGAAGTAAGTTTGTGCTAGATTCTATTTTGATATGCGCTCCGCAGCAGGTTGGAGCCCGGTTTTCCTCTCAGCGTGCAGTGAATGTCAGAGGGATGTGAAGAGAGTATTGCCTATTTGAATTCAATGATCTCCTTCTACGGGGTCTATTACTGGTTTGGCTATCTACTACATGTAGATGAGTGTCCTGGGGTAAGTAAGTCTTATTTTTGTGACACTCTAAGCTATGGTTGGGCACTTTTATATAAAGTTCTAAATAATTGTGTTTAAACATTTATTTGCCTTGATTCAGGATGTTCAATATTCCTTATTTCAGACAGTCAGTTTCATTATTTGGGATAATGCATTTGAATAATCAATTTTTTTCTTACCTTAAAATTTGACTTTTTTCCCTGTGGGCTGTTAGGCTCGCGGGGGCTGAAAATGCTTCATTTTATTGCGTCATTCTTGGCGCAGACTTTTTTGGCGCAGAAAAATTTTTCTTTGTTATTTCCGGCGTCATACGTGTCACCGGAAGTTGCGTCATTTTTGGTGCCAAAAGCATTTAGGCGCCAAATAATGTGGGCGTCTTTTTTGGCGCTAAAAAATATGGGCGTCATTATTGTCTCCACATTATTTAAGTCTCATTGTTTATTGCTTCTGGTTGCTAGAAGCTTGTTCTCTGGCATTTTTTCCCATTCCTGAAACTGTCATTTAAGGAATTTGATTAATTTTGCTTTATATGTTGTTTTTTCTATTACATATTGCAAGATGTCCCAGATTGACCCTGAATCAGAAGATACTTCTGGAAAATCTCTGCCTGATGCTGGATCTACCAAAGTTAAGTGTATTTGCTGTAAACTTGTGGTATCTGTTCCTCCAGCTGTTGTTTGTAATGAATGTCATGACAAACTTGTTAATGCAGATAATATTTCCTTTAGTAATGTTACATTACCTGTTGTTGTTCCATCAACATCTAATACTCAGAGTGTTCCTGTTAACATAAGAGATTTTGTTTCTAAATCCATTAAGAAGGCTATGTCTGTTATTCCACCTTCTAGTAAACGTAAAAGGTCTTTTAAAACTTCTCATTTTTCAGATGAATTTTTAAATGAACATCATCATTCTGATTCTGATAATGATTCCTCTGGTTCAGAGGATTCTGTTTCAGAGGTTGATGCTGATAAATCTTCATATTTGTTCAAGATGGAATTTATTCGTTCTTTACTTAAAGAAGTCTTAATTGCATTAGAAATAGAGGATTCTGGTCCTCTTGATACTAAATCTAAACGTTTAAATAAGGTTTTTAAATCTCCTGTAGTTATTCCAGAAGTTTTTCCTGTCCCTGATGCTATTTCTGAAGTAATCTCCAGGGAATGGAATAATTTGGGTAATTAATTTACTCCTTCTAAACGTTTTAAGCAATTATATCCTGTGCCATCTGACAGATTAGAGTTTGGGACAAAATCCCTAAGGTTGATGGGGCTATCTCTACTCTTGCTAAACGTACTACTATTCCTACGGCAGATAGTACTTCCTTTAAAGATCCTTTAGATAGGAAAATTGAATCCTTTCTGAGAAAAGCTTACTTATGTTCAGGTAATCTTCTTAGACCTGCTATATCTTTGGCGGATGTTGCTGCAGCTTCAACTTTTTGGTTAGAAGCTTTAGCGCAACAAGTAACAGATCATAATTCTCATAGCATTGTTAATCTTCTTCAACATGCTAATAATTTTATTTGTGATGCCATCTTTGATATCATTAGGGTTGATGTCAGGTATATGTCTCTAGCTATTTTAGCTAGAAGAGCTTTATGGCTTAAAACTTGGAATGCTGATATGTCTTCTAAGTCAACTTTTTCTTTCCAGGGTAATAAATTATTTGGTTCACAGTTGGATTCTATTATTTCAACTGTTACTGGAGGGAAAGGAACTTTTTTACCACAGGATAAAAAATCTAAAGGTAAATTTAGGTCTAATAATCGTTTTCGTTCCTTTCGTCACAATAAGGAACAAAAGCCTGATCCTTCCCCTACAGGAGCGGTATCAGTTTGGAAACCATCTCCAGTCTGGAATAAATCCAAGCCTTTTAGAAAGCCAAAGCCAGCTCCCAAGTCCACATGAAGGTGCGGCCCTCATTCCAGCCCAGCTGGTAGGGGGCAGATTACGATTTTTTCAAAGAAATTTGGATCAATTCAATTCACAATCTTTGGATTCAGAACATTGTTTCAGAAGGGTACAGAATAGGCTTCAAGATAAGGCCTCCTGCAAGAAGATTTTTTCTTTCCTGTGTCCCAGTAAATCCAGCGAAGGCTCAAGCATTTCTGAAATGTGTTTCAGATCTAGAGTTGGCTGGAGTAATTATGCCAGTTCCAGTTCTGGAACAGGGGCTGGGGTTTTACTCAAATCTCTTCATTGTACCAAAGAAGGAGAATTCCTTCAGACCAGTTCTGGATTTAAAAATATTGAATCATTATGTAAGGATACCAACATTCAAAATGATAACTATAAGGACTATTCTGCCTTTTGTTCAGCAAGGGCATTATATGTCCACAATAGATTTACAGGATGCATATCTGCATATTCCGATTCATCCAGATCACTATCAGTTTCTGAGATTCTCTTTCCTAGACAAGCATTACCAGTTTGTGGCTCTGCCGTTTGGCCTAGCAACAGCTCCAAGGATTTTTACAAAGGTTCTCGGTGCCCTTCTGTCTGTAATCAGAGAACAGGGTATTGTGGTATTTCCTTATTTGGATGATATCTTGGTACTTGCGCAGTCTTCACATTTAGCAGAATCTCATACGAATCAGGTTGTATTGTTTCTTCGAGAACATGGTTGGAGGATCAATTTACTAAAAAGTTCATTGATTCCTCAGACAAGGGTAACCTTTTTAGGTTTCCAGATAGATTCAGTGTCCATGACTCTGTCTTTGACAGACAAGAGACGTCTAAAATTGGTTTCAGCTTGTCGAAACCTTCAGTCTCAATCATTTCCTTCGGTAGCCTTATGCATGGAAATTCTAGGTCTTATGACTGCTGCATCGGATTCGATCCCCTTTGCTCGTTTTCACATGCGACCTCTTCAGCTTTGTATGCTGAACCAGTGGTGCAGGGATTATACAAAGATATCTCAATTGATATCTTTAAAACCGATTGTACGACACTCTCTGACGTGGTGGACAGATCACCATCGTTTAGTTCAGGGGGCTTCTTTTGTTCTTCCAACCTGGACTGTGATTTCAACAGATGCAAGTCTGACAGGTTGGGGAGCTGTTTCGGGGTCTCTGACAGCACAAGGGGTTTGGGAATCTCAGGAGGTGAGATTACCAATCAATATTTTGGAACTCCGTGCAATTTTCAGAGCTCTTCAGTCATGGCCTCTTCTAAAGAGAGAGTCGTTCATTTGTTTCCAGACGGACAATGTCACAACTGTGGCATATATCAATCATCAAGGAGGGCCTCACAGTCCTCTGGCTATGAAAGAAGTATCTTGAATACTGGTATGGGCGGAATCCAGCTCCTGTCTAATTTCTGCGGTTCATATCCCAGGTATAGACAATTGGGAAGCGGATTATCTCAGTCACCAAACGTTACATCCGGGCGAATGGTCTCTTCACCCAGAGGTATTTCTTCAGATTGTTCAAATGTGGGGACTTCCAGAAATAGATCTGATGGCTTCTCATCTAAACAAAAAGCTTCCCAGGTATCTGTCCAGATCCAGGGATCCTCAGGCGGAAGCAGTGGATGCATTGTCACTTCCTTGGAAGTATCATCCTGCCTATATCTTTCCGCCTCTAGTTCTTCTTCCAAGAGTAATTTCCAAGATTCTGAAGGAATGCTTGTTTGTTCTGCTGGTGGCTCCAGCATGGCCTCACAGGTTTTGGTATGCAGATCTTGTCCGGATGGCCACATGTCAACCGTGGACTCTTCCGTTAAGACCAGACCTTCTGTCGCAAGGTCCTTTTTTCCATCAGGATCTCAAATCCTTAAATTTGAAGGTATGGAGATTGAACGCTTGATTCTCAGTCAAAGAGGTTTCTCTGACTCTGTGATTAATACTATGTTACAGGCTCGTAAATCTGTATCTAGGAAGATATATTATCGAGTCTGGAAGATTTACATTTCTTGGTGTCTTTCTCATCATTTTTCCTGGCATTCTTTTAGAATTCCGAGAATTTTACAGTTTCTTCAGGATGGTTTGGATAAAGGTTTGTCTGCAAGTTCCTTGAAAGGACAAATCTCTGCTCTTTCTGTTCTTTTTCACAGAAAGATTGCTAATCTTCCTGATATTCATTGTTTTGTACAAGCTTTGGTTCGTATAAAACCTGTTATTAAGTCAATTTCTCCTCCTTGGAGTTTGAATTTGGTTCTGGGGGCTCTTCAAGCTCCTCCGTTTGAACCTATGCATTCACTGGACATTAAATTACTTTCTTGGAAAGTTTTGTTTCTTTTGGCCATCTCTTCTGCTAGAAGAGTTTCTGAATTTTCTGCTCTTTCTTGTGAGTCTCCTTTTCTGATTTTTCATCAGGATAAGGCGGTGTTGCGAACTTCTTTTAAATTTTTACCTAAGGTTGTGAATTCTAACAACATTAGTAGAGAAATTGTGGTTCCTTCATTGTGTCCTAATCCTAAGAATTCTAAGGAGAGATCATTGCATTCTTTGGATGTAGTTAGAGCTTTGAAATATTATGTTGAAGCTACTAAGAATTTCCGAAAGACTTCTAGTCTATTTGTTATCTTTTCCGGTTCTAGGAAAGGTCAGAAGGCCTCTGCCATTTCTTTGGCGTCTTGGTTGAAATCTTTAATTCATCATGCTTATGTCGAGTCGGGTAAAACTCTGCCTCAGAGGATTACAGCTCAGAGGTCAGTTTCTACTTCCTGGGCGTTTAGGAATGAAGCTTCGGTTGATCAGATTTGCAAAGCAGCAACTTGGTCTTCTTTGCATACTTTTACTAAATTCTACCATTTTGATGTGTTTTCTTCTTCTGAAGCAGTTTTTGGTAAAAAAGTTCTTCAGGCAGCTGTTTCAGTTTGATTCTTCTGCTTATAATTTCAGTTTTTTTCATTATAAGATTTAAACTTTATTTTGGGTGTGGATTATTTTCAGCGGAATTGGCTGTCTTTATTTTCCCTCCCTCTCTAGTGACTCTTGCGTGGAAGGTCCACATCTTGGGTATTCATTATCCCATACGTCACTAGCTCATGGACTCTTGCTAATTACATGAAAGAAAACATAATTTACCTGATAAATTAATTTCTTTCATATTAGCAAGAGTCCATGAGGCCCACCCTTTTTGTGGTGGTTATGATTTTTTTGTATAAAGCACAATTATTCCAATTCCTTATTTTTTATGCTTTCGCACTTTTGTCTTATCACCCCACTTCTTGGCTATGCGTTAAACTGATTTGTGGGTGTGGTGAGGGGTGTATTTATAGGCATTTTAAGGTTTGGGAAACTTTGCCCCTCCTGGTAGGAATGTATATCCCATACGTCACTAGCTCATGGACTCTTGCTAATATGAAAGAAATGAATTTATCAGGTAAGTTCTTACATAAATTATGTTTTGCCATGATTCAGGATGATCAATATTCCTTATTTCAGACAGTCAGTTTCATTATTTGGGATAATGCATATGAATAATCAATTTTTTCCCTGTGGGCTGTTAGGCTCGCAGGGGCTGAAAATGCTTCAATTTATTGCGTCATTCTTGGCGCGGACTTTTTTGGCGCAAAATTTTTTTTGTCATTTCCGGCGTCATTCATATTGCCGGAAGTTGTTCGTGATTGCGTCATTTTTTTTACGTTTTTGCGCCAGAAATGTCGGCGTCACCGGATGTGGCGTCATTCTTGGCGCCAATAATGTGGGCGTCTTTTTTGGCGCTAAAAAATGTGGGCGTCATTCTTGTCTCCACCTTTTTTTCACATTATTTCAGTCTCATTTTTCATTGCTTCTGGTTGCTAGAGGCTTGTTCATTGGCATTTTTTCCCATTCCTGAAACTGTCATTTAAGGAATTTGATAAGTTTTGCTTTATATGTTGTTTTTTCTTTTACATATTGCAAGATGTCTCAAATTGACCCTGGATCAGAATCTACTTCTGGAAAGACGCTGCCTGATGCTGGTTCTACCAAAGTTAAGTGCATCTGTTGTAAACTTGTGGTAACTGTTCCTCCGGCTGTAGTTTGTGATGAATATCATGATAAACTTGCTAATGCAGATAGTATTTCCATTAGTAATATTCCATTACCTGTTTCTGTTCCCTCAACATCTAATACTCAGGATGTTCCTGTTAATATAAAAGAATTTGTTTCTAAATCTATTAGGAAGGCTATGTCTATTATTCCTCCTTCCAGTAAACGTAAAAGGTCTTTTAAAACTTCTCATTTTTCAGATGAATTTTTAAATGACCGTCATCATTCTGATTTGTCTATTTCTGATGAGGATTTTTCTGGTTCAGAGGATTCTGTCTCAGATATTGACACTGATAAATCTTCATATTTATTTAAAATGGAATTTATTCGCTCTTTACTTAAAGAAGTTTTAATCGCATTGGAGATGGAGGAATCTAGTCCTCTTGATACTAAATGTACTAAGCGTTTAAATTCGGTTTTTAAACCTCCTATAGTTATTCCAGAAGTTTTTCCTGTCCCTGATGCTATTTCTGAAGTAATTTCTAGGGAATGGAATAATCTGGGTACTTCATTTTCTCCTTCTCAAAGGTTTAAGAAATTGTACCCTGTGCCATCTGACAGATTAGAGTTTTGGGACAAAATCCCTAAAGTTGATGGGGCTATCTCTACCCTTGCTAAACGTACTACTATTCCTACGGCAGATAGCACTTCGTTTAAAGATCCTTTAGATAGGAAAATTGAATCTTTTTTAAGAAAAGCTTATTTATGTTCAGGTAATTTACTTAGACCTGCTATATCTTTGGCTGATGTTGCAGCAGCTTCAACTTTTTGGTTGGAGGCTTTAGCGCAACAAGTGTCAGATCATAATACTCATAGCATTGTTAAACTTCTTCAACATGCTAATAACTTTGTCTGTGATGCCATCTTTGATATCATTAGAGTTGATGTCAGGTATATGTCTTTAGCTATTTTAGCTAGAAGAGCTTTATGGCTTAAAACTTGGAATGCAGATATGTCTTCTAAGTCAACTTTGCATTCTCTTTCTTTCCAACGTAATAAATTATTTGGTTCTCAGTTGGATTCTATTATTTCAACTGTTACTGGGGGGAAAGGAACTTTTTTGCCTCAGGACAAAAAATCTAAAGGTAAATATAGGGCTGCTAATAGTTTTCGTTCCTTTCGTCAGAATAAGGAACAGAAGCCTGACCCTTCCCCTAAAGGAACGGTTTCTGTTTGGAAACCATCTCCAGTCTGGAATAAATCCAAGCCTTTTAGAAAGCCAAAGCCAGCTCCCAAGTCCACATGAAGGTGCGGCCCTCATTCCAGCTCAGCTGGTAGAGGGCAGGTTACGATTTTTCAAAGATATTTGGATCAATTCGATTCACAGTCTTTGGATTCAGAACATTTTTTCACAAGGGTACAGAATAGGTTTCAAGGTAAGGCCGCCTGCGAGAAGATTTTTTCTCTCTCGCATTCCAATAAACCCAGTGAAGGCTCAGGCATTTCTGAAATGTGTTTCAGATCTAGAATTGGCTGGAGTAATTGTGCCAGTTCCAGTTCTGGAACAGGGTCTGGGGTTTTACTCAAATCTATTCATTGTACCAAAGAAAGAGAATTCCTTCAGACCAGTTCTGGATCTAAAAATATTGAATAGTTATGTAAGGATACCAACATTCAAAATGGTAACTATAAGGACTATTCTGCCTTTTGTTCAGCAAGGGCATTATATGTCTACAATAGATTTACAGGATGCATATCTTCATATTCCGATTCATCCAGATCATTTTCAGTTTCTGAGATTCTCTTTTCTAGACAAGCATTACCAGTTTGTGGCCCTGCCGTTTGGCCTAGCGACAGCTCCAAGGATCTTTTCAAAGGTTCTCGGTGCCCTTCTATCTGTAATCAGAGAACAGGGTATTGCGGTATTTCCTTATTTGGACGATATCTTGGTACTTGCTCAGTCTTCACATTCTGCAGAATCTCATACGAATCGACTTGTGTCGTTTCTTCAAAAACATGGTTAGAGGATCAATTTACCAAAGAGTTCATTGATTCCTCAGACAAGAGTAACCTTTTTAGGTTTCCAAATAGATTCAGTGTTCATGACCTTGTCTCTAACAGAAAAGAGACGTCTGAAATTGGTTTCAGCTTGTCGAAACCTTCAGTCTCAATCATTCCCTTCGGTAGCTTTATGCATGGAAATTCTAGGTCTCATGACTGCTGCATTGGACGCGATCCCCTTTGCTCGTTTTCACATGCGACCTCTTCAGCTTTGTATGCTGAACCAGTGGTGCAGGGATTATACAAAGATATCACAATTGATATTCTTAAATCCGAATGTACGACACTCTCTGACGTGGTGGACAGATCACCATCGTTTAGTCCAAGGGGCCTCTTTCTCCAACATAGGTGTGTCCGGTCCACGGCGTCATCCTTACTTGTGGGATATTCTCTTCCCCAACAGGAAATGGCAAAGAGCCCAGCAAAGCTGGTCACATGATCCCTCCTAGGCTCCGCCTACCCCAGTCATTCTCTTTGCCGTTGTACAGGCAACATCTCCACGGAGATGGCTTAGAGTTTTTTAGTGTTTAACTGTTTGTTGTTTATTCAGGTAAAAGGAGAGGTCAAAAAGCAACTTCTACCTCTCTCTCTTTTTGGATTAAAAGCATCATCAGATTGGCTTACGAGACTGCCGGACGGCAGCCTCCCGAAAGAATCACGGCTCATTCCACTAGGGCTGTGGCTTCCACATGGGCCTTCAAGAACGAGGCTTCTGTTGATCAGATATGTAGGGCAGCGACTTGGTCTTCACTGCACACTTTTACCAAATTTTACAAGTTTGATACTTTTGCTTCTTCTGAGGCTATTTTTGGGAGAAAGGTTTTGCAAGCCGTGGTGCCTTCCATTTAGGTGACCTGATTTGCTCCCTCCCTTCATCCGTGTCCTAAAGCTTTGGTATTGGTTCCCACAAGTAAGGATGACGCCGTGGACCGGACACACCTATGTTGGAGAAAACAGAATTTATGTTTACCTGATAAATTTCTTTCTCCAACGGTGTGTCCGGTCCACGGCCCGCCCTGGTTTTTTAATCAGGTCTGATAATTTATTTTCTTTAACTACAGTCACCACGGTACCATATGGTTTCTCCTATGCTATTATTCCTCCTTAACGTCGGTCGAATGACTGGGGTAGGCGGAGCCTAGGAGGGATCATGTGACCAGCTTTGCTGGGCTCTTTGCCATTTCCTGTTGGGGAAGAGAATATCCCACAAGTAAGGATGACGCCGTGGACCGGACACACCGTTGGAGAAAGAAATTTATCAGGTAAACATAAATTCTGTTTTTGTTCGTCCAACCTGGACTGTGATCACAACAGATGCAAGTCTTTCAGGTTGGGGAGCTGTCTGGGGATCTCTGACAGCGCAGGGGGTTTGGAAATCTCAAGAGGCGAGATTACCAATCAATATTTTATTCTCAGAGCTCTTCAGTTTTGGCTTCTTCTGAAGAGAGAACCGTTTATTTGTTTTCAGACAGACAATGTCACAACCGTGGCGTATATCAATCATCAAGGTGGGACTCACAGTCCTCAGGCTATGAAAGAAGTGTCTCGGATACTTGCATGGGCGGAATCCAGCTCCTGTCTAATCTCTGTGGTTCATATCCCAGGTATAGACAATTGGGAAGCGGATTATCTCAGTCGCCAAACTTTAAATCCGGGAGAATGGTCTCTTCACCCAGATGTGTTTCTTCCGATTGTTCAGATGTGGGGGCTTCCAGAAATAGATCTGATGGCTTCTCATCTAAACAGGAAACTTCCCAGGTATCTGTTCAGGTCCAGGTATCCTCAGGTCGGAAGCAGTGGATGCGTTGTCACTTCCTTGGAATTATCAACCTGCTTATATCTTTCCGCCTCTAGTTCTTCTTCCAAGAGTGATTTCCAAAATCATAATGGAGCATTCATTTGTACTGCTGGTGGCTCCAGCATGGCCACACAGGTTTTGGTATGCGGATCTTGTTCAGATGTCCAGTTGGCAACCTTGGCCACTTCCGTTAAGGCCAGACCTTCTATCTCAAGGTCCATTTTTCCATCTGGATCTCAAATCATTAAATTTGAAGGTATGGAGATTGAACTCTTAGTGCTAAGTCATAGAGGTTTCTCTGACTCAGTGATTAATACTATGTTGCAGGCTCGCAAATCTGTGTCTAGAAAGATTTATTACCGAGTTTGGAAGACTTACATTTCATGGTGTTCTTCTCATAAATTCTCTTGGCATTCTTTTAGAATTCCTAGAATTTTACAGTTTCTTCAGGATGGTTTGGATAAGGGTTTGTCTGCAAGTTCTTTGAAAGGACAAATTTATGCTCTTTCTGTTCTGTTTCACAGAAAAATTGCTAATCTTCCTGACATTCATTGTTTTGTACAGGCTTTGGTTCGTATCAAGCCTGTCATTAAGCCAGTTTCTCCTCCTTGGAGTCTTAATTTGGTTTTGAAGGCTTTACAGGCTCCTCCGTTTGAGCCTATGCATTCTTTGGACATGAAATTACTTTCTTGGAAAGTGTTGTTCCTTTTGGCTATCTCTTCTGCTAGAAGAGTTTCTGAGCTATCTGCTCTTTCTTGTGAGTCTCCTTTTCTGATTTTTCATCAGGATAAGGCGGTTTTGCGGACTTCATTTAAATTTTTACCTAAAGTTGTGAATTCTAACAACATTAGTAGAGAAATTGTTGTCCCTTCGTTGTGTCCTAATCCTAAGAATTCTTTGGAAAGATCTTTACATTCTCTGGACGTGGTAAGAGCTTTGAAATATTATGTTGAAGCTACTAAAGATTTCAGAAAGACTTCTAGTCTATTTGTTATCTTTTCTGGTTCTAGGAAAGGTCAGAAGGCTTTTGCCATTTCTTTGGCGTCTTGGTTAAAGCTTTTGATCCATCATGCTTATTTGGAGTCAGGTAAATCCCCGTCTCAGAGGATTACGGCTCATTCTACTAGGTCAGTTTCTACTTCCTGGGCTTTTAAGAATGAAGCTTCTGTTGATCAGATTTGCAAAGCAGCAACTTGGTCTTCTTTGCATACTTTTACTAAATTCTACCATTTTGATGTTTTCTCTTCTTCAGAAGCAGTTTTTGGTAGAAAAGTTCTTCAGGCAGCTGTTTCAGTTTGATTCTTCTGCTTATAATTTCATTTTTTTCATTATAAAGATTAAAACTTTTGATTTGGGTTTTAGATTCTTTTTTCAGCGGAATTGGCTGTCTTTATTTTTATCCCTCCCTCTCTAGTGACTCTTGCGTGGAGTTCCACATCTTGGGTATTTGCTATCCCATACGTCACTAGCTCATGGACTCTTGCCAATTACATGAAAGAAAACATAATTTATGTAAGAACTGACCTGATAAATTCATTTCTTTCATATTGGCAAGAGTCCATGAGGCCCACCCTTTTTGTGGTGGTTATGATTTTTTTGTATAAAGCACAATTATTCCAATTCCTTGTTGATGCTTTCGCTCCTTTCTTATCACCCCACTTCTTGGCTATCCGTTAAACTGAATTGTGGGTGTGGTGGGGGGTGTATTTATAGGCATTTTGAGGTTTGGGAAACTTTGCCCCTCCTGGTAGGAATGTATATCCCACACGTCACTAGCTCATGGACTCTTGCCAATATGAAAGAAATTAATTTATCAGGTAAGTTCTTACATAAATTATGTTTTTTCTGACAAATTTCAAAGTTATGTCTGTTTCCACTCCTGTATCACGTGACAGCTGTCATTTTGTGAATTCTTGCACATGCTCAGTAGGAGCTTATGACTCAAAGTGTAAATATTAAAAGACTGTGCACATGGAAGTAAATTGGAAAGTTGTTTGAAACTTTCATGATTCAGATAAAGTAATTTTATTTTCTCTTGAGTGTCCCTTTTACGAAAAATTAAAATGTTACACAAATGGTCGGTGTTTGTTTAATTTAAAACAAAACAAATAACAAACAGCATAGGAAATTTATATTCAAAATACTCTTTTTTTTAATTTTTTTTATATTTGTAACAAAAGATTCGGCTAAACTGAATTTTTCACCTGTGCATACCTCTAGAAATCACCTAAAATCTTTGGTGTTGTAGTATTATATTGTAATGTGTGTGCGTGTCTCTCCACCTCCAGAACCCTGCATAGCGAGATAAACGGCTCTCAAGCTATAATTTGCCTTTCTAAAATTACAAGACTTCTCAGATAATTTCGCTCTTGAGGTCATAAATCACTTTCCTCCTTTCATGGGAGGGTGTTTATATATATATATATATATATATATATATATATATATATATATATATATATATATATATATATATAATGGGTAGAAGAAGACACAAAGCTGTATACCTTATCAATACCAAGATATTTAAGAAATTTGCATATAATTTAATTAATGGAGTAAATCGGTTTATATATAATTATGCTGCAAATTCACCTTCACTACAAATTGACAGACACCATATTGGCAACTATTCTTTACTGCCCCATGAGTATAATCAAGACCAGTGTTACTTCTAAGGCCAGTTTTGTGAGTGGCCTAGAAGTGGTGAAACAGTTAATAAAGGAAGCGCCCATACCTTGCAGTCTGCATTGTGTACTGTTTGCTAATTGCTCTAATTAACTGTTTCACTGCTGAACCACTCACAAAACATCCCTTAGAGGGAACACTGGTCCAGACCAGATTTTAATGATCTTACCGCTTGAGAAAAAAATTAAAATATCTGACTCGCCTGTATTTAACCTGAACCCCTGTCATGTTTTCAGCCCATAAGTTAAGTGGACACCCTTGTTTTATAACTACAAATATCTAAGAACAATATTGTTCTAATTAAAAAAATTGCCAAGTGTCCTGCATCATATGGGACTATCTTACAGGCCCTTACCATCAAGTTCAGTCTCATTGCTCTGTGTGAGCCCCAATCTCAGGCTACATAAAGTCCATGCTAGTCAAACTATGACCTGAGTTGTCCAACACTGCCTTGTTCTGCAGAGCTATGACCCCTTGGACTGTGGGTTATGTTTGCACTGGGCAATATTTATGGTCTGAAATTATGCTTTAGCTACTCATCTTGCCATAATATTAGGTACATTGTTACTTTTATGTACATCAGATATTACCTGATTCTTTTTTATGTCCCAGCAATTAAATTTGCAGTGATATCACTTATGTGGCCATTAAAGAGCTAACCTGCAGTCATTTCTGTTTATTCTATGAAGGGTTGATGTTTATAATGTTCTATTATAGTTAAGGGAAGCTATTACCAGATCCAACATCCCTGTATCATTGTTTTCATCAAATTCCTAGGTTCTTCTCTATGATCCCCTGTTTGACTGGACAATGAATCCACTGAAAGCACTGTATCTGCAGCAGGATGAAGCTGATCTCAACGCCACAGCTGGTGGAGATGATCCAGAGTGTCACAGGAACTCCTGGTGAGATGAAATTTAGATTACAATGTCACTCTAGCTATTGGTATTTTTGCGTTGCATGTATCACATTGTTTTTGTCTACCACTTATAACAATATTTACTCTCCCACTACATTGGTGACATTATATTCAGGTTCTGATGGGAGTATGGTGCCTGTTATATTTTTGGAGTTGGTAGAGAGCTTCCAAGCATCGTAAGTGTTCTGCCACTGAAGTTGATGGGCCTAATTTATTAAGTTGCGGATGCGCAAGCATGAAAAGGTAGTTAAGTCTCTCCGCCACCTCAAGGGTAGTGGAGTTAAATCATATAGATCCAGTCAGGTGACAAGCCCTGCTCTTGTGCTATTGGTTGCACAAGAGCATGGGGCATGACTGCACAAGTACTTTTTAAAGTACTTTACTGTAGCAGTGGTTTGGTACACCAAATAGAGGCATGAGAAACATTTTGTGTTTCATTTTGACCCACTGAATTTTTTTTAATAAATTTTGATATCAGTTAAAATTTGTTGCTTATGCAACATTTGTGCCTATGTTAACTTGCATCGGGGAATTAAGATTTATACTTGGCTAACTGATGATAGCATATATAACTAATATAAAATAATCTATATTGAGAAAGATATACCTGATAATACAAACATTTTTGTGCTAAATTATGACACACTGTTTGTTTTTTTATAAATTTTGACTTGTGTAAATATCAGTTAAAAAATATTTGCTTATGCAAAGCTTGTGCTTTGTCTTTGATATTGACTGATGCCCGTTTCAAGGCCTAGAGTACAAAACAGGGCAAAATTCATAAAATGTTAGTCACATTTCAGGTGTTCAAACGTTTCTTACAGGGCAATGGTCCCTTCTCATATATGCTTTTCTGTAATTCTCCCAAAGTTTGGAAGGTTTGGGAACCATTAGCAACAATCAGAAGAAGATTCTCTTGGCTTAATAGTTTGTCAAGGAGAAATGGCAATGTATAAATTTTTTGGTTATTTTTCTTTTGTTATTCTTTTTTTGTTTTCAAATATGTTGAGTCCCTTATTTTGAAAAATTAGGTAGTTTTGTTACAGGAAGGAGCTAAATCCTTTGTGCAGAATCCAGCAACACACGGCCAACCTTAGCACTAAGTGGCACAGGCAATCTCAGGTCTTCAGGATAAAGTTGTTTACCTATATATAGGAACACACACACATAACCACATACATATATATTTAAAGGGGAGGCACCCATGTAGGATACTGGAAAATGTTATATACTCCAAAAAGGCAAATGAGGCATTATACCCTAAGTACCTGAATACTCTGTCACCATGTTGGGAATAAAGAAATTGATGCATCATTATTGATATAAACCTTGCTGTGTCTATGTTTCTCAGCAATGACACACAGAGCTTTAATAAAGTTGCGGAACGTGTTCTACTGCGTCTTCAGGAGAAGCTAAAAGGAGTGGAAGAGGGGACTGTCCTCAACGTAGGTGGACAAGTGAATCTTCTCATCCAACAAGCAATGGATCCTAAGAATCTCAGCAGGCTCTTTCCTGGCTGGAAGGCATGGGTTTAATGAGAGACTTCTACCAATAAAGCCTTCTCTCTATAACTGTTTTTCATAATGGAAAAAATGCAACGCCCATAGGACTGCAAAGCAGTTAAATTCAATTATTACATTTCATTTTTACTTTAAGTAATAGTTAATCAGCTTCTACATCTTATGATAAAATAGGAGTCAAAAATATAAATATAATGATGTAGATGTGAACCAAAGTCATTTCACTTTGCTTTAATGGGCTAGTAGATTACATAGATTACTGCTCTTTGTAGATACCGAATAGTGTAAAATTTAAATATGCAATTCCTATTGTAGCTTTTAAAGAACCTTTTTTTACAGTCTGTAGATAGCACTTTGAGTATAACTGTATATTGTAAAGTTACATACAAAGGAAGGATAATTCTCTTCATTGTCTTTAGTAAAGGACCTCATTATTAGTTTTTAGTTAGCAAAAATACATACATTGTGTATTTTGTTATAATTCTGTATTTAGAAGTTCATTTTAAACATGTATTGATATAATACTCACAAAATCTGTTGATATTTAAAAAGGTAATAAACCAATGTTATAAAAGCAATTATTAAATCCTTTCTTTAAGAAATTGATTTACTAAGGGGCATTGAAGTCTGTATTATATATAAAAACGGTTTAGAATGATGAAATTCAAAACCTTTTACTTCTACTAACTTTTTGCGGTTTTTAACACATGAAAGCATGGTGCCATTTTATGATATGAAGCCCTTAGCAATTTATATTTTCTGCTGTCTTCACAGTTAGCCACTGTGCTAGTCTCAAACAGCAGTCAAATATTTCTTTATGCAGTGGAAGAAATTGCTGATTTCTGCTTGTTGGTCATGTTCTAAAATGACATCATTCTGTTGGCCATCACTGTTATAATCTGACATTTGCTTGTACTTGTTCATATGGTAGGTACTGTACTGTGAGGTTTGAAAAGCAAATGATTTATTACACATATGCCATAAGTTAGTACCCAAATAATAAGGAAGATTTGCTGGCACACAATTAAGTTAAATAATTTTTTTTTATATTCTATTAAATAACTAAAGCAATATAAATAATATGGATGTCCTTATTGCAGATTTAATGATATGACAGTAGCTGTGTTGGTTATTTTTATTTTAGCAGGTAACATAAATATCTGAAACCAACAATTATGTATTTCACAGTCCATTAAGCAGGAGATGTTTCATCACCATAGGGCTAGTATCAAACTACTTGGAGAATGGTAAAACTTAAAATTATAAATGTAACCAGGAAACCTCATCTCCTTCAGTCCATTTCAATCTCGAATATTTTTTGAAGTTTCTTCTTAGAGATGGTTACTTCACCTGGACTTTTTCACCTTTTAACTTCAATTCATCAAATAGATTGTCATCTCTACCACATAGCTCCAAACAATCACTGTTTATTCATGTAATCTGAAAGGCTTCTAATGATGTGCTCATTCATCTAAATGTTTCTGATCTCTCAGTAAAGATAATCTGATACAGAGTCAATTTCTAGAGGATGCTTGCTGGGTTTTACCATCTGTACAACATATGCTTCATGGCACATAACATAGAATTCCTTACCCTCTTGTGTGGCACCATTACATTTTGCTGATACTTTTACCAATAGCCTCATTCTGGCCCTACAACAGTTACAAGATTTATAAGGAACCATAATCACCTTACAGCAGTACACGCAGATTGTGAGATACCCACCACATTCTGACTGCAATGACAACACAGGAAATAGTATTATTCAAGCATGCAGAGAATGCAATATTGCTGCAACTCTTATTTCTTTTCTCAACTCCAGTCCTCAAGTACCCCTAACAGGCCAGATATTTAGAATATCTTAACTAGAGCACAGGTGAAATAATCAGTTAATCAGTACCCATGGTTACTAACCTGTTTTCAAACCATCAGCTGATTATTTAATCTGTGCTTCAGTTCAGATATTTTTAAAATCTGGCCTATTAGCGGTACTTGAAGACTGGATTTGAGAAACACTGCTTTAAATCTTCTGCACCTTTTCTCTCATTTCTACCATATAGGGGTTTTATTCCTGTCATCAATCTTGTTTCTGTATTGACCATGGTAAACCTAAAAAAATGCACAGCTTTGAAAAAACAGCACTAGCAAAAACTAGCAAAGGATTAAGATATTTGCTTCCAGGTGTGTTTTCCAGGTGCTTGAAGCTAATTCTCATCCTTTGTAGCTGCTTTCATCTCATGCCCTAAGTATAGCCACATGTCCTTTAGGTCCCACTGAAGTATAGAACTATTGGCCCACTACTCAGTCCTTGTCAGATTTTGTTTAGTCTACAGTGATCACCTTTATTCAAGGTATTTATGAACCTAGCGTTCCCCATGCCACCCCTGGTTCTTCACTATGACTTCCATTCAACAAGGCATTAAATGCCATATTTTAACTGGTTCTGTAATCAACTCCCCTTCCATCTTTGATATCATTACCTCCAGGTACAAGATAACTTTCCCTCTCTCCAACAGATTCTTTCTGTCATGAATCCCACCACTTTTTCCTCACTGTGAGTGTAATATTCAGCTGAAGTGATCCAACCTGTCTCCAGACAAGGTTTTTATTTCAATCTCTTCACTGTAATAAATAAGTGAGGACAATATCACCTTGTCCCAGACCTCAAGGTTCACAAAAAGTCTATATACTGACCCCGTTCAAAATGGCCACTTATAACCACAAGGATGCTTACATTTACATTCCTATCTACCCCTTCTACCGGTTCCTTTCCCTTACAGTTAGTTGCATTTCCAGACTGTGAATCTTCAGTTTATTTACCACAGTCCTTGCAGCTCTAACTTCTACTTTGTATCTCTAAGGAATTGTCATATTCTCCTCCCTGGGGAACATCCTGGTCATGACCCCATTATACAGCCTGGCTTTAGCTCACATATCCAAAGTTCCTAAGTGTCACAGCTGGATGCTTTTTTCAAGAATTTCCTTCTTCCCAACACAAAGATTACTATCTTGGGAGTCATTATTGATAGTATCACTCAATCCTGCTTTGCAACAGGCTCTATTGGCTTGTTTGGATTTTTTTCAACCATTTTCAACCGTGCTTTATAGCGGTACAACCTCTGTTGTAGGAACACATACTCAATGATAGTCTTAAAGATTCATCTAACTTTGCCAATAGTTTAAGTCTTTCTTGGAGGTAGTGTCACAAGGTGTTTTTATCATTAGGTCTCTATCTCAAATGCCTCTGGAATTATTCATTTTTAACTACAAATGTAAAAGTGTTGCTGGTAGGGAAGTATTGTGGAAGGACAGTCGGACTTAAGGTATATGGTCGCCAAAGGAGGCAACCCTTCCTATAAATGTTCTCTAGCTTAGAGCATCTGTCCCTGCATTCAACTGTTGGCCCAGCCGTACATTAGCACACAGTTCAGCTTTTCTGCAAGAGATTATCGGGATTTTGACAAGAAAGTAGTCTTACATCCAGATTCAAGGAATAAACAACAGAGTAGTGGGATACTACAGCTATTATATTCTTTATTCCGGGCAATAGTCTCTTCAGCTATATTTGCTTACAGAACTCACCAAACAGGCATTCAGACAGAACCAGGGCCAAAGATCCACAGGTGATGTTTGTAGATACCATTGCCTAACCTTGAGATTATCCTCTAGTCTTTGTCTTTCCTCCCATTGAGGTGGAACCCAAGATTCTCTTGCAAGCTCAAGTAGCCAGAACACAATTTTCATTATTATTTTTATTAATGGTTAACTGTACCATCATTATTATTATTATTATTATTATAGCTTAAGGTTCAGCATGTATGCCTAGGGTCCACTGACTATAGCTTAATATTTATATGAGATGTATGTCTCTGGATGCAAACAACTGTTATTCCTTGCTTATATTATCTGTATTTTTCATTTCAGCAATTATGAAGCGGTTTCCCAGCACCACAAATGCTTCCAGCTGGGTCCGGAGTTCTCTTTCCTCTCTCCCATTAAACTGAATTTATTTTTGATCACTGAAATTGTTTATACATATTAGATTGTTATTACACATAATGTACAGGAATTGTTTATTTATTTTTATTTCTATTCTAATCCATATGTATTTACTGTGTGCTGACAACAGTGCATACCTCTGTGTTCATAGCTACGTAAATAAATACCTATTGGAGGATTAATTGAGGGGAGTGTTCCCAACTACCAATAGGATGACTAGCCACTGTTTTTAAGTTCACTTCACTGTGTTTTAGTCAGGTAATGAGTAAGGCTGTAAGCTGAAACGCGTATACCTGTTTCTTAACGCTAGTCTTATTGATTTTTGTCAGTATTTACCCCGGGGTGTTTTCTCCCCTCTCACGGTTTTGTTTGTTTGTTTGACAAACGTGTTAATTTCTTCACTCTGAGCGCCAAGGCGCTATGTTTGCTACTTGTAAATAAATTAATTTTTGTGCATTGAACCGCTGCTTGTGCTCCTTTTTCTCTTTTTGCTCTCATTTGACCGGCCTCCAGTGTAGCACAGCAGCTAGGTATTGCACCAAAATCCTGACCGCATCATCACGCCCATCACCTGGGACGCTAACGGAAGGAGGAGTCACCCACCGCAGCCATCAGAGCTCACTCAGGTTTACCGCAGGAGCTGGACACTAACTGAACTAGACGATCCATACACAGTAAGGAGAACGGATATATTGCCGCAACGGACTGTCGCTCAGGATCCAGCAGCACACAGGTATGAGGTGTGGACTCTTGGCGTATATTTACTAGATATCTAGTGTATTTGTATTTTCATTCTTATACATGTGCATTCAGCGGTGGCATACGAGTCTCACCGGTCCAAGTCTGAGGTAGGGAAAACTCACAGGACCTGGTTATATAATCCTGTCAACATTCAAACACTGCATGTATTGTGATTTGGGAGCTAGCTGATCAACACACTACTCTTAAGTTGATTGACACACATCACCGCGGTTACTCTCCATCTAACTTTCTTTCCCTTGTTTGCTGCTTAATTATTCGTGTACACGTGGGGTCTAGGCCAGACTCCTGGGAGAGTAACTGAAGTCCTAGGTGGTATCTGCATCCATTGGTGTCATTGGCACACAATCATTGCTACTATTTTTTTACATATCTTTTATTGTGTGAGCGTTTTTTGCGGTCAGGTATGAGTGAAGGGGGTAATACTGAAGTAGCTTTACTGTTTTCACTGAGGAATGCACAGGAAAGGAACACTGCACCTGTGGATTATAATAAGGTGTTTTCTACTGACAAATCCCATTATAGCTTGGTTGCCCTATTTGAAGAATTAGAATTTCTACTCCTAAAAGAAAACAAGCTCATTTGGGATATAAAGACTTTAACTAAATATCAGGAATTGGGCATCATACCCAGGGGACTGAGGCTAAACAAATTTCCAACTTTCATCACAGATGATAAAGTATTTATTGATCTGTGGAATGGCCACCTGAGTACTTGTTCACAGAAACTTATGCAGTTGATCTGCGAATATAAACAGAAATCCCTAGAGGAGCTAACAATAAAAATCAAGGAGGTTCAGAGGGAACTAAACAATAGGAGCAAGGAACCAAGCTATCTAAAGTTTGACAGCACACTCCAGCAAATAATAGCAGAAGCTAAAACATTGCTATTGGAAATAAAACACAGTAAATACCTTAGAGATCAGTTAGATTACGACTTGAATCGTGTCTATGTATGGAACAAAAAGGATAGACAAACTCTAAGGAAGGAACATAATAGAAATACATTTTACCCAAACAAATCAAGGGGGAACAACAGACATAGGCAAAGTAGAAGGAGAGTGAACTTCTTCGAAAGTGAAGGTGAATCGTGTGATGAGGGTTCTGGATCGGGTGGGGAAGAATTACCACCTAAGACACAAGCTACCAGACCAAAGGATAATTCAATACCTCTACCACCCTCTATATTAAAAACACAGGCTCCACAGCCTCGTTCACATTATAGGGAAGAAACAAGATGTGCAGAGACGAGCACTACAGAAGCTATGGAAGTGGAGAGAGTACAATTGGAACAGGTTTTTCAGGTCCCCCAAAGAACACCAGACGGGGGGGGAGGCGCCAGCAAGGATCAAAGCCATCAATACAAAGATCAAAGGAGGTATCCCCAGAGGAGGGGCCGAGGCCGAGGCAACTACAGAATGTACTGAATCTTTCAGATGTGGTGTTGACCAAACATGAACTGGAGGTACTGAGTCTGGGACTGTCCTTTACACCCACTGCAGACTTTAATTTGTTCAGGACACTACTTGATATCAACAAACTAATTCGAAAACTAACACTGAGAAAGTTCTACCATTCCCAAGAGGGAGGGAGTGATGAGAGCCACGCATCCATTCCCAGGAATAGATCAGGAAGCTTGGTAGGCTTAGGGCCCGATAATCAACTAAGTTTCCAGGAACTCTGTGACATTAGGTCTCTGGAGACACTAGGGGATGAGGCCAGTGGAGCTGGGTATATACAGGTTCCATCCTTTAAGTGTAAGTCCTCGTTCTATCCCATCCAGAACAGAGGCCAAGTCCTGGAGAAATTCCAACAGAGGGTAGAGTCAGACCTCACAAATTTGTATTATAAGTCAAAGAGGGGCAAACATAACAACATATCAGCACTACAGAGGAAGGCACTAGACAGCCTAGCCAGCAATGAAAACATAGTGGTGAGGGCCGCAGATAAGGGTGGCACCATAGTGGTGCTCAATGCCAGTAGCTTCAGGGAGGAGGCCTACAGGCAACTAAGAAGTATTGATGATTACAGTGCTCTGCCGGGTGATCCGACGGGGAGGTTCCAGCGACGGTTGGCCTCCCTTGTGGACGATGGTGTGGAGCTAGGCTTTATTGATGCCAAGACACGCGATTATCTCATAGTGTCTAATCCCACCATTCCTACATTTAACCACCTGCCTAAGGTCCACAAATCCACTGATAATGTACAGGGGAGGCCAATCGTGAGTGGCATTGGATCCCTGCTGGAGCACCTGTCAGAGTGGCTGGATCATGTTTTGCAGCCAATGGTGAGTGCTCTATGGAGCTTTCTCTCAGATACTAAGCATGTACTCAATCTTCTCTCAAGAGTAGTTTGGAGCAAACACTATGTTTGGTTGACAGCCGATGTAAAATCGCTATATACCTCTATTCCACACAAAAAGGGGTTACAGGCCATTCGGTTTTTCCTAGAAAAACAATATGGACCGGAATTAAATTTTGTGAACTTTGTGGTGGAAGTTACCAACTTCCTTCTCAACCATAACTACTTTGAATTTGAGGGGGATTTCTTTCTCCAGAGGCGTGGGACGGCTATGGGGGCGAAATTTGCCCCCTCCTACGCCAACTTGTTTATGGGTTGGTGGGAGCTGTCCCACGTCTATGGAGATGGGAATCCTCACAAAGACAAAGTAGTTTGGTACGGTCGCTATATCGACGACCTCCTATTTATATGGGGAGGTAGTGAATCTGAATTACAGACATTCATAAGAAGTCTTGATGATGACTCTATGGGGATTCACTTTACAAATGAGATACAAAGTGACACTATTAACTTTCTAGATGTGACTCTTAGAGGTAGACAGGATCAGTTTATCAGCTCAGAGACCTACC
Organism: Bombina bombina; assembly: GCF_027579735.1. Taxonomy (NCBI): domain Eukaryota; kingdom Metazoa; phylum Chordata; class Amphibia; order Anura; family Bombinatoridae; genus Bombina; species Bombina bombina. The sequence goes on along the minus strand of NC_069501.1, from coordinate 1,152,202,782 downwards.
GCAAACCCATTTCGGGCAACTCACTGCTACATGCAGCTAGCTGCCATCCGCCAGGAGTGTTTAAAGGAGTAGCGAAGGGTCAGTTCATTAGGCTGAAAAGGAACTGCAGTGATGCAGAGGTCTATGAGAAACAGGCCAATGAACTGACCATACGTCTGAAAGAGAGGGGCTATAGGAGTTCTGTCATCACAAAAGCAAGGAACACTGTAAGAGGAATACCTAGGGAAAGACTTCTTAGGCCTAAATCCTGTACTCAGGATGAGAAAGACAACAAAGTTGTCTTTTTAACAGAGTACTCAAGACAATACAGGGAAATCTGCCAAATAGTGAGGCATAACTTTAATATGCTATCTGCAGATGACAAACTCCAGAAAGTGGTTACAGATGGCCTAAGGTACTCCTACAAGAAAAATAGAACAATAGGCAACATTGTGGCACCCACAAGAATTAAAAAGACAGGACAACCCACTTCTTCATGGTTGAGCTGTAAGGGTACTTTTCACTGCCACCATCGTACATGTGTGGCCTGTGAGAAGCTGGCCCCTGGTAACCAGTTTATCTCACTAATGACAGGTCAGAATTTTATGATAGATTCTTGCCTCAACTGTAGGTCTACATATGTGGTTTATGTCATTTCTTGTAGGGAATGCTCCCTCCAATATGTAGGCCTCACGACAAGAGAGGCTAGAACCCGTATTAAAGAGCACCTTAGTGATATAAGGGCGGGTGTACTCACTACAGCATTGATTCAACATTTTGCGGGTACACACCAGAAAGACACTAGCTCCTTTTCTTGGACCATCATTGAGAGGGTGGCTCCCTGTAAGGGGGGAGTCGACAGGGTCCGCAGGTTGGGGGAGAGGGAGGCCTTCTGGATTTTTAAGCTCAGGACAAGAGTTCCAGAGGGCCTTAATTCGGAATATGACCTCATCAATTTTTGGTAGGGCCTATCCTCTCCCCCACCTGGCTCACCCTGTCTATACTATGTTACCCCTGGAGCGTAGGAGCCTATCAACTCAGGATACTTTAGTATAATTTTTCGGGTCTCTGGTACTTCAGCTTGCCCTCTGGACTAATTGTTCTATTTTTCTATTGTAAATAAGGCTCTCTATAATACGCTACCTACTGTCCCGTATGGCAAGGAATGCATATGATAACAGCATTTATGTATTTGTAGACACTCTTTGACTTTATTTTTATTAATGGTTAACTGTACCATCATTATTATTATTATTATTATAGCTTAAGGTTCAGCATGTATGCCTAGGGTCCACTGACTATAGCTTAATATTTATATGAGATGTATGTCTCTGGATGCAAACAACTGTTATTCCTTGCTTATATTATCTGTATTTCTCTTGTTAAGTGTATCCAGTCCACGGATCATCCATTACTTATGGGATATTAACTCCTCCCCAACAGGAAGTGCAAGAGGATTCACCCAGCAGAGCTGCTATATAGCTCCTCCCCTAACTGCCATTACCAGTCATTCTCTTGCACCCAACGAATAGATAGGATGTGTGAGAGGACTGTGGTGATTATACTTGGTTTAATACCTTCAATCAAAAGTTTGTTATTTTATAATAGCACCGGAGTGTGTTATTCCTTCTCTGGTAGAATTTGAAGAAGAATCTACCTCAGTTTTTCTATGATTTTAGCCGGAGTAGTTAAGATCATATTGCTGTTTCTCGGCCATCTGAGGAGAGGTAAACTTCAGATCAGGGGACAGCGGGCAGATTAATCTGCAAAGAGGTATGTAGCAGCTTATTATTTTCTGACAATGGAATTGATGAGAAAATTCTGCCATACCGATATAATGTAAACTCAGCCTTAAATGCAGTAGCAGCAACTGGTATCAGGCTGTCATGTATGTATATTTTACACTTCAGTATTCTGGGGAATGGCACTTCACTGGAATTATACTGTATGCATAAAACGTTAGCCTAATTTGCAGGGACTAGCAATAGGCTTTTTAATAACACTCAATTTATTAATGTTAAACGTTTTTTGCTGGCATGTAAAACCCAGGTACTGGGTGAAAAAATGTTTTGGGCACTATTTTTTTTCCATTTGGCAGTCGTTTTATTTAATTTATGACAGTTTACTGATCTCTCTCACTGTTATGTGTGAGGGGGAGGGGCCTTTTTTGGTGCTTTTGCTACACATCAAAAAATTCAGTCAGAAGTTTATTGTCTTCCCTGCATGATCCGGTTCATCTCTACAGAACTCAGGGGTCTTCAAAACTTGTTTTGAGGGAGGTAATCACTCACAGCAAAGCTGTGAGATTGTAGTTGACTGTGATAAAAAAAAAGTTTATTTCTGTATTTTTTTTTTTTTTTCTGCTATCAGGGTTAGTTATCCTTTGCTAATGGGAGCAATCCTTTGCTAAAATTGTGTTTTTTACAAAGATTTGATGCTATAACTTTTCAGTTTATTAATTTTCAACTGTCATAACTTTTTCTGTGCTTCTTATAGGCACAGTACGTTTTCATATTATAGTAAATTACTTGAAAAGTATTTCCAAGTTGCTAGTTTATTTGCTAGTGTGTTAAACATGTCTGATTCAGAGGAAGATATCTGTGCTATATGTGCTAAAGCCAAAGTGGAGCCCAATAGAAATTTATGTACTAACTGTATTGATGCTACTTTAAATAAAAGTCAATCTGTACAAATTGAACATATTTCACCAAACAACGAGGGGAGAGTTATGCCGACTAACTCGCCTCACGTGTCAGTACCTGCATCTCCCGCTCGGGAGGTGCGTGATATTGTAGCGCCGAGTACATCTGGGCGGCCATTACAAATCACATTACAGGATATGGCTACTGTTATGACTGAAGTTTTGGCTAAATTACCAGAACTAAGAGGTAAGCGTGATCACTCTGGGGTGAGAACAGAGTGCGCTGATAATATTAGGGCCATGTCAGACACTGCGTCACAATTTGCAGAACATGAGGACGGAGAGCTTCATTCTGCGGGTGACGGTTCTGATCCAAACAAACTGGATTCAGATATTTCAAATTTTAAATTTAAGCTGGAAAACCTCCGTGTATTATTAGGGGAGGTGTTAGCGGCTCTGAATGATTGTAACATTGCAATACCAGAGAAAATGTGTAGGTTGGATAAATATTTTGCGGTACCGGCGAGTACTGACGTTTTTCCTATACCTAAGAGACTTACTGAAATTGTTACTAAGGAGTGGGATAGACCCGGTATGCCGTTCTCACCCCCTCCGATATTTAGAAAGATGTTTCCAATAGACGCCACCACACGGGACTTATGGCAAACGGTCCCTAAGGTGGAGGGAGCAGTTTCTACTTTAGCTAAGCGTACCACTATCCCGGTGGAGGATAGCTGTGCCTTTTCAGATCCAATGGATAAAAAGTTAGAGGGTTACCTTAAGAAAATGTTTGTTCAACAAGGTTTTATATTGCAACCTCTTGCATGCATTGCGCCTGTCACGGCTGCAGCAGCATTTTGGTTTGAGTCTCTGGAAGAGACACTTGAATCAGCTCCATTAGATGAGATTACACACAAGCTTAAAGCCCTTAAGTTAGCTAACTCATTTATTTCAGATGCCGTAGTACATTTAACTAAACTTACGGCTAAGAATTCCGGATTCGCCATTCAGGCACGCAGAGCACTGTGGCTAAAATCCTGGTCAGCTGACGTTACTTCTAAATCTAAATTGCTTAATATACCTTTCAAAGGGCAGACCTTATTCGGGGCCGGGTTGAAAGAAATTATCGCTGACATTACAGGAGGTAAAGGCCATGCCCTGCCTCAAGACAGAGCCAAACCTAAGGCTAGACAGTCTAATTTTCGTTCCTTTCGTAATTTCAAAGCGGATGCAGCATCAACTTCCTCTGCACCAAAACAGGAAGGAGCTGTTGCTCGCTACAGACAAGGCTGGAGACCTAACCAGTCCTGGAACAAGGGCAAGCAGGCCAGGAAACCTGCTGCTGCCCCTAAGACAGCATGAATCGAGGGCCCCCGATCCGGGAACGGATCTAGTGGGGGGCAGACTTTCTCTCTTCGCCCAGGCTTGGGCAAGAGATGTCCAGGATCCCTGGGCGTTAGAGATCATATCTCAGGGATACCTTCTAGACTTCAAATTCTCTCCCCCAAGAGGGAGATTTCATCTGTCAAGGTTGTGAACAAACCAAATAAAGAAAGAGGCGTTTCTACGCTGCGTACAAGATCTTTTATTAATGGGAGTGATCCATCCGGTTCCGCGGTCGGAACAAGGACAAGGGTTTTACTCAAATCTGTTTGTGGTTCCCAAAAAAGAGGGAACTTTCAGGCCAATCTTGGATTTAAAGATCCTAAACAAATTCCTAAGAGTTCCATCGTTCAAAATGGAAACTATTCGGACAATTTTACCCATGATCCAAAAGGGTCAGTACATGACCACAGTGGATTTAAAGGATGCTTACCTTCACATACCGATTCACAAAGATCATTACCGGTATCTAAGGTTTGCCTTTCTAGACAGGCATTACCAGTTTGTAGCTCTTCCATTCGGATTGGCTACGGCTCCGAGAATCTTCACAAAGGTTCTGGGTGCTCTTCTGGCGGTACTAAGACCGCGAGGAATTGCGGTAGCTCCGTACCTAGACGACATTCTGATACAAGCTTCAAGCTTTCAAACTGCCAAGTCTCATACAGAGTTAGTACTGGCATTTCTAAGGTCGCATGGATGGAAGGTGAATGAAAAGAAGAGTTCTCTCTTTCCACTCACAAGAGTTCCCTTCTTGGGGACTCTTATAGATTCTGTAGAAATGAAGATTTACCTGACAGAAGACAGGTTAACAAAGCTTCAAAATGCATGCCGTGTCCTTCATTCCATTCAACACCCGTCAGTAGCTCAATGCATGGAGGTGATCGGCTTAATGGTAGCAGCAATGGACATAGTACCCTTTGCACGTCTACATCTCAGACCGCTGCAATTGTGCATGCTAAGTCAGTGGAATGGGGATTACTCAGACTTGTCCCCTACTCTGAATCTGGATCAAGAGACCAGAAATTCTCTTCTATGGTGGCTTTCTCGGCCACATCTGTCCAGGGGGATGCCATTCAGCAGGCCGGACTGGACAATTGTAACAACAGACGCCAGCCTACTAGGTTGGGGCGCTGTCTGGAATTCTCTGAAGGCTCAGGGACAATGGAATCAGGAGGAGAGTCTCCTACCAATAAACATTCTGGAATTGAGAGCAGTTCTCAATGCCCTTCTGGCTTGGCCCCAGTTAACAACTCGGGGGTTCATCAGGTTTCAGTCGGACAACATCACGACTGTAGCTTACATCAACCATCAGGGAGGGACAAGAAGCTCCCTAGCAATGATGGAAGTATCAAAGATAATTCGCTGGGCAGAGTCTCACTCTTGCCACCTGTCAGCAATCCACATCCCGGGAGTGGAGAACTGGGAGGCGGATTTCTTAAGTCGTCAGACTTTTCATCTGGGGGAGTGGGAACTTCATCCGGAGGTCTTTGCCCAAATACTTCGACGTTGGGGCAAACCAGAGATAGATCTCATGGCGTCTCGACAGAACGCCAAGCTTCCTCGTTACGGGTCCAGATCCAGGGATCCGGGAGCGGTTCTGATAGATGCTTTGACAGCACCTTGGACCTTCGGGATGGCTTATGTGTTTCCACCCTTCCCGATGCTTCCTCGATTGATTGCCAGAATCAAACAGGAGTCAGTGATTCTAATAGCGCCTGCATGGCCACGCAGGACTTGGTATGCAGATCTAGTGGACATGTCATCCTGTCCACCTTGGTCGCTACCTCTGAAACAGGACCTTCTGATCCAGGGTCCCTTCAAACATCAAAATCTAATTTCTCTGAAGCTGACTGCTTGGAAATTGAACGCTTGATTTTATCAAAACGTGGTTTTTCTGAGTCAGTTATTGATACCTTAATACAGGCTAGGAAGCCTGTTACCAGAAAGATTTACCATAAGATATGGCGCAAATACTTATATTGGTGCGAATCCAAGAGTTACTCATGGAGTAAGGTTAGGATTCCGAGGATATTGTCTTTTCTACAAGAAGGTTTAGAAAAGGGTTTATCCGCTAGTTCCTTAAAGGGACAGATTTCAGCTCTGTCCATTCTTTTACACAAACGTCTGTCAGAAGTTCCGGACGTTCAAGCTTTTTGTCAGGCTTTAGCTAGGATCAAGCCTGTGTTTAAAACTGTTGCTCCACCATGGAGTTTGAACTTAGTTCTTAATGTTTTACAGGGGGTTCCGTTTGAACCCCTTCATTCCATTGATATCAAGTTGTTATCTTGGAAAGTTCTGTTTTTAATGGCGATTTCCTCGGCTCGAAGAGTCTCTGAGTTATCTGCCTTACATTGTGATTCTCCTTATCTGATTTTTCATTCAGACAAGGTAGTTCTGCGTACTAAACCTGGGTTCCTACCTAAGGTGGTCACTAACAGGAATATCAATCAAGAGATTGTGGTTACATCTTTGTGTCCTAATCCTTCTTCGAAAAAGGAACGTCTGCTACCCAATCTAGATGTAGTCCGTGCCCTGAAATTTTATCTACAGGCAACTAAGGATTTTCGACAAATGTCTTCCCTGTTTGTCGTTTATTCTGGTCAGAGGAGAGGTCAAAAAGCTTCGACTACCTCTCTCTCCTTTTGGCTTCGTAGCATAATACGGTTAGCCTATGAGACTGCTGGACAGCAGCCTCCTGAAAGAATTACAGCACATTCTACTAGAGCTGTGGCTTCCACTTGGGCCTTTAAGAATGAGGCTTCTGTTGAACAGATTTGCAAGGCTGCAACTTGGTCTTCTCTTCATACTTTTTCCAAATTTTCCAAATTTGACACTTTTGCTTCTTCGGAGGCTGTTTTTGGGAGAAAGGTTCTTCAGGCAGTGGTTCCTTCCATATAAAGAGCCTGCCTGTCCCTCCCGTCATCCGTGTACTTTAGCTTTGGTATTGGTATCCCATAAGTAATGGATGATCCGTGGACTGGATACACTTAACAAGAGAAAACATAATTTATGCTTACCTGATAAATTTATTTCTCTTGTAGTGTATCCAGTCCACGGCCCGCCCTGTCACTTTAAGGCAGGTAATTTTTCCATTAAACTACAGTCACCACTGTACCCTATGGTTTTCCTTTCTCTGCATGTTTTCGGTCGAATGACTGGTAATGGCAGTTAGGGGAGGAGCTATATAGCAGCTCTGCTGGGTGAATCCTCTTGCACTTCCTGTTGGGGAGGAGTTAATATCCCATAAATAATGGATGATCCGTGGACTGGATACACTACAAGAGAAATAAATTTATCAGGTAAGCATAAATTATGTTTTTTCATTTCAGCAATTATGAAGCGGTTTCCCAGCACCACAAATGCTTCCAGCTGGGTCCGGAGTTCTCTTTCCTCTCTCCCATTAAACTGAATTTATTTTTGATCACTGAAATTGTTTATACATATTAGATTGTTATTACACATAATGTACAGGAATTGTTTATTTATTTTTATTTCTATTCTAATCCATATGTATTTACTGTGTGCTGACAACAGTGCATACCTCTGTGTTCATAGCTACGTAAATAAAACATAATTTATGCTTACCTGATAAATTTATTTCTCTTGTAGTGTATCCAGTCCACGGATCATCCATTACTTATGGAATATATTCTCCTTCCCAACAGGAAGCTGCAAGAGTCCACCCACAGCAAAGCTGCTATATAGCTCCTCCCCTAACTGCCATATTCAGTCATTCGACCGAAAACATGCAGAGAAAGGAAAAACCATAGGGTGCAGTGGTGACTGTAGTTCAAATGAAAAAATTACCTGCCTTAAAGTGACAGGGCGGGCCGTGGACTGGATACACTACAAGAGAAATAAATTTATCAGGTAAGCATAAATTATGTTTTCTCTTGTTAAGTGTATCCAGTCCACGGATCATCCATTACTTATGGAATACCAATACCAAAGCTAAAGTACACGGATGATGGGAGGGACAAGGCAGGTACTTAAACGGAAGTTACCACTGCCTGTAAAAAACCCTTTCTCCCAAAAATAGCCTCCGAAGAAGCAAGGTATCAAATTTGTTAAATTTGAAAAGTATGAAGCGCAGACCAAGACTCCGTCTTGTAAATCTGTTCAACAGAAGCCACATTTAAAAAAGGCCCAAGTGAAAACCACAGCTCTAGTAGAATGAGCTGTAATCCCTTCAGGAGGCTGCTGTCCAGCAGTCTCATAAGCTAAATGAATTATGCTTTTTAACCAAAAAGACAGAGAGGCTGCTGAAGTCTTTTGACCTCTCCTCTGTCCAGAATAGACAACAAACAAGGTGAACGTTTGATGAAAACTGTAGTAGCTTGTAAGTAAAACTTTAAAGCACAAACCACGTCCAATATTGTGTAATAGACGTTCCTTCTTTGAGGAAGGATTAGGATACAAGCATGGAACAACTATCTCTTGAGTGATGTACTTAGATACCACCTTAGGAAAAAACCCAGGTTGGTACGCAGGACTACCTTATCCGTACGAAGGACCAGATAAGGAGAATCACATTGTAACACAGATAACTTGGAGACTCTACGAGTCGAGGAATTAGCTACCCAAAAGGAACTTTCCAAGATAAAGATTGATATCTATGGAACAAAAAAGGTTCAAACGGAACTTCTTGAAGAACCTTAAGAATCAGGTTTAAGCTCCATGGCGGAGCAACAGTTTTAAACACAGGCTTGGATCTAACCAAAGCCTGACCAAATGCCTGAACGTCTAGAATACCTGCCAGACGCTTGTGCAAAAAAATAGACAGAGTAAAAATATGTCCCCTTTTAAGGAATTAGCTGACAACCCTTTTCTCAAAAACATCTTGGAGAAAAGATAATATCCTGGGAATCCAGACTTTACTCCATGAGTAACCCTTGGATTCATAACAATCAGATATTTACACCATATCTATGTTCAATTTTCCTAGAGACAGGCTTTCATGTCTGTATTAAGGTATCAATGACTGACTCGGAGAAGCCATGCTTTGATAACATCAAGCGTTCAGTCTCCAGGCAGTCCATCTCAGATTGATTCTATTTAGATGGTTGAAAGGACCCTGAGGTAGAGGGACCTGTCTCTGAAGCAGAGACCGTGATGGAAAGGATGACATGTCCACCAGATCTGCATACCAGGTCCTGCGTGGCTACGCAGGCGCTGTCAAAAACACCAAAGCCCTCTCCTGCTTGGTCTTGACCTCCGGAGGAAATCCCACTCCCCCGGAAGAAAAGTCTGACGACTTAGAAAATCCACCTCCCAGTTCTCAACACCTGGGATATGGATAGCTGATAGACAAGAGTGAGTCTCTGTCCAGTGAATTATTGTAAGACTTCTAACATCGCTAGGGAACTTCTGTTCCCCCTTGATGGCTGATGTAAGCCACAGTCGTGTATATTGTCCGACTGAGTATGATGTACCTCAGAGTTGCTAACTGAGGCCAAGTCTGAAGAGCATGGAATATCACTCCCAGTTCCAGAATATTTATTAGAAGGAGGGTCTCCTCCTAAGTCCACTATCCCTGAGCCTTCAGGGAGTTCCAGACTGCATCCCAACCTAAAAGGCTGGCATCTATTGTAACAATTGTCCCATCTGACCTGCGGAAGGTCATACCCTTGGACAGATGGACCCGACATAGTCACCAGAGAAGAGAATCTCTGGTCTCTTGGTCCAGGTTTAACAGGGGGACAAATCTGTGTAATCCCCGTTCCTCTGACTGAGCATGCATAGTTGCAGCGGTCTGAAATGTAGACGTGCAAACGGTACTATGTCCCTTGCCGCTACCATTAAGCCGATTTCATTCATGTACTGAGCCACCGAAGGGCGCGGATGGGATGAAAAAAACACGGCAGAAATTTAGAAACTTTGACAACCTGGACTCCGTCAGGTAAATTTTCATTTCTACAGAATCTATCAGAGTCCCTAGGAGGGAAACCCTTGAGATTGGGGATAGAGAACTCTTTCCTTGTTCACTTTCCACCCATGTGATCTCAGAAATGCCAGTACTACGTCCGTATGAGACTGGGCAATTTGGATGTTTGACGCCTGTATCAGGATGTCGTCTAAATAAGGGGCCACTTCTATGCCCCGCGGTCTAAGGACCGCCAAAGCGACCCCAGAACCTCCATAAAGATTCTTGGGGCTGTAGATATCCCAAAGGAAAGAGCTACAAACTGGTAATGCCTGTCTAGAAAGGCAAACCTGAAAAACGATGGTGATCTTTATGCATCACAATGTGAGGATAAGCATCCTTCAAATCCATTGTAGTCCTCTATTGACTCTCCTGGATCATAGTTAAGATGGTACGAATAGTTTCCATCTTAAATGACGGAATTCTGAGGAATTTGTTTAAGATCTTTAGATCCAAAATAGGTCTGAAGGTTCCCTCTCCTTGGGAACCACAAACAGATTTGAGTAAAAACTCTGTCCCTGTTCCTCTCTTGGAACTGGATGGATCTCGTACACAATGTAAGAATGCCTCCTTCTTTATCTGGTTTGCAGATAATTGTGAAAGGCGAAATCTCCCCTTTTTTTGGGGGGGAATCTTTGAAATCCAGAAGATATCTCTGGGATATAAATTCCAATGCCTAGGGATCCTGGGCATCTCTTGCCCACGCCTGGGCAAAGAATGAAAGTCTGCCCCCTATAGGATCCGTTACCGGATAGGGGTCTGTTCCTTCATGCTGCCTTAGAGGCAGCAGCAGGCTCCTTGGCCTGCTTATCTTTGTTCCAGGTCCGATTGTCTCCAGACCGCCTTGGACTGAGCAAAAATTCCCTCTTGTTTTGCCTTAGAGGAAGAGGATGCCACACCTGCCCTGAAGTTTTTAAAAGGTACGAAAATTAGACTTTTTTTTTTTACTTTTTTTTTTTTTGCCCTTGATTTAGACCTATCCTGAGGAAGGGCATGACCTTTTCCTCCAGTGATATAAGCAAAAATCTCCTTCAAACCAGGCCCGAATAGGGTCTGCCCCTTGAAGGGAAGTTAAGTAGCTTATTTATTAAAGTCACGACAGCTGACCATGATATAAGCCATAGCGCTCTGCGCGCCAGTATAGTAAAAAACAGAATTCTTAGCCGTTAGTCTAGTCAAATGAACAAGGCATCAGAAAACAAAGGAATTGGCTAGCATAAGCTTGTCAAATATATTCATCCAATGGAGTCGCTTAACTGTAAAGCCTCATCAAGAGACTCAACCCAGAACGCCGCAGCAGCAGTGACAGAAGCAATGTATGCAAGGGGCTGCAGGATAAAACCCTGTTGAATAAACAATTTTTATCCATTGGATCTAAAAAGCACAACTGTCCTCGTCAGAGGTAGTGGTACGCTTAGCTAGAGTAGAAACTCTTCTCTCCACCTTAGGAACTGTCTGCTAGAAGTCCCGTGTGGTGGTAACTATTAGAAAACATTCTTCTAAAAAATAGGAGGGGAAGAGAACGGCACACCTGGTCTATCCCATTCCTTATTAAAAAAAAATTTAGTAAACCTCTTTAGGTATTGGAAAAACATCAGTACACACCGGCACTGCATATTATTTATCCAGTCTACACAATTTCTCTGGCCCTGCGATTGTACACATTCATTCAGAGCAGCCAAAGCCTCCCTGAGCAACAAGTGGAGGTTCTCAAGCATAAATTTTAAATGTAGAAATATCAGAATCAGGTTAAATCATCTTCCCTGAGTCAAAAAAAAAAAAAAAAATCACCCACAGACTAAGCATATTGTGAGGTAGTATCATACATGGTTCTTAAAGCGTCTGTATGCTCTGTATCTACCCCCAGAGCTAACTGCTTTCCTTTAATTTCAGGTAGTCTGACTAATACTGCTGCCAGAATATTATTCACCACCTTTGCCATGTCTTGTAAAATAAACGCTATGGGCGCCCTTGATGTACTTGGCGCCATTTGAGCGTGAGTCCCTGAAGCGGGAGTCGAAGGGTCTGACACGTGGGGAGAGTTAGTCGGCATAACTTTCCCCTCGACAGAATCCCCTGGTAAAGAAACGCTATGGGTGCCCTTGATGTACTTGGCGCCATTTGAGCGTGAGTCCCTAAAGCGGGAGTCAAAAGGTCTGACACGTGGGGAGAGTTAGTCGGCATAACTACCCCCACGACAGAATCCTCTGGTGATAATGTTTTTAAAGACAAAAAATGATCTTTATTGTTTAACATGAAATCAGTAAATCTGGTACACATTCTAAGATGGGGTTCCACCATGGCTTTAAAACATAATGAACACAGAGCTTCCTCTATGTCAGACATGTTAGAACAGACTAATAATGAGACTAGTAAGCTTGGAAAACACTTTAAATCAAGTTAACAAGCAAATATATAAAACGTTACTGTGCCTTTAAGAGAAACAAATTTTGCCAAAATATGAAATAACAGTGAAAAAAGGCAGTTAAACTAACAAAATTTTTACAGTGTATGTAACAAGTTAGCAGAGCATTGCACCCACTTGCAAATGGATGATTAACCCCTTAATACAAAAAACAGATTAACAAAACGAAAAATATGTTTTAAACAGTCATAACAGCTCCTACTTTTGAAGCCCTTTTGAGCCCTTCAGAGATGTCCTATAGCATGCAGGGGACTGCTGAGGGAAGCTGAATGTCACTGTTTGTAATTTTAACTGCACCAACTGTAACTTTTATACTATAACAGTGGAAAGCCTCAGGAAACTGTTTCTATGCAAAATTTAAGCCAGCCATGTGGAAAAAACTTAGGCCCCAATAAGTTTTATCACCAAACATATGTTAAAAAACGATTAAACATGCCAGCAAACGTTTTAAAACACATTTTTACAAGAGTATGTATCTCTATTAATAAGCCTGATACCAGTCGCTATCGCTGCATTTAAGGCTTTACTTACATTACTTCGGTATCAGCAGTATTTTCTTAGTCAATTCCATTCCTAGAAAAATATTTTACTGCACATACCTTATCTGCAGGAAAACCTGCACGCCATTCCCCCTCTGAAGTACCTCACTCCTCAGAATGTGTGAGAACAGCAAATGGATCTTAGTTACGTCTGCTAAGATCATAGAAAAACGCAGGCAGATTCTTCTTCCAAATACTGCCTGAGATAAACAGCACACTCCGGTGCCATTTAAAAATAACAAACTTTTGATTGAAGAATAAACTAAGTAGAAAGCACCACAGACTCTCACAACCTCCTATCTATGTTGAGGCTTGCAAGAGAATGACTGAATATGGCAGTTAGGGGAGGAGCTATATAGCAGCTTTGCTGTGGGTGGACTCTTGCAGCTTCCTGTTGGGAAGGAGAATATATTCCATAAGTAATGGATGATCCGTGGACTGGATACACTTAACAAGAGAAATACCTATTGGAGGATTAATTGAGGGGAGTGTTCCCAACTACCAATAGGATGACTAGCCACTGTTTTTAAGTTCACTTCACTGTGTTTTAGTCAGGTAATGAGTAAGGCTGTAAGCTGAAACGCGTATACCTGTTTCTTAACGCTAGTCTTATTGATTTTTGTCAGTATTTACCCCGGGGTGTTTTCTCCCCTCTCACGGTTTTGTTTGTTTGTTTGACAAACGTGTTAATTTCTTCACTATGAGCGCCAAGGCGCTATGTTTGCTACTTGTAAATAAATTAATTTTTGTGCATTGAACCGCTGCTTGTGCTCCTTTTTCTCTTTTTGCTCACAATTTTCATTAACCAGGTATGACCACAAAGGACTTGATTCACATTACACTGTCTACAAAGTCTTTTCTTCATCCTCCGTTAATTACAAGACTCCTATCTCATTTTACCATTAACCAAATTTGCCTCTTACCAATCTAATGTTCTGGCTATTGCAGCCTTTATTTTAGCATGCAAATGATTCTGCACCTCATCTGCTAGGGTGTTTAAAAAAACAAACCCTTGACTGGTATTCCACCAGGACAAGGTATTTTTGTGCATTATCCTCATAACATAATGCCACCTACTGCTTTATATTCCAAAAATAGTCCTTACATCTTTTTGCACAAATTCTTCAAATGATTAAGATTCTCAGTTTTACAACTTAGATGAGGATTCAGTATAATTTTTACATGTAAAAATAGATTGAAATGCTACTTCAGGAATACATCTTTTTTTATTGGTCGCATGATATTTCAGCAAGTAAATAAAGAGAAGTTCAACAATGCTTCATATTTTATTTCCCTATCTAACTTAATAAAAATGCATTTTACTAAATAAATTCAGATGAACTGATATTTAAATAAATATATTACTTGATTCAGATTTTTGTAGTACTGAAAAACATGTATTTACACTTTGTGTTGTGTGAATACTTCATGTTTTTATTGGTATCTGGTTAAATACAGTTCAGTACATTATCAGATTGTAAATATTGTTAATAATAAAGGCAAATCTGTTCTGCAACTCACACCTGTTCTGAAATTGCTATTTCCTGGCTAATATTATCTCTGCACTAGACAAAAACATAGTTACATGTACTGCCTGATCTCTGTTGTAGGATTTATGCGGCATCAATATTTAAAGGGCCACTAAAGTCAGATTAAAGTTTTGTGATTCTTATAAAGTATGCAATTTAGAAACAAATTCTAATCTACTTCCATTATCCACACGTGCACATATGCACACTTTCCGAGGCTCCGGCTCCTACTGAGCATGTGCAAAACTGCACAGTATATACATATATATGCATTTTGTGATTGGCAAATGGCTGTCACATGATACAGGAGGAGGGGAATTTGGATTAACTGTGAAATTTGCCAGAAATTATGCTACTGCTCATTTCAAATTCAATTAGTGTATTTGTCAATTATTTGCCAATTATTAAATTCTACTTTATTTAGTGGTCCTTTAAGATTATTCTCTGCTCTACTCGAAAGGATGTTAAGTACAGTTTAATAGATGTTGTGGAACTTTAGCCAACGTGTGATGTACCAGGTGGAGAAACAGACCAGGCCAAAATATTTCAGCAACAGCAAGCCCTTTATGGGTTGATCTTTTATTTACTGCTAGCAGGACTTCCCTTGCAGATAGACAGTGAAGCTCTTGCTATGTGTAACAACTTATATACTAGTAACATTCCTAGATAAGAGAAATATATGTGATTGGTTATTATTAACCCCTTTGCTATCAGGAATTTCAGAGAAAAACTTGCCCAAAATACCAGAGAATTTTTAGCAATTGTTTTTTACTCCCTTTAAACAGAAATAGAGCCTTGTTTGTTTTTGTTTTTTTTTACTATTGATCTAGGCCCATTTTGGTATATTTCATGCCACCATTTCATCCCCCAATGCGATTATGTGTGTATGTATATATATATATATATATATATATATATATATATATATTCTCAAACTTTGGATTTCTTACATACCGCTTGTGCAGTCGTAACACAATTTGTAAAAGCTTCTTTGGAAATTTTGTTCAGAAACAGCAGACATGCATGGCTTTGCCATTGGTTGTTGGCAATTAGTAAGCCGCTAATTGCAGCCTTCTCACCACACTTCTGAAATTCCCAGCAGTGAAGAGATTAATCAGTTAGCTTGTAAGGTTAATATTTGCTTTAGTGTAGGGATCACCCTCCACCTGACACCTCCCACCTCTCTGATTCCTACCCGATTCCTCTCAAACAGCTCTCTTTCCCCCACCCACACTCCTTAATTCCTTCTTAAAGGTCCATAATAAATGACAAAAATTTTGATAGCTTTAAATTGTTTTTTTATTTTTTTAATAAAGCTGTATATTTATTTTTTAAAAACAAACTGTTTTTATATAATTAATCTTTGAACTATGTAAAATATTTCCACGACGAGGTCTTTCAATTACTAAATTTCCCTCATTGGTAAAGCCTTTCTGATTAGACACGGGAGCAAGCACACAATATCACGCTGTCAGAGTAAGAAGGGGAATGCCAACTGACACGCTAGCAGAGGAACTGATTTCCTTCAGTTCTGCTAGTGTGTCAGTTTCACCAATGTACTGTTGTAAGTTGAAAATAATACTAGATCGTATAATTGTTTAACCCTCATTTAAAGGGCAGTCAAGTCCAAAAAAAACTTTCATGATTTATATAGGGAATGTAATTTTAAACAACTTTCCAATTTAATTTTATCACCAATTTCTTCTGTTATGTGTGATCAGTCCACGGGTCATCATTACTTCTGGGATATAACTCCTCCCCAACAGGAAATGCAAGAGGATTCACCCAGCAGAGCTGATATAGCTCCTCCCCTCTACGTCAGTCCCAGTCATTCTCTTGCACCCAACGACTAGATAGGATGTGTGAGAGGACTATGGTGATTATACTTAGTTTTTATGACTTCAATCAAAAGTTTGTTATTTTACAATAGCACCGGAGCGTGTTATTACTTCTCTGGCAGAGTTTGAAGAAGAATCTACCAGAGTTTTTTACTATGATTTTAACCGGAGTAGTTAAGATCATATTGCTGTTCTCGGCCATCTGAGGGAGGTAAAAGCTTCAGATCAGGGGACAGCGGGCAGATGAATCTGCATTGAGGTATGTAGCAGTTTTTATTTTCTGAATGGAATTGATGAGAAAATCCTGCTATACCGTTATAATGACATGTATGTATACACTTCAGTATTCTGGGAATGGTATTTCACCGGAACTACTCTGTTAAAGGTCACTAATCCTTTTAATAAATATTATCATGTTAAACGTTTTTGCTGGAATGTAGAATCGTTTACATTGCTGAGGTACTGAGTGAATAAATGTTTGGGCATTATTTTCCACTTGGCAGTTGTCTGCTTTAAATTGTGACAGTTTCGTTTCTCCTCACTGCTGTGTGTGAGAGGGAGGGGCCGTTTTTGGCGCTCTTTGCTACGCATCAAAAATTTCCAGTCAGCTACTATTATATTTCCTGCATGATCCGGTTCACTGACAGATCTCAGGGGTCTTCAAACTTCTTTGAAGGGAGGTACATTCTCTCAGCAGAGCTGTGAGAATTTTATATTGACTGTGAATAAAAACGTTACTCTATAATTTTTTATGTCAAATTTAGTTATTGTTATTTACTAATGGGAACAAACCTTTGCTAAAAGTTGTGTTATTTTAAAGTTGATGCTATAACTGTTTTTCAGTTCATTATCTCAACTGTCATTTAATCGTTTAAGTACCTCTTTGAGGCACAGTACGTTTTTGCTAAAAAAGATTATAACCAGGTTGCAAGTTATTGCTAGTGTGTTAAACATGTCTGACTCAGAGGAAGATATCTGTGTCATTTGTTCCAATGCCAAGGTGGAGCCCAATAGAAATTTATGTACTAACTGTATTGATGCTACTTTAAATAAAAGTCAATCTGTACAATGTGAACAAATTTCACCAAACTGCGAGGGGAGAGTTATGCCGACTAACTCGCCTCACGCGGCAGTACCTGCATCTCCCGCCCGGGAGGTGCGTGATATTATGGCGCCTAATACATCTGGGCGGCCATTACAGATAACATTACATGATATGGCTACTGTTATGACTGAAGTTTTGTCTAAATTACCAGAACTAAGAGGCAAGCGTGATCACTCTGGGGTGAGAACAGAGTGCGCTGACAATACTAGGGCCATGTCTGATACTGCGTCACAGCTTGCAGAGCATGAGGACGGAGAGCTTCATTCTGTGGGTGACGGTTCTGATCCAAACAGATTGGATTCAGATATTTCAAATTTTAAATTTAAATTGGAGAACCTCCGTGTATTACTAGGGGAGGTCTTAGCAGCTCTCAATGATTGTAACACCGTTGCAATACCAGAGAAACTGTGTAGGTTGGATAAATACTTTGCGGTACCGGCGAGTACTGACGTTTTTCCTATACCTAAGAGATTAACTGAAATTGTTACTAAGGAGTGGGATAGACCCGGTGTGCCGTTCTCACCCCCTCCAATATTTAGAAAGATGTTTCCAATAGACGCCACCACTCGGGACTTATGGCAAACGGTCCCTAAGGTGGAGGGAGCAGTTTCTACTTTAGCTAAGCGTACCACTATCCCGGTGGAGGATAGCTGTGCTTTTTCAGATCCAATGGATAAAAAATTAGAGGGTTACCTTAAGAAAATGTTTGTTCAACAAGGTTTTATATTGCAACCCCTTGCATGTATCGCGCCGATTACGGCTGCGGCAGCATTTTGGATTGAGTCTCTGGAAGAGAACCTTAGTTCATCTACGCTAGACGACATTATGGACAGGCTTAGAGTCCTTAAACTAGCTAATTCATTCATTTCGGAGGCCGTAGTACATTTAACCAAACTTACGGCTAAGAACTCAGGATTCGCCATACAGGCACGTAGAGCACTGTGGCTAAAATCCTGGTCAGCTGATGTTACTTCTAAGTCCAAATTACTTAATATACCTTTCAAGGGGCAGTCTTTATTTGGGCCCGGTTTGAAAGAAATTATCGCTGACATTACAGGAGGTAAGGGCCACGCCCTACCTCAAGACAAAGCCAAAGCTAAGGCTAGACAGTCTAATTTTCGTCCCTTTCGGAATTTCAAAACAGGAGCAGCGTCAACCTCCACTGCACCAAAACAGGAAGGAGCTGTTGCTCGTTACAGGCAAGGCTGGAAACCTAACCAGTCCTGGAATAAGGGCAAACAGGCCAGGAAACCTGCTGCTGCCCCAAAGACAGCATGAACCGAGAGCCCCCGATCCGGGACCGGATCTAGTGGGGGGCAGACTTTCTCTCTTCGCCCAGGCCTGGGCAAGAGATGTTCAGGATCCCTGGGCGCTGGAGATCATATCTCAGGGATACCTTCTAGACTTCAAATTATCTCCCCCAAAAGGGAGATTTCATCTGTCAAGGTTGTCAACAAACCAGATAAAGAAAGAAGCGTTTCTACGCTGTGTACAAGATCTGTTATTAATGGGAGTGATCCATCCAGTTCCGCGGTCGGAACAAGGACAAGGGTTCTACTCAAACCTGTTTGTGGTTCCCAAAAAAGAGGGAACTTTCAGGCCAATCTTAGATTTAAAGATTCTAAACAAATTCCTAAGAGTTCCATCGTTCAAAATGGAAACTATTCGGACAATCTTACCTATGATCCAAAGGGGTCAGTACATGACCACAGTGGATTTAAAAGATGCTTACCTTCACATACCGATTCACAAGGATCATCAACGGTATCTACGGTTTGCCTTCCTAGACAGGCACTACCAGTTTGTGGCTCTTCCATTCGGATTGGCTACGGCCCCAAGAATCTTCACAAAGGTTCTGGGTGCCCTTCTGGCGGTACTAAGACCGCGAGGGATTTCGGTAGCTCCGTACCTAGACGACATTCTAATACAAGCTTCAAGCTTTCAAACTGCCAAGTCTCATACAGAGTTAGTTCTGGCATTTCTAAGGTCGCATGGATGGAAAGTGAACGAAAAGAAGAGTTCTCTTTTTCCTCTCACAAGAGTTCCATTCTTGGGGACTCTTATAGATTCTGTAGAAATGAAGATTTACCTGACAGAAGACAGGTTAACAAAGCTTCAAGATGCATGCCGTGTCCTTCATTCCATTCAACACCCGTCAGTAGCTCAATGCATGGAGGTGATCGGCTTAATGGTAGCGGCAATGGACATAGTACCTTTTGCACGCCTACACCTCAGACCGCTGCAATTGTGCATGCTAAGTCAGTGGAATGGGGATTACTCAGATTTGTCCCCTACTCTAAATCTGAATCAAGAGACCAGAAATTCTCTTCTATGGTGGCTTTATCGGCCACACCTGTCCAGGGGGATGCCATTCAGCAGGCCAGACTGGACAATCGTAACAACAGACGCCAGCCTGCTAGGTTGGGGCGCTGTCTGGAATTCTCTGAAGGCTCAGGGATTATGGAATCAGGAGGAGAGTCTCCTTCCAATAAACATTCTGGAATTGAGGGCAGTTCTCAATGCCCTTCTGGCTTGGCCCCAATTAACAACTCAGGGGTTCATCAGGTTTCAGTCGGACAATATCACGACTGTAGCTTACATCAACCATCAGGGAGGGACAAGAAGCTCCCTAGCAATGATGGAAGTATCAAAGATAATTCGCTGGGCAGAGTCTCACTCTTGCCACCTGTCAGCAATCCACATCCCGGGAGTGGAGAACTGGGAGGCGGATTTCTTGAGTCGCCAGACTTTTCATCCGGGAGAGTGGGAACTTCATCCGGAGATCTTTGCCCAAATACTTCGACGTTGGGGCAAACCAGAGATAGATCTCATGGCGTCTCGCCAGAACGCCAAACTTCCTCACTACGGGTCCAGATCCAGGGATCCGGGAGCGGTTCTGATAGATGCTTTGACAGCACCTTGGAACTTCGGGATGGCTTATGTGTTTCCACCCTTCCCGCTGCTTCCTCGATTGATTGCGAAAATCAAACAGGAGAGAGCATCAGTGATTCTAATAGCGCCTGCATGGCCACGCAGGACTTGGTATGCAGATCTAGTGGACATGTCATCCTGTCCACCTTGGTCTCTACCTCTAAGACAGGACCTTCTGATACAGGGTCCATTCAAACATCAAAATCTAACTTCTCTGAAACTGACTGCTTGGAAATTGAACGCTTGATTTTATCAAAGCGTGGTTTTTCTGAGTCGGTTATTGATACCCTGATCCAGGCTAGGAAGCCTGTTACCAGAAAGATTTACCATAAAATATGGCGCAAATACCTATACTGGTGCGAATCCAAACGTTACTCCTGGAGTAAGGTTAGGATCCCTAGGATATTGTCTTTTCTACAAGAAGGTTTAGGAAAGGGTTTATCGGCTAGTTCATTAAAGGGACAGATTTCAGCTCTGTCCATCTTGTTACACAGGCGTCTGTCAGAAAATCCAGACGTCCAGGCCTTTGGTCAGGCTTTAGCTAGGATCAAGCCTGTGTTTAAAGCCGTTGCTCCGCCATGGAGTTTAAACTTAGTTCTTAACGTTTTACAAGGTGTTCCATTTGAACCCCTTCATTCCATTGATATAAAATTGTTATCTTGGAAAGTTCTGTTTTTAATGGCTATTTCCTCGGCTCGAAGAGTCTCTGAGTTATCAGCATTACATTGTGATTCTCCTTATCTGATTTTTCACTCAGACAAGGTAGTTCTGCGTACTAAACCTGGGTTCTTACCTAAGGTAGTTACTAACAGGAATATCAATCAAGAGATTGTCGTTCCATCCTTGTGTCCAAATCCTTCTTCAAAGAAGGAACGTCTTCTACACAATCTGGATGTAGTTCGTGCCCTCAAGTTCTACTTGCAGGCAACTAAAGATTTTCGCCAAACTTCTTCCCTGTTTGTCGTTTATTCTGGACAGAGGAGAGGTCAAAAAGCTTCTACTACCTCTCTCTCGTTTTGGCTTCGTAGCATAATACGTTTAGCCTATGAGACTGCTGGACAGCAGCCTCCTGAAAGAATTACAGCTCACTCCACTAGAGCTGTGGCTTCCACTTGGGCCTTTAAGAATGAGGCCTCTGTTGAACAGATTTGCAAGGCTGCAACTTGGTCTTCGCTTCATACTTTTTCCAAATTTTACAAATTTGACACTTTTGCTTCTTCGGAGGCTATTTTTGGGAGAAAGGTTCTTCAGGCAGTGGTTCCTTCTGTATAATGAGCCTGCCTATCCCTCCCGTCATCCGTGTACTTTTGCTTTGGTATTGGTATCCCAGAAGTAATGATGACCCGTGGACTGATCACACATAACAGAAGAAAACATAATTTATGCTTACCTGATAAATTCCTTTCTTCTGTTGTGTGATCAGTCCACGGCCCGCCCTGTTTTAAGGCAGGTAAATATCTTTTAAATTATACTCCAGTCACCACTTCACCCTTGGTTACTCCTTTCTCGTTGATTCTTGGTCGAATGACTGGGACTGACGTAGAGGGGAGGAGCTATATCAGCTCTGCTGGGTGAATCCTCTTGCATTTCCTGTTGGGGAGGAGTTATATCCCAGAAGTAATGATGACCCGTGGACTGATCACACAACAGAAGAAAGGAATTTATCAGGTAAGCATAAATTATGTTTTTGCTTTGTTCTCTTGGTATTCTTAGTTGAAAGCTAATTCTAGGAGGTTCATATGCTAATTGCTTAGACCTTGAAGACTGCCTCTAATCTGACTGCATTTTGACCACTAGAGGGCATTAGTTCATGTGTTTCATATAGATAACATTGAGCTCATGCACGTGAAGTTACCCTGGAGTGAGCACTGATTGGCTAAAAAGCAAGTCTGTCAAAAGAACTGAAATAAGGGGGCAGTTTGCAGAGGCTTAGATACAAGGTAATCACAGAGGTAAAAAGTATATTTATATAACTGTGTTGGTTATGCAAAACTGGGTAATAAAGGGATTGTCTTTCTTTTTAAACAACAAACATTCTGGTGTTGACTGTCCCTTTAGGTTGATATGACATTATACATATTATAGAATTAAAATATGTGATGAAAGTGTAGAAGTGGAGTCCTTAGTGGAAACCCAGGGGGCTAAGGTTAAATAAGTTCCCAACATAAGATATTAAAGATCAGGACTTTGTCAGTCGCTGGAATCAAGCTCTTACGGACTGCTTACTTGCCTTAATTTCCCTTCTTATTGAATATAAAGATGTATTGTTATTAGAGGTTAAATCTAAGCTTGCCAGCATACAGTCTGATATGGATAGGTTCAAAGATTGTGATATATGAGATTTGAAGAAAAGAATTGAGGAGTCTAAAAAACTAGTAATACAGACAAAACATACTATATTCTTGAGAGATCAAAAGGATTATTCACTAGGTAATGTGTATGTTTGGCGTCACGGCCAAAGAAATAAGTCCTGGTTCAGTTTAGGGAATCTGGAGACCTCTTTGAATAACAAAAACAAAAAAAGGAACAAAGGGCATCACAATAATAGGGGTAATAGACATAGGGCACAAATTTCTTCACATGAACCCTCCAAAAAAGTAATCTTTTCGGATTCAGAGGTGGAGGCTTCTGATGAGAACAGATTTGCCTCAAGCTTTGAGGGGGTTTCAGGTGACGATTTGGAGGTTTGGGTGGATGAACAGCCAGAATTAGCCAATCTAAATACCCAAGCAAGTGGCATGAATAAGGGTATACTCAAAGGAGCTATGAATCAAGGAGCTAGACCAAAGGTCCATACTGAACCCATAGCTTTACCAAGTACCTCACAATACCCATAGATGCAGGTTTTTCACAGGGCTCAGACTCCATTTCAGGGTGGAGGGAAACAAGGCACAGCCACTCCAAATACTCAGTTGGGGAATCTAGAACAACCAAGATATCCGTTAAGAGCAAAGAACAAAAAACAAAAGAAATACCATTAGATATGGTGATTAATATATCCATGTACCCTTTATTAGATGTTGAACGTAAAGTTCTTAATTATGGTTTGGGGTATGTTCCATCGAGAAGCTTTGACTTATTCCAGACAATTCTGGATGTGAATAAATTAATTTGTGACCTTACACTTCGCAAATACTTCTCTGATACAGGGGCCACTGGTGAGGGTTACCGGGATTGTATATCCCATAATACTGATGTACAGAATGATTTAAATTTTGTGGATACTTGTGCCATGATATCCCTAGAGGGCTTACATTATGAGGGGAGGGATGCTGATGATTTTCCCTTGGTGACAGTGCCAACACTTAAATAGAAGTCATCTTTCTATCCCCTCCATGTTAGAGGTAAATCCCTTGAGGTTTTTCATCAGCGGCTGGTTGAGAACCTGACTGAACTGTCCATGGCCACACAGGCTGGGCCACACGATCTGATTGTTAAAGAAAAAGCTGCATTGACAGGCTTACAAAATAATGATCAAATTGTCATCAAACAGTCAGATAAAGGTAGCAGCGTGGTGATTATAGACAAGGACAGTTATGTGGCAGAAGCTCTGCGCCAACTGAATGATTCAGACACATATTCTTTACTTTCAGGGGATCCTACTTCAAGGTTCTCCAGGGAATTGAGTCACCTTATTGATGAAGCGGTGGAAGATGGGTTGATGAACTACGAAACAGCCAACCACTTGCTGGTTAAAGATCCAGTTGCCCCATCTTCCACCACCTCTCCCAAAGGTTCATAAGAGCACTATTAATGTTAAGGGTAGACCAATCGTTGTAGGAATTGGTTCTCTGATGGAACCATTATCTAAATGGGTAGACCATTTCTTGCAGCCACTGGTCCCCAGTTTACCCAGTTACATAAGGGATCCCACTCAGGCCCTGCATGTGATGGAAGACATAGTCTGGAGAGAGGAGTACAGTTGGTTAACAGTTGATGTTGTATCACTGTACTCCTCCATTCCTCATACGTTATGGCCTTAGAGCTGTTGAATTTTATCTGGATCTTTTTACTGATCTTTCAGCTGAGATTAAGGAATTTGTGGTACGGTCAGTCAAGTTTCTGTTGGAACATATTTTTTTTATGTTTCATGGCCGCTACTACCTCCAGAGACGTGGGACCGCTATGGGAGCAAAATGTGCTCACTCTTATGGGGTGGTGGGAGAGGACCCACATCTATGGAGATAGTAGCGCCCCACCATCTAAGCATATTGTTAAATATGTACGGTATATTGACGATTTGCTCATGGTGTGGTCTGCTGACTCAGCCATGGCAAAGTTGTTTGTTGATGACTTAAACATCAATGATATGGGTATTCAGTTCACCCACGAGTGGTGCAAAGACACTATCTCCTTTTTGGATATCTCCCTTAAGGGTCTGCCCCTAGAGGGTAAGGTTGTCTCCTTTCTTCAGGAAACCGATTGCTGGCAACAGTTTGTTGCATGCACGCGGCAGTCACCCTAGGCATGTCTTTAGGGGCATAGCCAAGGGTCAATTCATGAGGGTGCATCACAATTGCACCCAGGAGGGTACATTTCTTGAGGAGAGCAGAGACCTCAGTAAAAGATTGAGAGAGAGGGGATATCTTAAAAATATGGTGGATAACATAAATTATGTTTACCTGATAATTTTCTTATCTTCAGATGGAAAGAGTCCACATCTGCATTAATTACTTTTGGCTAATATAGAACCTGGCCACCAGGAGGAGGCAAAGACACCCCAGCCAAAGGCTTAAATACCTCTCCCACTTCCCTCATCCCCCAGTCAATCTGCCGAGGAACAAGGAACAGTAGAAGAAATATCCAGGTGAAAAGGTGCCAGAAGAACAAAAGACGGACGCCCCACAGAAAAATACGGGTGGGGAGCTGTGGACTCTTTCCATCTGAAGAAAATAAAATATTCAGGTAAGCATAATTTATGTTTTTCTTCATAAATGGAAAGAGTCCACAGCTGCATTCATTACTTTTGGGAAAGCAATACCCAAGCTATAGCGGACACTGAATGCTAAAACGGAAGGGTACAAATGGTGGCCCATTCTGAGGGCACCAGGCCTGAAACCCCTACCCATCAAAAAACCTGCTTCGTCCAAAGCCGAGAAAACTTAGGAAAAGGACACTGACCCACAGAAGATCACAAGCCTTGTTAGAGACTGCAGAAATTAGACTCGACAGAGCGCCTCCGGGAGACACCATCGCACAGCAGATGGTCCCCCACAACACACCCCTTACGAGAGAAAGGGATCAACTATCGTAAACTTCCCAAAAGGAAGAGAACCCAGACAAGTATACCCAGAAGACCCTAAATAGGGTACAATAAGTTCCAAATAAAATAAGGAAAAAACTCCAGAACCAAGTCAAGCTCACAGAGACCAAAAACCAGTCCTGAGAAACAAGGGGAGGCAACACCCAGACCCTAAATAGTACAGAAACCACAAGAATAGGACCGGGATCCGAAAACAGAGAAGAAAACTTATCCTATTACAGTGAGAACGCACCCTAAATAACAACTGAAGACGAAGTTATCAAGTTGCAAGGAACACAGAATATCAAGATATTCAGAAGCCAAAATACATGCCGCAAACAAAGATAGAAAACACCTACATCAAGCACACGCAATAGTCATACCAGGATGACTTGTAAACAAAAATACTTGCAGAGCAAGTAAAGAGTAGCTGAAGTAGATTTGATAAAAATAAATTTCCCAGTAATGGGAATCAAACCTAAATTGTCAACAGACCTAATCAATATACCAGATTAGAGCACCAACCCCACCTTCAAACTGCGAAACATCCACTGAGCGAGTGGACACATCACAGGCTATCCACAAGCCACCAAACCTACTCGCATAACTTGAACATGGAGAAGCACCGAAACCTCAAAGAGGCTCACCGCCCCTCATGACCCGAGGACTGATCCCAGATTCTGTTCGCAGCACCAGACCAGCCCAGCAACAGGCAGATGTGACAAGCAGGGGAACAAAAAGACCCCAATCTCCGCCCAGAAAAAGGACAGAATGGGACGGACCTAGCCATCCCAATAGAATTTGGGTGCCAACCGAATAGGTCCCTCAATTAGGAACTTCCAAGAGAACCTCATAGCGATGAATGGAGAAATGCAGTAGATCGCCGTAAGACCCAGCACAATACTAATGACAGCCTCAACACGAAGACTTCATCTCCACCGATGGAACAGAACAACCCACTATGGGGTAAAATAACCATTCCATCACCTCACCTCCTAAAGGAGAACAAAACTACCCCCCAAGGGGGAGAGCACAGAGAACAGCAGGGCACAAGCCCCAAACAGGAATCCGTAACTGATGAAAACAAAAGCTGAATGAAAACCATACAGACACCAAAAAACACAGCAGAACTCCCATTGAAGGAAAGCACCCATCATTCAAAGGACAGGAGAGACCAAAAAGAGCGTATCCAAAAACACACAGATCCTGGCCAAGCTTCAAGCTGCTCAACTAACTAGACCATAAGTCATAGCCATTGTTCCCTGGAAAAACTGGAACACACTGAACCAGCCATAGGATCATACGGTTCCAGACATTCGGAAAGATCCAAGACAAAAACTATAGGCCCGAGCCCAGAAGGTGTTGAACCAACCACACCCCAAAGAACATAAGTACCCCGTCTGAAAACAAACCTCACCGGGGAATGACCGGACTAACCCAGAAAAACGGAAAACAAGAGTCACTCGAAAATTACCAACTCAAAGGAAGAAAACACCCCTTGCTGGAGTCCAGCACTCCAAAAGGAGCTAGAGCACAACAGAGTCGCTACAAGACTCTAGAGCCCAAAAGGCGTGCAGAATAACACCAAGACATCCAAGACCAAGTGAAAACATTGGGGACCAAGGCTAGAGCAAACCACAAGGCCATGCCAGTGTGCCCCATAAAATCTCCATAAACACCTCTGAGTACGTAACCAGAGGAACCCACCTGCAAAGCATCCCAATCCCAGTAGAAAACCCCTAAGCAAAGCTTGGAGAAGTAGATAACAGAGCCAATTGTCCCCAATAGGGAAAAACTAACTCCCAAAAACAGGAAAAAGCCACAGGCCCTCCCAGAAGGCGGCTAAACTGCTAAGGATAACGGAAAAAGTCTGGAAGTCCCTAAGGAGAGACCTAAAAGCTCCTCTCTCAATCTGCAACAAAGCGTGTTCTATTGCTTGTTTCTGATTAAGGTAGGTATTGGTAGTGGATAGTTTTAGGTGGTCCCCTACTAAAATCTAAAGGGATCGGAGAGTGAGTGGCAGGAGGGACAGAGAGGCAGCACTATCATTACACAAAATATTAGTGAGCTTTGTGAATCGTCTGATACACAATCATGTTCCTTTTTCCCTACACGGATATGGAAGAATAGTTATACAATCTAAAAGTTTAGTGAAAAACATTGACCATTTGCGTCCTGTAGATTGTAAGATAAGGCATTTTAGGTGTAGAATTTTCACATAAGGCAGTGGGACATTTTAAGAAACAAAAAAAAATATAATTTATAAAACACTGTGATCTGTTAGGCATTTGAGATTGGTTTCTGTGCTCTAATTAAATAATTATGTTGTAGGGGCGTATCAGGGATTAAAAGAACCAATGACATTAGTACCATGTGCAGATTTATGCATTTGAATTACAGTCGATACGTCAGCTTGACCCTTGCAGAGGATGCTAAAAAGAAAATTCATGATCCTTCAAAAACTTCTAGCTTATGGGCTATGTTCTTCAACATTTTAGTGAAACTGGATGAACAAGCCATATATTTAAACAGATTTCTGATCATTTGTAAACATTAAAAATACATGCACTTGATTAAAGATAATTATATATTTGAATTGTACTTCAGGGAAGGGGTTTTATAAAGTTTATCTAGAAAAGAAGAAGAAAAGCAGAATTATTTTGTTCCAGTCTACATAACAGGTAAGAAATTCTCCTTTTTAATAACATTACTTACATTTTGTCAACCAGTTATTTCAAATGTGGTATTTTAATACTTCACAGATTAAATTGGTTGTTTTTTTTCTATAAATTGAATAATATAAATGTTTCTAATTATTGAACAGTTTGTGAGATTTTATGTCATTATATTAGCTGTACTGTCTTGGCTGCTTAGGGAAAGACGTGAGAATTCATAGGTATCATATGCTGATCTAATTAGAGCGGATCCTGAAAGAAAACAAAAGAAAAATTATAGGTACACAGAAATATTGTAACATTACAGTTATTATTTATAAACTCTGATATGACATATATGTAATTAAAGGGAGAGCAGATGTACTCAGTCCTTGAAGAATATCAAAACACCTGCTTCATTAAAATTATCTTCCTATCTCACTGGGTGCCCCTGCCAAATTTAAAGGGATACTAAATGTGGGTTTTCTTGAGCTGTTTAAACCCTTAACCAGATATGGCCTCCCTTACTAGTGGGTCTCTCAAAATTGACTCCATAGGTTTAGAAAAAACAGGAAAAAAATGGGTTAAGAAGGGGGCGCCTGAGGCAATATGTTTTTTTTATAATTCTTAGTCTTTGGTTTGGATTGAATCTAATAGGGATACATTATCAATATTTATGTTGTGTCCCAAGTGTATGGTGTTATGGTTCCACTGTGGTAAATATTCAGAAATGTGAGGTGTGTATAATTTATAAAAAAGACCTGCTAATAAACTATAGGTTCTGTTTGTGAGGTGCTTTTACTGTGAAATAGTGTCTGTATCTTCCAATATCAATTTTATAAATTAAAAATAAAAATAAATCTAATATAAATAATATCCTTCTTCCTCTAGTGGGTTTCAATTGGATAAACCCAAATCAAGTGTGTGTCGTGACTGGTGTCAAATTGTGTTTGCTAAAATTGTTAAATGCTAAAAGTTCTTAGTAGATTCTAATAGTCTTGAAACTTTAGAATTCGCTGTGAATTAATTTCTAAGTGTTATCACTTGCGAAGTGTAAGGGTGTGTTTGTGAAATAGTTGAATGTTCTTATATAAGGAACTTGTTTTTTGAAGATATAAAATAAAAAATAGATGGTCAAATTTTTAAAAAAAGTGCGAAATTTGTAGACAGCCACTATAAGCAACAAATGTAACGTTTTTTTCTACTATCTGATTCTACTGGCAAATTTGTATAGAAAGTTGTACACATGATGAAAATCCAATAAAAATTTATAAAAAAAAAAAAAAAAAGTTGTACACATTGCACATTTTTATTCATTTTTTCCATTTGCCCTAAAGAACAAACAGTTTTTACTCAGAGACTGAGAACGATATTACAACAAGGCTGTAGACAGCCAGTATTTACAACAAATGTTACGGTTTTCCACTATCTGATTCTACTGGCAAATTTGTATAGAAAGTTGTACACATTGTACATTACTATCCTGTTTTTTATTCAAGCTATTTTTATGCGTATTAAGCATCTTTTATAATTTTGGACACCGGTGTCTTTTTTTAAAGGGAATATCAATGGTATATTAGAAAATTTTATTGTGTATAGTAATTAATATGTATAGGCAATTTATTTGTTAGAATGAACTGTTAATATGATTAAACTTTCGCACTAATTTTTTTAAATTTGACCATCTATTTTTTATTTTTCCAATTTTTTATTTTATATCTTCAAAAAACAAGTTCCTTATATAAGAACATTCAACTATTTCACAAACACACCCTTACACTTCGCAAGTGATAGCACTTAGAAATTAATTCACAGCGATTTCTAAAGTTTCAAGACTTTGAATCTACTAAGAACTTTTAGCATTTAACAATTTTAGTATTAACACAATTTGACACCAGTCACGACACACACTTGATTTGGGTTTATCCAATTGAAACCCACTAGAGGAAGAAGGATATTATTTATATTAGATTTATTTTTATTTTTAATTTATAAAATTGATATTGGAAGATACAGACACTACATCACAGTAAAAGCACCTCACAAACAGAACCTATAGTTTATTAGCAGGTCTTTTTAAAATTTTAAAAATTATACACACCTCACATTTCTGAATATTTACCACAGTGGAACCATAACATCATACACTTTGGACACAAAATAAATATTGATAACTTATCCCTATTAGATTAAATCCAAACCAAAGACTAAGACTGATATAAAAAAAAAACATATTGCCTCAGGCGCCCCCTTCTTAATCCATTTTTTTCGTTAAAGGGATACTAAACCCAATTTCTTTCCTATGGCATGGAGAGTCCACAAAATCATTCCAATTAATTTACTAGTGGGATATTCAACTCCTGGCCAGCAGGAGGAGGCAAAAAGCAGAGCTGTTAAGTGTCACTTCCCTTACCCATAATCCCCAGTCATTCTCTTTGCCTCTGTCAAGGGAGGATGTGCGAAGATGGTGTCTGAAGCTATTTAATCCTTTAAGGGGTACTTTTCCCTGCAAGCAAGATTAATGGTGGCTTTTAGCAGTTAGAAGACAGCGATGTAGTCTTTGCTTACCTTCTAACATTAATGCTACCCCGTTATAGAAAACCAGGGTTGGTTACTCTGTATTTTCTTTCTCTACAGGTCCCTGATAGATATGGTAATTTATCACACCTAGAAGTGCTCCTGCCCTACAACAAAACAAGTGCCTTTTTACCTTACAGGTGGTAGGACAGCACTTCAAGGATCCCTGGTGGGGATTAGTACCTATCCCTTTCAATAGACACATGTCAGGGATATTATGGGCAGTGGAGACTAATTTTAAGGTGGAAAAGGGCACTTAAAAAGCATTTGGGACATAAGGAGTTAATTCCTATTATAATGAAGAGGCTGAACTGGCATAGGGAATAATGGTTTCCTTTGTATTATAGGAGTGACAGTCTCCTATCTTATAAGTGGGGTCTTTGTGTATCACTTTGTCTGTTTGAACTAAGACCAGACATACTTTTACACTTTGGGAGTCACGGAGGAGTTGCGCTTTTTCGCACCATTTTTCTGTGAAGAAACTACTGTAGTTAATGGCGCAATTTCTTTTCGGCGCTCTTGTGACCCTTCACTTCCGCCTTTGTTTTGACAAAGCGTTTTCAGAAAGCAGAGTGTAGCAGTCTTTATATCAGCCTAAGACTGATAATAGGCTGTGGGGATCTGATATTTAGTCTTCTTTGACGATCACAATTGTCAGTGAGAACCGCTTAGTGACTACAGGTGTTTGTTCCGGTGGGGAGTTTCTGCTCTATCTAGTGGATTAGTCTCCTAGTTCAGGAGGGTGAGTTACCTCAGTTTTTGAAGTATTAAGGTGCTACTTTTATTATTCAAATTTATTGCTGCCAAGTTGTGTATAGTTTATATTTTTATTAAGACAGAACTTATAATTGAACGCTGTATTTTTCTTAAAGGGGCATTTCTTTTATTTTTATTATGGACACTGATAATGATTTACCCACTAACAGTTTACAAATATTTTTTTTTTGTTTGGAGGTTTACTATTGTTCCTCCTGTGCAAGTTTGTCCTTCTTTCTTAAATAAGATCTTGTTTTGCAGGGACAAGAATAAAAAACAAAAAAAGAACCCTTTCTGAGCCAGTTATCTTTCAGGACAATGTTATCCATGCCATGCCTCTCTTTTCTCCTCAAATGTCCCAAGATTTGTTCCTCTCAGCAGGTTTCTGGAATATGTATTTGCTTAGTGATTTTGTTGCCCAAAATTTTCTTCTGCAGCATTGTCTGCATTCCCTTTATCTGGAATAAGGAAGAGATAATGTAGATATTGTTCATACCAAGAGCTCTGACTCCTCTAAGTCTGCGTTAGTCGCTCTTTTTCAGTTATCTAGGGAAGATCTTTCCTCTGCCTATTCTGATGGTGAATTTTCGGACTCTGAGACTGTAGATAGAGACGCAAGTCCTACTGCATTAGATCCAGAGAAAGTTAATTAGACTTAGGCTGGAACACCTTTGGATTCTGTTGAAGGAGGTCCTTGCTTCTTTGGAAGACTCACACTATAATGTTGCTGAGGTCCCCAAAAACAGAGTGTTTGATTTTATGCTGTCATCGGTTGAGGTTTTTTTCCAGTTCCAGTCCGGATGACAGAAATCATTTCTCAAGAATGGGAAAATCCAGGAATTCCTTTTTCCCGATCCCCTGTTAAGTATATGTTTCCTGTGGCGGACACTGTACGTGACTTCTGGCGCACCGTCCCTAAGGTGGAGGAAGCTATCTCTGCTCTAGCCAAGAGAACCACTATACCTATTGAGGATAGTGCTTCAATTAAGGTAACTACTATAGAAGTAGTTCAGGATAGGATAAAAGCGCTAATGCCGACTAAGACCTTTATCTGTGATGCCAGTATGCAGGTGGTCAGACTGGCGGCCAAGATCTCCAGCCTTGCAGTTCTAGCTCACAGAGTTCTCTGGTTAAACTCTTGGTTTGCAGAGTATCTTCAAATCCAAGCTTCTGTCTTTACCTTTAAGGATAAGACTTTATTTGGTCCTGGTCTGGCGGCAAATATTTCCGAAATTTCCGGTGGAAAGGGTTCTTTCCTACCTCAGGATAAGAAGAGACGACCTAAGGGCCAACAGAATTCTAAATTTCGTTCCTTTCGTATTTCAAGGGACAAGGGTCTTTTCCACTTCCAAGCCCGAAAAATCTGATACCTTCATCTAAATCTAACTCAGCATGAAGGGGTTGCCCCCGATCAATTCGTGGATCAGGTGGGGGACAGACTGTTTCTTTTTTGAGAGGCTTGGATCCATTATGTCCCAGATCCTTGGGCCGTGGAAAAAGTAGCCCAGGGTTTTAAATTGGCTGTAAGTCTTGCCTTCCCAGGGGCAGATTCATTCTATCCAGATTGTCAGGACCTAGGTAAGAAGAGAAACCTTTTCTTAAACTGCGTAAAGGATCTCTCTTCCCTGGGGATGATTGTTCCAGTTCCATTAGAGGAACAGGGTCAGGGATTTTTCTCAATTCTCTTTGTAACCAAAGAGGAGGGAATTTCCCATCCCTTTTTACACTGAGTTCCATTATTTTAAATGGAAACTATTCGTTCCATTTTCCCCCTGGTACAGGGGGGGGTGGTCAGTTCAAGACGACCATAGTCCTAAAGGACGCGTATCTCCATGTCCTCTTTCACAGGAAACATTACCAATTCCTTCAGTTTGCCTTTTTGGACTAATTTTTTTGGCCTTGCTACTGCTCCTCAAATCTTTTCAAAGGTTCTAGGGGCTCTTTTGATAGGGATCAGATCTCTAAGGATAGTAGTGGTGCCTTACCTAGAAGATATCTTGGTTCAAGCGCCATCTTTTCAGGTACCAAAATCTCATACTGAGATGTTGTCTATTCTTCGTTCACACGAGTGGAAAGTGACTCTGAAAGATAGTTCCATAGTAACAGACACCAGGGTGTGTTTATGACCAATCATTATAGATTCTCTATCTATGAAGAATTTTCTGAAGGATGTCAGAAAATCCAATTTTCTTGCTTCTTGCCTTTCACCCCAAGCCTATGTCCATTCGTCAGTGACTCAGTGCATGGAAGTAATTAGTCTTATGGTTGCTTCCATGGACATCTAGGCATACTTAATCAATGGATCGGGACCTCTCAGATCTCTCGCAGAAAATAGCTCTGGATCTCCTAACGAGAGACACTCTTTCGTGATGGATTTCGCAGGACCATCTGTCTCAGGGTTCATGCTTCCTGATACCTTTCCTGCATGATTGTGACCATAGACGCCAGCCTGTCCAGCTGGGGAGCTGTGTGGGGCTCTTTAAGAGCTCAGGGTCTTTGGACTCCAGAGGAGTCTTCTCTTTCATAAACATTCTAGAGTGGAAAGCGATGTTCAATGCATTGATGTCTTGGCCTTCTACTAGCTTTAGTCCGGTTTATCAGATTTCAATCGGACAGCTTCTCCTCTGTGGCATACATCATCCACCAGGGAGGAACGCAGAGTTTGTTGACAATGAAGGAGGTGCCCCACATTCTCCAGTGGGCGGATTCTCCAGATTGTCTCCTGTCTGCCTTCCAAATCCCACTGGGAAGCGGATTTTCTGAGCAGACAGACCTTTTTTCCCAGGGAGTGGGCTCTCCTTCTGGAGGTTTTCTCAATGTTAACCCTCAGGTGGGGGGTTCCGGAATTGGTTCTGATGGCGTTGCGCAGTTTCGCCAAACTTTCCACAGTATGGTTCAAGGTCAAGAGATTCTCAAGCCGCTCTGATCAAAGTTCTAGCAGTTCCTTGAAACTTCGGTCTGGCATACCTGTTCACTCCGTTTGCTCTCCTTCCACGAGTCATTGCTCGTATCAAACAGGAGAGAGCATCAGTGATTCTCATAGCTCCTGCCTGGCCTCGCAGGATCTGGTTTGCGGATCTGGTGAAGATGTCATCTCTTCCACCTTGGAGGTTACCTCTGAGAAAGGACCTTCTAATTCAGGGTCCATTCCTCCATCCAAGCTAGATTCTTTGAAGCTGGACTGCTTGGCGATTGACCGCCTAGTCCTGTCTAAACATGGTTTTTCTGAAGCGGTCATTGATACTATGCTTCAGGATTGGAAACCTGTTACTCGCAGGATTTGCCTTAAGGTATGACGTAAATACCTTTTTTGTTGCAAATCTAAGGGTTTCTCCTGGAGCCGGGTGAGGATTCCCCAAATGTTATCTTTTCTTCAGGATGGCCTGGAGAAAGGTTTTTCAGTCAGTACTCTAAAGGGTCAGATTTCTGCACTATTCTTTTGCACAAACGTCTGGCAGATTTACCAGATGTTCAAGCCTTTGTTCAGGCCCTGGTCAGAAAGGTTTTGTTTCTCCTTGCTATTTCTTATGCTCGCAGAGTTTCTGAGCTTTCAGCTCTGCAGTGTGATTCCCTGTCCTTTTTTTTTTTACTTTCATGAAGATAAGGTGGTTCTTTGTACTAAATTGGGGTTTCTCCCTAAGGTTGTGTCGGATTGAAACATTAATCAGGAAATTGTTGTTCCTTCTTTTTGTCCTAATTTTTCTTCCCATAAGGAATGTCTTTTGCATAACGTAGATGTTGTGTGTGCTCTACAATTTTACCTCCAAGCAACTAAAGATTTTCGGTAGTGTTCTGACCTGTTTGTGGTTTTCTCTGGTAAGCATAAAGGTCAGAAGGCCACTTCTACTATTCTTTCCCTCTGGTTAAAAAGTGTTATCTGTTTAGCTTATGAGACAGCTGGACAGCAGCCTCCTGAGAGAATTAAGGCTCATTCCACTAGGCTTGTCTCCTCATCTTGGGCTTTTAAAAATGAAGCTTCTGTAGAACAGATTTGCAAGGCGGCAACATGGTCCTCTGCATACTTTTTCCAAATTCTACAAATTTGATACTTTTGCCTTGGCTGAGGCCTCTTTTGGGAGAAAGGTTCTTCAAGCATGGTGCCTCCTGTTTAGGTCCTCCTACCTTGTTTCTCCCTCCCTTTTCATTCTGTGTCCTCTAGCTTGGGTATTGGTTCCCACTAGTAATTGGAATAACGTTGTGGACACTTCATGCCATAGGAAAGAAAACAAAATTTATGCTTACCTGATAAATTTCTTTCTTTCCGGGCATAGAGAGTCCATGACCCCACCCTCTTTTTAAATTATAATTTGGAAGTTTTTTTTTAGTAAACCTCAGGCACCTCTATACCCTTGTGTTTCTTCTTTTTCCATTTTCTTTGGCTGAAAGACTGGGGATTATGGGTAAAGGAAGTGACAATTAAAAGCTCTGCTGGGGTGCTCTTTGCCGCCTCCTGCTGGCCAGGAGTTGAATATCCCACTAGTAATTGGAATGACGTTGTGGACTCTCCATGGCTGGAAAGAAAGAAATTTATCAGGTAAGCATACATTTTTTCTCTTGTAAGGTGTATCCAGTCCACGGATCATCCATTACTTGTGGGATATTCTCCTTCCCAACAGGAAGCTTTAAGAGGATCAGCCACAGCAGAGCTGTCTATATAGCTCCTCCCCTAACTGCCACCCCCAGTCATTCTCTTGCAGCTCTCGACAAGGGAAGTAGCTAGAGATATGTGGTGACTTAGTGTAGTTTATCTTCAATCAAAAGTTTGTTATTTTTAAATGGTACCGGCGTTGTACTGTTTTTACCTCAGGCAGAAATTAGAAGAAGAGTTTTGCCTGAGGTTTTTGATGATCTTAGCAGGTTGTAACTAAGATCCACTGCTGTTCTCACACATAACTGAAGAGTATGGGAAAACTTCAGCTGGGGGAACGGCCTGCAGAATTAACTGCCCTGAGGTATTATTTTTTATTATTATTATTCTTTATTTATAAAGCGCCAACAGATTCCCCAGCGCTGCCCATGGGTACAAGGATTACAGTACAGTGGAGAAACA
Organism: Bombina bombina; assembly: GCF_027579735.1. Taxonomy (NCBI): domain Eukaryota; kingdom Metazoa; phylum Chordata; class Amphibia; order Anura; family Bombinatoridae; genus Bombina; species Bombina bombina. The sequence goes on along the minus strand of NC_069501.1, from coordinate 1,152,166,210 downwards.
ATACGATAAGACACAAAATTTTACAAACAAATACAGGGGGAATTGAGGGCCCTGTTCCCGTGGGAACTTACAATCTAGATGGGTAGGAGGATGGGAAACAGGAGGTGGGGACTGCAGAGGTGAGAATGATATTAGTGAGGAGATAGAGGGCAACTGTTAATTGGTTAGTTTGTTAATAAGTCGGGTGATAAGCTTCCCTGAACAGAAAGGTCTTTAGGGAACGTTTAAAGGAGGAGATGTTAGGGGCAAGTCTGACATCTCGAGGAAGTGCGTTCCAGAGGGTTGGTGCCGCACGAGAGAAGTCCTGTAGTCTAGAATGAGAGGAGGTGATGGTAGAGGATGCAAGAAGCAGGTCGTTGTTGGATCTTAGGGGACGGGCAGGAGTATATTTGTTGATGAGTGAGGACAGGTAGGGTGGGGCAGCATTGGTGAGGGCTTTGTAGGTCAGGGTGAGAATTTTGAATTGAACTCTGTTGTGAATGGGGAGCCAGTGAAGGGACACACAGAGAGGCGCAGCAGAAGCAGAGCGTCGAGAGAGGTGGATTAGTCTGGCAGATGCATTTAGGACAGATTGGAGGGGAGAGAGGCGGGAGAGAGGGAGGCCAGTTAGTAAGTTGTTACAGTAGTCAAGTCGGGAAATTACCAGGGAGTGGATGAGCTGTTTGGTAGTTTCAGCACTCAGAAATGGGCGAATTTTGGAGATATTGCGTAGGTGGTTGCGGCAGGATGAAGAGAGAAGTTGGATGTGGGGGATGAAGGACAGATTTGAGTCAAGCGTGACTCCGAGGCATCGGACTTGGGGTGATGGGGAGATAGTGGTGCCGCCAACAGTGATAGAAAAATTTGAGACTGGAGTGGAGCTAGAGGGGGGAATTAGAAGTAGTTCGGTCTTGGACATATTTATTTTTAGGTGGTGAGAGGCCATCCAGGAGGAAATGCCAGATAAGCAGTCGCTGATGTGAGAGTTGACAGAAGGAGAGAGTGCAGGGGTGGAAAGGTAGATCTGGGTATCGTCAGCATAGAGGTGATAGCTGAAGCCATAACTGTTGACAAGTTTACCCAGTGAAGAAGTGTAAATAGAGAAGAGTAGAGGACCCAGGACAGAGCCTTGAGGTACTCCAACAGACAGGGGCAATAGAGAGGAGGAGTCACCAGCAAAAGTGTGGGGTAGGCGTAGTTGAATGAGATTGGAGAGTTGGGGAGCGTCCACAGTGTGCAGATTTCTGCTGGTGCACGGGCAAGAGGGGGAAGTAGGTTTAGTATCTATATTAGGATTAAAGGTGAGCAGATGGTGGTCTGAGATGGGAAATGGGCAACATGCAACATTAGAGAGAGAGCAGAGATAGGAGAATACCAGATCAATTGAGTGTCCATCACGGTGGGTAGGTATGTTCAGTATATTTTTTTCTAGAGAGATGATAAGAAGTCTAGAAAATGCTGACAGTGCCTGATATATTTAAGGTAAGCCTGATTGCAGTGATTTAATAACGACTGGCATCATGCTTGCAGTAAAGGGTAATATTCATGTTACTTGCTCTTATGGCTTAGTATGTTAAACGTTTACAGGATTTATAAAGAACGATTTTTACTAAGGGTGATAAATCTTTATTTTGGGGCCTAGTTTTCCACATGGCTGTTATTTCACTCCTAGGAGTAGTTTTTAAGGCCCTCTGACTTTGAGTGCATGGTGGGAGGGGCCCATTTTCACGCTCTAATTAATTGCGCAGTAGTTTTTACATTCTGAGACATCCAGCTTCCCTGAAGGAGTCCCCTGACATATTGGACCTCTGTAAAGGGTTTTTGTGACTACAAAAGTCATTTTATGGGAAGGTAGGAGCCACAGTAGAGCTGTGGCAGTTTGCTTGTGACTGTTATAAACGGTTTTACGGTTTTTTTGCTTCGTTTTTGAGCCTGAGGGGTTAATCATCCATTTGCAAGTGGGTGCAATGCTATTTTAGTCTAGTATATACACTGCAAAAATTTCATAGAGTTAACTGCTTTTTTCACTGTTTTGCAGTTTTTGTGTTTGTTTTTTTCCCTTAAAGGCACAGTACCGTTTTTTATATTCTGCTTTTTCACATTAATTAAAGTGTTTTCAAAGCTTGCTGGTCTCATTACTAGTCTGTTAAACATGTCTGACATAGAGGAAACTCCTTGTTCATTATGTTTAGAAGCCATTGTGGAACCCCCTCTTAGAATGTGTACCAAATGCACTGATCTTACTATAAGTTATAAAGACCATATTCTTGCTTTAAAAGATTTATCACCAGAGGAAATTGACAAGGGGGAAGTTATGCCGACTAACTCTCCCCACGTGTCAGAACCTATAACTCCCGCTCAAGGGACGCCAAGTACATCTAGCGCGCCCATAGCGTTTACCTTACACGACATGGCGGCAGTTATGGATCATACCCTTACAGCGGTATTGTCCAAACTGCCAGGGTTACAAGGAAAGCGAGACAGCTCTGGGGCTAGGAAAAATACAGAGCTCTCTGACGCTTTAGTAGCTATGTCTGATATACCCTCACAAGGTGCAGAAGCTGAGGCAGGAGAGCTTCTATCTGTGGGTGATTTTTCTGACTCAGGGAAGACACTTCAACCTGATTCTGATATGTCTACATGTAAATTTAAGCTTGAACACCTCCGCGTGTTGCTCAGGGAGGTTTTAGCAACTCTGGATGACTGTGACACGATTATAGTCCCAGAGAAATTGTGTAGATTGGATAAATACTATGCAGTGCCTGTTTACACTGATGTTTTTCCAATACCTAAGAGGTTTTCAGAAATTATTACTAAGGAATGGGATAGACCAGGTGTACCATTCTCTCCCCCTCCTGTTTTTAAAAAGATGTTTCCCATAGATGCCGCTACATGGGACTTGTGGCAAACGGTCCCTAAGGTGGAGGGAGCAGTCTCTACCCTAGCTAAGCGTACAACTATCCCCGTCGAGGACAGTTGTGCTTTCCTAGATCCAATGGATAAAAAATTAGAGGGTTACCTTAAGAAAATGTTTATTCAACAAGGTTTTATTCTCCAGCCCCTTGCATGCATTGCCCCTGTCACTGCTGCTGCGGCCTTCTGGTTTGAGTCTCTAGAAGAGGCTCTACAGGTAGAAACCCCATTGGATGATATCCTTGACAAGCTTAAAGCTCTTAAGCTAGCCAATTCATTTGTTTCTGACGCCGTTGTTCATTTAACCAAACTAACGGCTAAGAACTCAGGTTTTGCTATTCAGGCGCGTAGGGCGTTATGGCTTAAATCCTGGTCAGCTGACGTTACTTCAAAGTCTAAGCTTCTTAACATTCCCTTCAAGGGGCAGACCCTATTCGGGCCTGGACTGAAGGAGATCATTTCTGATATTACTGGAGGAAAAGGTCACGCCCTTCCTCAGGATAGGTCCAACAAATTAGGGACCAAACAGACAAATTTTCGTGCCTTTCGAAACTTCAAGAGTGGCGCAGCTTCAACTTCCTCTAATACAAAACAAGAGGGAAATTTTGCCCAGTCCAAGCCGGTCTGGAGACCTAACCAGGCTTGGAACAAAGGAAAGCAGGCCAAAAAACCTGCTGCTGCCTCTAAGACAGCATGAAAGATCAGCCCCCGTTTTGGTAACGGATCTAGTAGGGGGCAGACTTTCTCTCTTCGCCCAGGCTTGGGCAAGAGATGTCCAGGATCCCTGGGCGTTGGAAATTGTGTCCCAGGGATATCTTCTGGACTTCAAAGCTTCTTCCCCAAAAGGGAGATTTCATCTCTCACAATTATCTGCAAACCAGATAAAGAGAGAGGCATTCTTACATTGTGTTCAAGACCTCCTAGTTATGGGAGTGATCCACCCAGTTTCAAAGGAGGAACAGGGGCAAGGCTTCTATTCAAACCTGTTTGTAGTTCCCAAGAAAGAGGGAACCTTCAGACCAATCTTAGATCTCAAGATCCTAAACAAATTTCTCAGGGTCCCATCCTTCAAGATGGAGACTATTCGAACCATCCTACCTATGATCCAGGAGGGTCAATATATGACTACCGTGGACTTAAAGGATGCTAATCTTCACATTCCGATACACAGAGATCATCATCGGTTTCTCAGGTTCGCCTTCCTAGACAGGCATTACCAGTTTGTGGCTCTTCCCTTTGGGTTAGCTACGGCACCAAGAATCTTTACGAAGGTTCTGGGGTCACTCCTGGCGGTCCTAAGGCCGCGGAGTATAGCAGTGGCCCCTTACCTAGACGACATTCTGATACAGGCGTTGAATTTTCAAATCGCCAGGTCCCATACGGACATTGTTCTGGCATTCCTGAGGTCTCATGGGTGGAAAGTGAATGAAGAAAAGAGTTCTCTATCCCCTCTCACAAGAGTTTCCTTCCTAGGAACTCTGATAGATTCTGTAGAAATGAAGATTTACCTGACAGAGGCCAGGTTGTCAAAACTTCTAAATTCCTGCCGTGTACTTTATTCTACTTCTCGCCCTTCAGTGGCTCAGTGTATGGAAGTAATCGGCTTAATGGTAGCGGCAATGGACATAGTGCCGTTTGCCCGCCTACATCTCAGACCGCTGCAACTCTGCATGCTCAGTCAGTAGAATGGGGATTACACAGATTTGTCCCCTCTACTAAATCTGGATCAAGAGACCAGGGATTCTCTTCTCTGGTGGCTATCTCGGGTCCATCTGTCCAAGGGTATGACCTTCCGCAGGCCAGATTGGACAATAGTAACGACAGATGCCAGCCTTTTGGGCTGGGGTGCAGTCTGGAACTCCCTGAAGGCTCAGGGCTCGTGGACTCAGGAGGAGGCACTTCTTCCGATAAACATTCTGGAACTAAGAGCGATATTCAATGCTCTACAGGCTTGGCCTCAACTTGCTGCGGTCAGGTTCATCAGATTTCAGTCGGACAATATCACGACTGTAGCCTACATCAACCATCAAGGGAGAACAAGGAGTTCCCTAGCAATGTTGGAGGTTTCAAAAATAATTCTATGGGCAGAGGTTCACTCTTGCCTTCTATCAGCTATCCATATCTCAGGAGTAGAGAACTGAGAGGCAGATTTTCTAAGTCGATAGACTTTTCATCCGGGGGAGTGGGAACTCCATCCGGAGGTGTTTGCGCAGTTGATTCAACTTTGGGGCAAACCAGAACTGGATCTCATGGCGTCTCGTCAGAACGCCAAGCTTCCTTGTTACGGATCCAGGTCCAGGGATCCCAAGGCAGCACTGATAGATGCTCTAGCAGCGCCTTGGTCCTTCAACCTGGCTTATGTTTTTCCACCATTTCCTCTGCTCCCTCGTCTGATTGCCAAGATCAAGCAGGAGAGAGCTTCGGTGATTTTGATAGCACCTGCGTGGCCATGCAGGACTTGGTATGCAGATCTGGTGGACATGTCATCCTTTCCACCATGGACTCTGCCGCTGAGACAGGACCTTCTACTTCAGGGTCCTTTCAACCATCCAAATCTAATTTCTCTGCGTCTGACTGCTTGGAGATTGAACGCTTGATTTTATCAAAGCGTGGTTTCTCCGAGTCGGTCATTGATACCTTAATACAGGCGCGAAAGCCTGTCACCAGGAAAATCTATCATAAGATATGGTGTAAATATCTTCATTGGTGTGAATCCAAGGGTTACTCATGGAGTAAAGTCAGGATTCCTAGGATACTATCCTTTCTCCAAGAAGGATTGGAGAAGGGTTTGTCAGCTAGTTCCTTAAAGGGACAGATTTCTGCTCTGTCTATTCTTTTGCACAAACGTCTGGCTGAGGTTCCAGATGTTCAGGCGTTTTGTCAGGCTTTGGTTAGAATCAAGCCTGTGTTTAAACCTGTTGCTCCGCCATGGAGTTTAAATTTAGTTCTTAAAGTTCTTCAAGGGGTTCCGTTTGAACCTTTGCATTCCATAGATATTAAACTCTTATCTTGGAAAGTTCTGTTTTTAGTAGCTATCTCCTCGGCTTGAAGAGTTTCAGAGTTATCTGCTTTACAATGTGATTCCCCTTATCTCATTTTCCATGCAGATAAGGTAGTGTTACGTACCAAACCTGGTTTTCTACCTAAGGTGGTATCTAATAAGAATATCAATCAGGAGATTGTTGTTCCGTCACTGTGTCCTAATCCTTCTTCAAAGAAGGAACGTCTATTACACAATCTTGACGTGGTTCGTGCTTTAAAGTTTTATTTACAAGCTACTAAAGATTTTCGTCAAACATCTGCATTGTTTGTTGTCTACTCTGGACAGAGGAGAGGCCAAAAGGCTTCGGCAACTTCTCTTTCTTCTTGGCTAAGAAGTATAATCCGCTTAGCTTATGAGACTGCTGGCCAGCAGCCTCCTGAAAGAATTACAGCTCATTCTACTAGAGCGGTAGCTTCCACATAGGCTTTTAAGAATGAGGCTTCTGTTGAACAGATTTGTAAGGCGGCGACTTGGTCTTCGCTTCATACTTTTTCTAAATTCTACAAATTTGATACTTTTGCTTCTTCGGAGGCTATTTTTGGGAGAAAGGTCTTACAGGCAGTGGTGCCTTCCGTTAAATCGCCTGCCTTGTCCCTCCCTTCATCTGTGTCCTATAGCTTTGGTATTGGTATCCCACAAGTAATGGATGATCCGTGGACTGGATACACCTTACAAGAGAAAACAAAATTTATGCTTACCTGATAAATTTATTTCTCTTGTGGTGTATCCAGTCCACGGCCCGTCCTGTCATTTTAAGGCATTTTTTTTTTATTTTTAAACTACAATCACCACTGCACCCTATAGCTTCTCCTTTCTCTTGCTTGTCTTCGGTCGAATGACTGGGGGTGGCAGTTAGGGGAGGAGCTATATAGACAGCTCTGCTGTGGGTGATCCTCTTGCAGCTTTCTGTTGGGAAGGAGAATATCCCACAAGTAATGGATGATCCATGGACTGGATACACCACAAGAGAAATAAATTTATCAGGTAAGCATACATTTTGTTTTTTCTTTCATGATTCAGATAGAGCATGCAATTTTAAGCAACTTTCTAATTTACTCATATTATCATTTTTTCTTTGTTCTCTTGCTATCTTTATTAAAAAAAGCAGGAATGTAAAGCTTAGGAGCTAGCCCATTTTTAGTTCAGAACCTGGGTTACGCTTGCTTATTTGTGGTTAAATGTAGCCATTAATAAGCAAGCGCAATTCAGGGCAAAATAAATAGTCTAGATGTGGGAATTGCAGTACATTGGGCGCTACCCACCAAATTTCTTACTTTACCCGTAACATATATATATATATATATATATATATATATATATATATATATATATATATATATATATATAAAATATATAATTATACAATGGCCAAGCCGCACAATTCTCCAGCACCTATAAACTTTTTAACATACAATTTAAGAAGTTATAAAAAAAAAGTAGTGGCTGCAAGAGAGGGGATTACTGATTCTTTCCTTGATCATTCATTGCCAATGGACAATAAAAGCACATAAGTTTATGATAATATCTGATCACTATAACACAGATACAATTCCATTCCTTCCTCCTCTCCCAAAATATATTTTTGAAGGTCATTAGGCAAGAGGTATACAATATACCTTGCTTACTCTTTACACTTCAAGGGAGATAAGCTGTATTTATTTACCCCTTACTCCCCCTAGCACCTGTAATTCTTTTCTTCACAGGAGAAACTATAGTAATGTTGGAAGGGTACATATCATAAAGTCACACACCTAATGGGGGATTGAGGGGTGAAAATTAGCACCATTTGTCTGAGTAAACGCAGCATTAAAAGCAACTCAGTGCTATAACCTGGTACATCACCCTGAAAAATGACTGGTTACCACTGGCACATTGGACAACGTTGCTCTAACCCATGTACAAAAAAAATCAGAAATTACACACATATTCCTACTACAACACTTGATACTTAATAGAAAAACAGAAACACATACAATTACAAGCTCTCCGCAGATAATCAACATCTACATTACAGATCCACTTATTGGCTAAAAGCTGTCCTCATACAGCAAAAAATGTATATTTCTTACCTTTAAAGGCAGATGATGATTTGCTAGTTCCAATTATCCTCCAGTCATCACAGTATCTGAAAATGTTAACAGATATGTTAGCTCACTATAAGGCACATTCTTAATAGCAATCATATTTATTATTGTTTTCATCTTTTAGCAAACAAATTTAAATTAAAGCATGAGAGAACGTATTCTTGATTGGATAACTATCCTCTAGTTGCCGATCAGATCCTGACTGTGCCTTTGCCACACTCTCTACAATGCACAACTATTAATAGTGAAAGTCCTTAAACGTTAAATGCTTATACATCCTAGTCTGAAGCTGTAGATGAAATGCACTTGCAGACCTCTGACGTTATGAAGGTAACTACCTAAAATATCTCACGTGTGCAATTGTGGCACACTGATCATCCTTAGAGTGCCAAATATTTTGACAAAGACCACATTTTAAAAATGTTTTAAGGCATGGCAATGATATGGTACATCACATACTGCTAGCTTGTCATAACAGTAAAAAAATCACTTATTTAGCTACTCATTTTAAAATCACATAGCATTATATAAGAAAAAAATATTCAGAGTGAAGATGCCCCCTCACTAAAATGGTTTAAAATATTTCAGCAGGACATGTTTTATCATAGACCATAGATAGATTCAAAGTCAAAGTAAGGCACGTTCTGCTAGAACATGTTGGATCATTTTAGTGAGAGGACTTCTTCAGCCTGCTTGTTTTCTATTACATTGCTTACTGTCACCAAGATTATAAGTTGTGCGCTAAACCTAGTGCGTAAATAACGCAAAAAAATGAGCGGTATCACACTCTCCATAGCGCAATCAGAGTTTCAAGAAACACTGGTTCATGTTAAAAGAATGTCATCCGGGTGTACAAGCTTTTGCTAATGGCCCTATGTCTGCATTTAGGAAAGGCTCCAGTATTAAGGATAGACTTGTAAGGGCTGATATTGGCAGTAAGAAACTAAAACAAAGTTATATCTCAAGTAAGAACCTAGGTTCCTATCCCTGTTTGGGTTGTGCAAATTGTAATAATATGGTTTTTAAGGTCCCACTTTTGCACATCCGCTTACTGGCAAGATCTATAAGATTAATGGCTTTTTTACATGCAATACAGGGTATGTGATCTACCTAATTAAGTGTCCATGTGGGTGGATCTATATTGGAGAGACCACCCAGAGGGTGAGAGAGAGGATCATACAACACAAGTCCAATATAAGGTGTAAGGATTTTAATGCTCCAGTCTCTAACCATTTTTTGACTTTTGGTCACTCCATTGCACAACTTAAATTTCAAATTATAGATCATGTCCCTGTCTCACGGAGAGGTGGTGACAGGGAGTTGATCTTAAAAAAGAATCAATGTGGATATATAAATTGGATTGTTTATATCCAAAAGGTATGAATCGTGAGATAGATTTTAATATTTTTCTCTAATTTGATTTCTCTTGCAAGGTGTATCCAGTTCACGGATTCATCCTTACTTGTGGGATATTCTCATTCCCCACAGAAAGTGGCAAAGAGAGCACACAGCAGAGCTGTCCATATAGCTCCCCCTCTGGCTCCGCCCCCCAGTCATTCTCTTTGCCGCTCTAACAGATAGGGCATCTCCACGGGAGGGTAAAGTGAATTTGGTGTTAGATTTGTAGTTTTATATCTTCAATCAAAAGTTTATTATTTTTAAATAGTACCGGTTTGTGCTATTTACTCTCTGGCAGAAATGTGATGAAGAATTCTGCTGAGAGGAAAATGATTTTAGCATGTTGTAACTAAAATCCATTGCTGTTACCACACAGGACTGAGGAGTACCAGAAAACTTCAGTTGGGGGGGAACAGTTTGCAGGCTTAACTGCTTTGAAGTATGTTTCAGTCATCTTTTTTCTAGTCAAGACAAGATAATGCTAGAAGACTGACAAGATTCCCCATGTGGGAAGGGTAAGCCATGTTCTGAGACTTAGTATAGAACTAGAGGCTTATTTAAGAGGGCTCAATAGACTGGTTAACACTTTTGCAGGGCAATCGATTATTTTATTTAACAAAATACTCTTTATTAATACCTTTAACGCACTTTTGGTGTGTTTATTTGGGGTTTTATTCCACATGGCATTATTTTTAGTCACCTAAATTGGGTTCTGAAGGACCCACAGCTCCGGAGTGGAGTGGGAGGGGCCTAATTTCACGCCTCAGTTGTGCAGTTTATTCTGACAGATTTCTTTGCATGCTGCTTCACATGGGTCCAGAGACTGCTTGAGGACTTCAGGAGGCTTGCTTTTCTCAAATCCAATCCTTAAGGGAAGGTAGGGCCACAGCAGGCTGCTGTGGCAAGGTGCTGTAGTTTATTAACCGGTTGTTTGCTACGGTTTGGGCATTAAAGGGTTAATAAGGCTGAAACTTGCTGTGCAATCATATCGAAGCATTAGGCACAGACTGTAAAAATTTCAAGAGATTTGGTTCATTTTTCACCGTTTTGTAAAATTGTGTGCGCTTTTATTTCTTAAAGGCACAGTACCATTTATTGCAAATTGTATTTTTTACTTGATAAAGTGTTTTTTCCAAACCTGCTTGTGTATAATACTAATCTGTTAAACATGTCTGACACTAAGGAAAAGCCTTGCTCTATGTGTTCAGAAGCCATGGTGGAAAACCCCACTCAAAATGTGTCCCAAGTGCACTAATGTGTCTATACACTTTAAGGATCATATTGTGTCACTTAAAAATATAGCCCTAGATGATTCTTTGACTGAAGGTAATGAGAATAGTCCGCCTTCCTCTCCCCATGTGTCATCACCAGTTACGCCCGCTAAAGCGATACCTAGTACCTCTAGTGCATTGGCACCTATTACATTGCAACAACTGGCGGCAGTCATGGATAATTCCCTTGCGGCCTTTCTATCCAAACTGCCAGTTTTCCCTAAAAAGTGCGATAGCTCTGTTTTGAGAACAGATGAGGAGCAGTCGGAAGCTTTGGGAGGTTTATCTGATGTACCCTGATGTCTGAGGGAGAAATTTCTGACTCAGGAAAAGTTTATCAGCGGGCAGAATCAGATTCACTAGCGTTTAAATTTAAATTGGAACACCTCCGCGTTCTGCTTAGGGAGGTTTTATCAACTCTGGATGATTGTGACCCTATGGTGGTCCCAGAGAAATTGTGTAAAATATCTAGAAGTCCCTGTATACACTGATGCGTTTCGGATCCCTAAGAGGGTGGCGGATATTGTTGCTAGGGAGTGGGAGAGACCAGGTGTACCTTTTGTTCCCCCCTCTATCTTTAAGAAAATGTTCCACATAACTGATCCCAGACGGGACGCGTGGCAGACGGTCCTTAAGGTAGAGGGGGCAGTTTCAACACTAGTCAAGCGCACAACCATACCAATTGATGACAGTTGTGTTTTCAAAGATCCTATGGATAAAAAATTAGAAGGTTTACTAAAGAAAATATTTGTTCAACAAGGTTTCCTTCTCCAACCTATTGCCTGCATTATTCCTGTAACTACTGCAGCGGCTTTTTGGTTTGAGGCGCTGGAGGAGTCGCTCCAGAGGGAGACTTCATATGACGAAGTCATGGATAGAATTAATGCTCTAAAACTGGCTAATTTTTTTATCACAGATGCCGCTTTGCAATTAGCTAAGTTAGCGGCGAAAAATTCTGGTTTTGCCATCATGGCGCGCAGAGCGCTTTGGCTCAAGTCATGGTCGGCCGACGTGTCGTCCAAAACAAAATTACTAAATATTCCTTTTTGGACCCGAGTTGAAAGAGATTATTTCGGATATCACTGGGGGAAAGGGCCATGCCCTCCCGCAAGATAGGCCTTTTAAGGCTAAAAACAAGGCTAATTTTCGTTCCTTTCGCAACTTCAGGAGCGGTCCTGCTTCAACCTCTGCAACCGCACAGCAAGAGGGTAACGCTTCACAGCCCAAGGCAACCTGGAAACCTTTGCAGGGCTGGAACAAGGGTAAACAGGCCAAAAAGCCTGCGGCTGCTACTAAGACAGCATGAAGGGGTAGCCCCCGATCCGGGACCGGATCTGGTAGGGGGCAGACTCTCTCTCTTTGCTCAGGCTTGGGCAAGAGATGTTCCCGATCCCTGGGCATTAGAGATCGTTGCTCAGGGATATCTTCTAGAATTCAAGGACTCTCCTCCAAGGGGAAGGTTCCACATTTCTTGTCTGTCTACAGACCAGACAAAGAAAGAGGCGTTCTTACGCTGTGTAGAAGATCTAATCAAGATGGGAGTGATATATCCAGTTCCAATTACAGAACAAGGACTGGGTTTTTACTCAAACCTGTTTGTGGTTCCCAAAAAGGAAGGAACTTTAAGGCCAATCCTGGATCTAAAGATTCTAAACAAATTCCATCATTCGAAATGGAGACCATTCGGACAATCTTACCGATGATCCAGGAAGGTCAATATATGACTACCGTGGATCTAAAGGATGCGTACCTTCATATTCCTATCCACAAAGATCACCATCAGTTCCTAAGGTTCGCCTTTCTGGACAAGCATTACCAGTTCGTGGCCCTTCCCTTCGGGTTGGCCACCGCTCCCAGAATTTTCACAAAAGTGCTAGGGTCCCTTCTAGCGGTACTGAGACCGCGGGGCATTGCAGTAGCACCTTACCTGGAAGACATCTTAATACAGGCGTCGTCTTTTTCCCAGAGCCAAGGCTCATACCGAGATTGTTCTGGCCTTTCTAAGGTCTCACGGGTGGAAGGTGAACACCGAAAAAAGTTCTCTGTCCCCGCTCACAAGGGTTCCCTTCCTGGGAACATTAATAGACTTGGTAGAAATTAAAATATTTCTGACGGAGGTCAGAAGGTTAAAGCTTTTAACTACTTGCCGAGCTCTTCATTCCGTTCCTCGGCCATCTGTAGCTCAGTGCATGGAGGTAATCGGATTAATGGTAGCAGCAATGGGCGTAGTCCCTTTTGCTCGAATTCATCTCAGACCACTGCAATTGTGCATGCTCAAACAGTGGAATGGGGATTATGCAGATTTGTCTCCTCAAATCTAACTGGACCAGAAAACCAGAGATTCTCTTCTCTGGTGGTTGTCTCAGGATCACCTGTCTCAGGGAATGTGTTTCCGCAGACCGGAGTGGATCATTGTAACGACCGACGCCAGTCTGTTAGGCTGGGGCGCGGTCTGGGGCTCCCTGAAAGCTCAGGGCCTATTGTCTCGGGAAGAGTCTCTTCTCCCGATAAACATTTTGGAACTGAGAGCGATATTCAACACGCTCCAGGCATGGCCTCAGCTAGCGGCGGCCAAATTCATCAGATTTCAGTCGGACAACATCACGACTGTAGCATACATCAATCATCAGGGAGGAACAAAGAGTTCCTTAGCGATGAAGGAAGTAACCAAAATAATCAGGTGGGCGGAGGATCTCTCTTGCCATCTATCTGCAATTAACATCCCAGGAGTAGACAACTGGGAAGTGGATTTCCTAAGTCGTCAGACTTTTCACCCGGGGGAGTGGGAACTCCACCCGGAGGTTTTTGCTCAGCTGACCCAGCTATGGGGCATTCCAGAGTTGGATCTGATGGCGTCCCGTCAGAACACCAAACTTCCTCTTTACGGATCCAGGTCCAGGGACCCCAAGGCGGCATTGATAGATGCTCTAGTAGCGCCTTGGTCCTTCAATCTAGCTTATGTCTTTCCACCGTTTCCCCTTCTCCCTCGGCTGGTAGCCAGAATCAAACAGGAGAAGGCCTCAGTAATTCTGATAGCGCCTGCGTGGCCACGCAGGACTTGGTATGCAGACCTAGTGGACATGTCATCTGTCCCACCATGGACACTGCCAACGAGGCAGGATCTTCTAATTCAAGCATCCAAATCTAGTTTCTCTGCAGCTGACTGCTTGGAGATTGAACGCTTAATTTTATCCAAGCGTGGGTTTTCTGAATCAGTCATAGATACTCTGATCCAAGCTAGAAAGCCTGTCACCAGGAAAATTTACCATAAGATATGGCGGAAATATCTTTTTTGGTGTGAATCCAAGGGTTACTCGTGGAGTAAGATTAGGATTCCAAGGATATTGTCTTTTCTCCAAGAAGGATTGGAGAAAGGTTTGTCAGCTAGTTCCTTAAAGGGACAGATATCCGCTCTGTCTATCCTTTTACACAAGCGTCTGGCAGAAGTACCAGACGTTCAAGCGTTTGCACAGGCTTTAGTCAGAATCAAGCCTGTCTATAGACCTGTGGCTCCTCCATGGAGTCTAAATTTAGTTCTTTCAGTTCTTCAAGGAGTTCCGTTTGAACCTTTACATTCCATAGATATTAAGTTATTATCTTGGAAAGTTTTGTTTTTTGGTAGCTATATCTTCTGCTCGAAGAGTTTTAGAATTGTCTGCTTTGCAGTGTAATTCACCCTATTTGGTGTTCCATGCAGATAAGGTAGTTTTGCGTACCAAACCTGGTTTTCTTCCTAAAGTTTCTTCTAACAAGAATATTAACCAGGAAATAGTTGTTCCTTCTCTGTGTCCTAATCCAGCTTCTAAGAAGGAATGGCTTTTACACAATCTTGATGTGGTTCGTGCTTTGAAATTCTATTTACAAGCAACCAAGGATTTCAGACAAACATCATCTTTGTTTGTTGTCTATTCCGGTAAGAGGAGAGGTCAGAAAGCGACTGCTACCTCTCTTTCCTTCTGGTTGAAAAGCATCATCCGATTGGCTTATGAGACTGCTGGGCAGCAGCCTCCTGAACGAATTACAGCTCATTCCACCAGAACTGTGGCTTCCACTTGGGCTTTCAAGAATGAGGCTTCTGTTGAACAGATTTGTAAGGCAGCGACTTGGTCTTAACTGCATACTTTTGCCAAATTTTACAAATTCAATACTTTTGCTTCTTCGGAGGCTATTTTTGGGAGAAAGGTTTTGCAAGCAGTGTTGCCTTCCGTTTAGGTTACCTGTCTTGTTCCCTCCCTTCATCCGTGTCCTAAAGCTTTGGTATTGGTATCCCACAAGTAAGGATGAATCCGTGGACTGGATACACCTTGCAAGAGAAAACAGAATTTATGCTTACCTGATAAATTACTTTCTCTTGCGGTGTATCCAGTCCACGGCCCGCCCTGGCAATTAAGTCAGGTTGAAATTTATTGTTTAAACTACAGTCACCAATGCACCCTATGGTTTCTCCTTTTTCTCCTAACCGTCGGTCGAATGACTGGGGGGCGGAGCCAGAGGGGGAGCTATATGGACAGCTCTGCTGTGTGCTCTCTTTGCCACTTCCTGTGGGGAATGAGAATATCCCACAAGTAAGGATGAATCCGTGGACTGGATACACCGCAAGAGAAAGTAATTTATCAGGTAAGCATAAATTCTGTTTTTTTCCAGATTCTGCTATTCCTTTTTCTAAATAAGAGTGCTGCGAAGAAGAATCCCTTCTCTCTAGATTTGTAACTATTTATTTATTTGTTTGATGTAGTTTAATGCCAAAATGTGAATATGTAACACTGTTAGACTTTTTATTAAGGTGTAATTCTATACTTTGACCACTAGGTGGCGTCTAGATTTAAAGGATAGGTATTTGATGAAATTGTATTAGATT